>NW_028221436.1:601165-625460 GCF_014529385.1 Adiantum capillus-veneris
GGCCTCGGGAAGGGTTTTTTCATGAAATGGTTTGGTGGGTGGGCAGATCCGGAGGGTCAGATGGCGATTTTTATGTTAAATGCTAGGACTACGTGGGATAAAAATGAGTAATCGAGAAGGAGCGAGACCAGGTAGGATTGCAAGATCCCTCTTCTTAGGGGAAAGTGATAAGCGGCCGTGCTTGCTTGTCAGGAAAAAGGGGTTATCCCCATGAACCAAGGAAGAACAAGAAAGCAAGAGCAGATCCTCAAGTTAAAGATCAAGAGAATCAAAACTAAGGACCACGATTATGGGTGCGAAAAGCTGTCAAGGACAGAATGATAATGAGAAGCGGATAGAATCATTGAATGAAGGGATGTACCCCCTTGGGTTGGCATTTGAGATAGGCTGGAGTCCTGTCTGAATGTTGGTCCCAAGTGGGAGGGATACCTGCAGATAGATCTACGTCATTCCCTGGAACGGTCTAGAGGACTGAGGGAGGTGAGTAGGGTCGAGTCTGGGTATGGCCCTCACACCTACTTTTGCAAAATTCGTGCAGAATGAGCTACATGAATCCGATCAGGGAAATTTTTGAGTCTAACATAGATTTCACGGCCTAGTAGGACTAATGGGAGAATTTGAGGAAAACTGGTTCGGGAAGTCCAGGTATAGATATCCAAGGTAGGCTAAAACCACCTCATTTCCACTTTGCAGCCTTTGTAGAAAGAGATTTCGAACTCTTTCGCGCGACTTTCCAGAGCCCACAGTTGACCATTTTCAGCGCAGTCTCACACGAGACATAAGGGGTAAGTTGTTTACTCGTCAATGATCCATTTTGTACGGCCCGTAGCTAGTCTAAAGCCCTAGAAAAAACCATAGAAATCGAGCAGTGCACGAAGATCTACGACCAAAAACTGACAATAGCGGCTGTCAACTCAACCAAATCAGATGGGATTTGAACCATAGCATACCCTAACATAATAGAACCTTTCTATATCATCAGTTGACCATTCGGCAGGGTTTTTGACAAATGCCAGAATTTCGATCTGACTCCACAGATAGCTTACCTACGAGGTTCATATACAATGTATATGATTGATTTGGTGATATCAATAAAGCAAAGCCCTCGAAAAGCAAAAAACGGCTTGAAGGCTACAAAGCGTCCTATTCAACATACGGGATCAAACTAACTCCAATTGAGGCAGAATTGGACAAATTGCTTCACGACTATGTTGTTGACCAGTCCAAAGCCTCACAGTTGACCGACCAACCCAATAGACAGTGTAGTCATAGAAAACGGTGATTTTAGAGTCGACAAAGAACAAAGTGATGCCGGCATGACCAAACTTGACCAAATTCAATTTAGGACTTGTTTTAGTTGTATAGAATATATCTAGGTCAAAAGTTGTAAGTTTTGCAAAGAATTTGTCACTGTTGTAAATAATCGCGATTATTTACTTTTGCATCATTTTTGCTTGAAAATTGTCACCTCACCTCACCTATCATGTGTACACACCTATTACATGCCAAAAATCAAGTATGAGCCAAAATGAGCACCCATTACTTGGAAAATTGTCCAAAAAATGCAAAGAAGTCTTTGCAAGCCAATTTCTTGTTTATGGACAACATTTCTTGATCCAAATCACCTTATATCTCTTATACAAGGTTTTTGCAATGCCTAAAACCAGTTTGTACAGAAAAATGTTAATTTTGGTAGAGAAGTTAATAATCATGATTATTTACTTTCTAGCCAAAATTGGGGAATTTTGATATTTTGCCATCATATATCCAAAGTACATGATGTCTTAAGCCCACTAGCCAAGTTTGAACCAATTTGGAGCTCAAAATTTCAAATTTCCTTTATATCTACTATTTCAAAGACCTAAAGCCAAAATCTAGTACCATTTTCACCCTATGCATCCAAATGAGCCCATATTACACTCAGAGCATGTATTTGGTATATACTTCAAGCCTATGAAGCCAAGTTTGCAAAAAGTTGAAAAATTTACTCAGCTGTAAATAATCACGATTATTTACTTTGGTTGCAAAAAATTGTTTTGACTTCACAGTTTTGTTCCTTGCATGTCTTTATGCATCTATGCTTGCTCAAAAATTGATTTGAAGCAAATTGGACCAAAACTATCAGCATTTTAGACTAAAAGACATTTTAGAGAAAATTTCAAAAATCTACTAACTTTGCACTCTATTCACTGAACATGAGCCATGCAAGCAGCAGAGAGGGCCAAGAAAAAGCTCAACCAAAAGGAGAAGTTGCAGGAACTGCCCGCTTATCAACTAGACCCTGATTCAATCAAAGCAGCCAAAGCAGCATACCTCTCCAAAGAACAGCTAGAAGAGCATCACACTACAGTCTTCACCGGAAGATTCAAGAGTGAAGAGGGGCATCAGGTGGAGTTGCAAATCCTACCTAAGGAAGTATATGATGTTGCTATGAAGCCAGAGACCAAAGAATCCAACCACAGGCTAGGACTCAGAGACTTCTACAAACAAAAGCCTTGTGGAGTGGATTTTTAGAAAGCTTACAAGCTTTTATCTACAATCAAAGAGGATGGAATGTCCCAAATATCTGACACTCATGGAAACAAGGTCGAGGTGGTCATAACCAAAGATATAGTGGTAGAGGCACTCAGACTGCCTACAAAGGGAATGACCATGAGAGCAAGGGATAGGAAAACAACAGGGACTTTTACCAAAGAGACCACCGCGGCTACCTTTGCAGATTTGATTCACAAACAGGTGGAAGAGCTAGCCAGATTATACCATCAACACTTCCATTTTTTGGCAAAAAGGCCACCAAGGTATACTACGCAAAATCACGCGGTTTCCACCACATTTACCCAAGTTCTAAAGTCGACAACCAGGCAACTAGTGGACCATGCTCAGTATGTCCTAACCACCTTGAAGGGCACCAAGAAAGAAGGCAAGATCACTTGCTTGGGTGCACCAGAAGTCTTCACGAGGATAGCATACCATGCCATTGGCATCGCTGACGATCTATGACCTGCTCGAGATCAAAATACATGGATATTGGCAGCACAATCATCTCCGAGAGCTACAAGGTTAGGAAAAAGATCTTATAAATCCAATGAAGAATCAGCTAACAGCTCGTCGAAAAGGCACATCAACAAGAGCTCTGATTACGAGGAGAAGAGAGCTAGAAAATAAGAAATGAAGAGAAAAGATGTGGCCGACCACCAAGAAGAGCCCGCACAGAAACAAGATCGTTTTGAAAGAGAAAAACAAGACTCCAGTGAAGCCGGTAAGCACAAGGGAAGGACCCAGAGAAATGGGTGCCGAGAGGACTTGAAGGCCCAAGAAAGAAGCATCACACAAGAAAAGAGGCTGAAGACCCCACTGAGACTTTGGAGAAAATGTACAAGAAGCTGAAGCCCTCAAGCTGAAGGAAGCAAAAGAAGCGGCTAGGAAATCCAAAGAGGCAGAGGAACAGAGATGAGCTAAAGAAACGGAAAGGAAAGAAGCATAAGAACAAGGCTACAAATCTCCTAGACACACCTCACCGCCTACAAAGCAACAGGACCACCCTATGCCAAGCCCACCACCATCACCTGCAGGCAAAGACACCAATAAAGAAGCTGAGTCTAAGAAAGAGACAGAATATGAGTCCACCAAAGAAATAGAATCCGCCCAAGAGGCTGACAAGCACGAGAAGCAAAAAGAGAAAGAAGTAAGGCCGGAACAAGAGAAAGTCATCGAAGCTACTCAAAAGCCTGAAGAGAAAAAGGCAAGTGAATATGCACAAGAGGCCATTTCTACACAAGAGCAGCAACATCAGAAAGAACCTGAGCCACAAAAGGAAGTGAGCCCTGTACCTGAAGAGACTACACAGTTTGGGCCAACACCCTCTACTTCCACACAACCAGAAATAGCCGAGGCATCCACAAGGCCTCAGGATGACAAAGAAAAAGACCAACCCTCTACCTCCACGCAAGAAGAACCAACAGCTACGGTGCAACAAAAAGACACACATGAGGCTGTAGGCACATCCACTTAGCTGGCAAGACATGAGGATTGGTAGTGAAATGACGAGGTCATATTGCAAGTAAACAAATATGCAAGGTAGATGCAAGATATGACAGAGAGACTCCGTTCAGCAGCACTTAGCCGCAACACAAAGGCTAAAGAGCTCAAGATGGTGATTAACGCTCTCCAAGGAGAGTTAGAAGACATGATGACTGTCATCACTGATCTTCAGAGGCAAGTGCAAGAGATGAAAGCAGAAGATGAACAGCATCAACTAGCTAGAGATAGAGAGCAGAAAGAAATGGGAGGAGTTAGGTGATATGCTCACCAAGTTATCCGATGCTTGCAAAGCAAAAGAAGAGCAGTTGACAGAAGTTACAAATGAACTTCTTATGACATCCCTGTGAGCTCAGAAAATTTAAGTGCAATTGGATGTTGCAAATGCCTCTTTACAGTACTCTGAACAGCGAATCAATGATCAGGCAAGGCTTCTTAAGGCAAATAAGAGAAAATCCAGTCATGGCCTCGATCAAGGGGACTGATGAAGTATACAAGGCACTAGAAAGGAAGAACAAGTACCTTGAGTTAGAATTAAAGCTGGAGCAATCACAGCGTAGGGACTTGGCTTTGATGTGGGTCCAGAGAGAAGAAGAGCTCCTTAAAGAAATAGATGAGCTCAAGAGAGTTAACCAGTTCCTGAGGGAAGGAAGGCCGGATACGCAGGAAGAGGCAGGCACTTCAGAGCCACCGTAAATAGACATACCCTCGGTCTCATTTACTGAGTTGGAAACACAGTCCATGGTAGAGCCAAGTGGCAAAGAGGATTTTCAGATTAACATCACAGATGTAGACACGGTGCCTATGGTCCAGCTATCAAAAGCTGAGGAAGACACACTGAAAGAGAAGATCACCCAAGAGGTGGATGAGCAGTGGAAAGCCCCAATGGATTGGGAGTTAAGAGTTCTACACTTTGTCAAGATCACTCAACTCACTCCCAATCACATCGATGCGCAATGGCATCAGCAATCCCTGCCATACCCTCTCATTAAAGTGGAATTACTACAGGTAAAAGAGAGACTGTACAAAGATATGCAAGAAGATGGTGCAGATAAAGACCACTCAAAGTGGAGGTTAAGCTGGCTAAACAAGAATCAGTGGTATTTGATTCTGTTCACAAGAGCACCTGCAAAACAGCCCTTCAAAGAGATCCAACTTTTTGTCCTATACCTAGAGTAAGGGCATGGCAAGAGCATGAGGCACTAGCAAATAAGAGGCCAACCTAGCTAAACTACCTAAGACTGCCAGCTCCAGAGAAAGGACAAGAAACACAGGAATACATGGTGAAAACCCTAACAGGCACCATGTCTTTCTTCAAGAGTCTACCAGACCTCTCCTACGCCATGTTATATAAAATATGCCGAATGCTGCTCACTTGTATTGAAGTATTTCATGAGCCACAGCAAGCAGGAACCCCGTGGATGTCATTCCTTGAGGGAAATAAGGGGTTATGCTATGATCTAAGTAGTCAGCCTTCCGAAGAAAGTACTCTATGGCTTCTACACCGGTGTATATTCTTTCCATCGCATAAAATGTTGGCGTTTGTGGAAGCTTTCTACACTGGATTCTTCACTTGGCAAACAAAGATCTTTGCACCAGTGATGAACAACCTCACATCCAGATTTGTAGGCTACTCAGCGGTGGAGCTGAAGAATAGAGCGACCATGCAATTTCTGCAAGTGCCAGACAAAGAAAGAAAAATGAGATACCAGAAGGCACTGGATGCGCTTAAAGACCGCCTTGCAGCCGTCAACCCGAAGACTATTTCAGGCCATAAAGATGTGTCAAGGGGGATGACACAGGCGAGGAGGGGGAGAATGTTAGCAATAAGCTAACACGAACACCATTTTTCAGAGTTCTCTTTGTAAAACATTTATTATTTTGATAAATTAGGAATATTGTAACTCCTATTTTCTCGGATAAACTCTGTAATTAATGAGCTAGGGCTACAAGCTTTTAGATTGTATCAGCCAGTCATTTCCCAACTTTGGTAGAACTCCAGATTATTAGTTTTGACCACCCAAAAACCTTCGCTAAGGTATAAAAGCCAATTTTTGTAAGTTTTTTATAAATTTTTGGATAATGAAATACACAGCGTGAGCTAATGCTGCTCACTCCTCTCCTTCTCACGCTTCCTACTCCCTCCCCGGTTGTCACATTGCAGTCGCCTTTGTTGCATTGCAACTGCAGGTAAGAGCTCTACGCATTGACGTAGGCAGTCCACAATAGTTTGTAGCTTTTGGTGTCTCCCACCTACGGCCTAATTTCAACATAACTAGGAATTTACACTTTCAAATAAAAAACTAAGCATAGGTGGGGTATTGGGGCATCATTGCTAAGCATTTAGATGCATTCTGGGTCGAAAACGACTAGGTCAAAAATCGCTTGCTGTTAATAATTGCGATTTTGGAACTTGACCTAAAGTGGGTTTTGAGACCATAAGCATGTATGCTTAGGTCTTATAAACTTGTCCTAGAAGTTTCATTACGTTTGGATGTCACTTGATGATGTAACGGATGTGATGTTTTTGCCGATGAGTGATTGGCTTTTGGTGATATCGGTCACTTGAGTATAGCCTGAGTTAGATGCGAGTTGTTAGTTGTTTTCCAAGAGATTGACACCCTCTTGTAGCCTCTATGCACTAGTTGAGTCAACTTCATCCCATGGATTGACAAATTAATCATGGTTCTCGCTAATACTGCAACAAGATAGGATGGTGAGGTTAGACATGCATCCCACAGGCCCAACACAAGAATCCCTTTAGGTACAACTTTAGGAGACTAAGAACAAGATGGAATAGGCAAGGTGGGAGATGGTTGATCTTGGGGCCAAGATGATCAAGCTTTCCATTGAGCATGACAAGGATGCACAAATTATGGCCACCTAGCAAAAGGACATAGAGACACTAAAAGAAAATCCAAAGGTTAACCGAAGAAAAGTGATTTGTTGAAGAAGAAAAAGCAGAGCTATACGGAGGTTAGAAGAGAAAAAGGCTACTCTAAAATTGCTAATGGTGGCCAATCATCACACCCTCAAACAAGCAGTCACATAGAAGTACAGATATTGCAGATCTTGAGAAAATTATCACTGTAAATATGGAATATTTGCAAATCATGAAGTCTAATTTAGAGGACAAATCCAAAGAACATATATGATCTCTAGTTAATTAGGTATTGGTTGAGTACATCCAAAACCAGGATGATGAAGATGAAATAGAGAAAAAAGATGACAACCAAAGTCAAGGGGATGTCACCAAAGCTGACCACAATGATGATGATGATCAACCCCGTCCTAACTTTGCAGCAAGTGGGAACCAGTCCACCCAAGGTACTGGTTCAACTAGGCACACTAGTCAACACCATAACCATTAGGAAAAATTTGGACTCTCAAAGGGGCTCTATAAAGAGGTTTGACTTTTTCTCTCTTGTCCAAAGTAAGCAACCTAGTGAAGTACACAAACGCTTTGTCAAAACCCTATCGACCAACATATCAATGGAAAGATATTAGAAAGTAGGCTCTAAGTCCCAAACTCCAACAAATTTGGAGTTGATTTGTAGAAGTTATGGCCTCCCCACTGAAGCTAAAATGTGGGGAGATACACCATTTAATATTACAATGTACTTGAATCACTACTGTACTTGTATCTACTGATCTGAATATACATTCTAGTTTTAGTCTCCAACTTTGGTGTTCATTCTCATTTCCAATTTTAGTGTCTAGTGTCATTTCCATTTCTAGTCTTATATTTCAATCCCAATCTTGAGCTAGTGCTAAATTGATATGAAGTAACTCTAACTACCAACCTAGAATAGCTGTCATAAGTGTCCAACTCATTCTAGTAGCCCAATTTCTTATTTTATGGCCCTGTTTTTTGACTTTGACCATATCTATTTTTTGGATCCCAATTTGATTGATTTTTGTAGTGAATAGGTGCTGGTATTTGTGATTTTGATGCTTGGATGGTAATGATTAATACTTTTACTTCCACCTATCCTTAAAATTTCATTGACATCTAGTGACTTGCCCTGCATGTACATGTGCTTGCTAAAGAAAGCTAAAACACACACCAAAAGAAATCCCACACACACTTTTGCGATCGGACATCATGTCCAAATGTACAAATTTACAAAAAACTAGGTTCTCAAGATGGGCCCAACATAGTTTTCCAAACCCCTAGCCTGCTAGAGCATTCATGCTTAGCAGTAGCATAAACATGTTTTCCACCTAGATCAAAAGGCCAAAGAAAAAAAAATCCAACTTCAATAGCTGATCTTAGCCATAATAAGGCTCTCAATATAAAAGCATGAACCTCGAGGAGGTCACCTAAGAAAAATGTAACCTATCATGTGAGTTCAACAAAAGGGTATTTAAAGTTCTTGAAACTTACAGAGATATACATACAAAAGGACACAAAGTTTGCTCAACATCCACTTTCACATCACCCACATGCTCATCTTTTGCATTGGACAGATCAACATAGGCATTCACAACTTGATTCTCATCATGATCATCCTTTAAGATTGTACCAATTTCATCCTCTTCCTCCTCATTCACTTTTTCATTGATAGAACCATCATCTTTGGCATGTGAAGCACCATTAATGGCATAAAAAAACAAAAATGGCATCATATGTACATCCTTATCAATACCTTTCTTCTCATTATATTCTTTTTTCTCTTTCTGAAGAGAGCCACCTGATACAATATTAAATTAGAGGCTTTCTTTGTATCCACATCAATGCATACAGAAACTTTTGGCCCCATATCACCCTACAATCCAAGCTCTCTCAATCTTTCTAGCTTCCATTCCTTATTCTTTGCAACATAAACTACATCCTCAAATGTCATTGATCTTTTAAGCTCAACCTTCAATCTCAAATCAGCCCTTAAGATTTGCATAAACAACACTTCTTAAGCATAAGAGGAGGAACATCACTACCCAAAGCAACACACTATCTCTTCCACAAATCATTGAACCACTTCAGAAAGGCATCTATACTTTGATGATCATCACCTTGCACAAGTCATTCAATAGAGTGCCATACATCCATTGGATCCTCTACCTTCTTGAAATTCTCAAGAAAATCCTTCTTTAATGCATCATAAGTCATTCCCTGTGAAGGTTGAGATGATTTCAACCAAGGATCATACTCATCATACCATGTCCTTGCGTCCTCTTTCAAGAAAAAGAAAAACATCTTTAGCATAAGAATTGGATCTTCCTTATCTGCAATGAAACAAGAAAACTCAAATTTCTCAATGAATGCATCAACATACGCATCTACATGACCATAAAACTTTGGAAACTTTGCCATTACGTCAATGAGACTTGTAAATTGAAGGTCACTTGAAGAAACTCCTCGATGGCGGGCTGAAAAACATTGTTAATTTAGTAAAACACAACCAAAAGACCTATGCACCCTTGGGAATTTACAAGCAACACCCACCCAAAGGACCATAGCACATAGGAGCATAACTCTGTCTAAGCAGGGATTTACAACACACTCCGACCAATGCATATGAATACAAGGGCATCCCCTTTCAAAATTTAACATCCCAAACACACATATTGAACATCAATTCTACAATTCAAAGATATATGCCCTCCGAATCTGTCTGCTTGCAATTTTCCACTAGGCTTCCATAGCCATAATCCTGCAGGGAACTAGTAGTAACTTGAAGAGCACAACTCCAATTGGGCCACTTTAAAGCTTGAACAAAATCTTGAAAATAATTGTAAAGAAAATTGAAAATGATCAAAATTGATTCTACACGCCGCTATATGAAAAATTGACACGAACAGAGAGCTGTCCCAATACAACTACACGTAGAGAAGGCAAGGCTAGGAAAAAAAACCTGCATCCAAAAGCATCAAGGAGGTGCAATGACCCAAAACCTGAAAATGAACTTTGGATGAACTTTTTTAAGTTTTTACACGAGTTTAAGTTATATACAAAGTCTCACTTCAAAAAAATCACTAACGGGCACATATAGTAACCCGATAGCTAGCACTATGCTAGTGACTTGCCCTACATGTACATGTGCTTGCTAAAGAAAATTAAAAAATCCACCAAAATAAATCCCTCATACACTTTTGACATCAAGCATCATGTCCATATGTACAAATTTACAAAAAACGGGGTTCTCAAAATGCGTCCAACACCGTGTTGCATGGATTGTTCACCAAATAGAGTAAGGCTTGGTGGTCCACAAAAAAAGACAAACTTATCAGCTAATTAGTAGTTATCAAATTTCTTAACCACATGAACTATTCCAAGGACTTTCTCCTTTCAATTGTGGTAGCTATTTGTGAGCATAAGAGATACGGAAATCCATTGTCCCCTCTCCTAGTTGAGCTAATATGCAACAAACAACAAAATTTGAAGCATCCACATGCACAGGAAAAGTTTGTTCTAGGATGGAGTCATTGGTATAGGTGTTGATGTCAGTAGAAATATCATTTTAGACAATATACCCAAGAATTTTGCTTTATATAACCATGAATACACACTTCTCATGATTTATATAAATCCTATATAAATGGCATTTCTCAAAGATGTACTTTAGGTGTTCAGAACAGATTTCTCATTTAGCCTTTAGTAGCTTCTGTAAAATAAGTCAACGTCACTTAACAGAAGCTGCTAAAGACTGAAGACGTACGAATGCACATCGAAGACCAACATGAAGAAGCAGTAAAGATTGGAGTTACACATTTTTCCAAAATGGTCATGTATTGTAATTTTCTGATTTATTTATCCATTTTGATAATTGTAATGTGTTACGGGCTCAATAAGAGTTTCAAGATGTAAATCATAGGCCACTCAGTGTACCTGGGTTTTAGATACAATAAGTGTGGAGGCTCAAAGGTCTTGGGTGTCGGACATTACACATTTTAGGCCTTGGCTAAGGTATAAAAGCCAACTTTGTAAAGTTTATGATTAAGTTTTTGGATAATAGAACACAACGTGAGCTAATGATGCTCGCTTCTCTCCTTCTTGCACTTCCTACTCCCTTCTCGATTGTCACATTGTAGTGCAGTCTGTTGCGTTGCAACTGTAGGTAAGAGCTCTACGCATTGATGTAAGCATTTCATGGTATTCCGTAGCTATTGGCGTTGCCGACTCGCGGTCTAATTTTATTCTAAGTAGGAATTTAAGCTTCAAAATCATAAAATAAGTATAGGTGGGTATTGGGACATCATTGCTAAGCATTTAGATGCATTCTGGGTCGAAAACGACTAGGTCAAAAACTCACCCCCAAAGTGAGATTTATATTTGTACTTGACCTAAAGTGATATTTGAGACCATAAGCATATGTACTTAGGTCTTATGAACATGTGCTAGAAGTTTTGTAATGTTTGGATGTCGTTTGATACTATAACAATTGTGATTTGTTTGTCGATGATGAGCGACTAGCTTTTGATGATTTCTATCATTTGAGTGTAGCTCGAGTTAGATGCGAGTTGTTTGTTGTTTTCCAAGAGGTTGACAACCTCTTGTACCCTCTATGCACTAGTTGAGTCATCTTTGTTCCATGGATTGACAATTATACTCGTGTTTCTCGCTATGTTTGCAATAAGATAGGAGTGATGTTAGACACCCGTTCCACATTTGGCGTCGTTGCTGCCGGGGACCAAAGAGACCTAAACTAGGGAAAATACGAGCATATTGTGTGGTTTTCCATTAACTTCCTCTAGGTTCACCTAGAGTTAAACTTTTTCTTTAAAACCACGTAGCTTAAGAGTGTTGTCTTTTGATGTGTAGAGGTAGCTTGGAAGTAGGTTGTACTTGCTAAGTACCTTTTAGGATTGTAGGACTGTAGGATTAGAGTAGGATTTTGAGAATGATTGATGGATCAGACAAGTCTTAAGATCAAGGCTCAAAAAACCATAAAAAACAAGAAAATGAGTGGTTGTGGACACTTTTCACAACCCCATTGCTGTAGAACCTAGGAGTAGGGTAAGTAGAATTCGAGGCGAGATCTCAAATCATTGCTCACTTCAAATGAATCATCTATGAGTTGTTTATGTGAAGTTGCAGAATTTCAGGTCTACGGCTTGAAACAACACCAAAAGACTGTCAACCGCTGAATGCGGTTGGAGATATGCTTTAAAAGTTGTATGAACCAGTGGGTAAGCTTAAGGACGTATTTGAGGTAAATTCCAAGAGTTTGCAAAAACTTAGATTATTTACTTTTTCTTGACATTTTAGGCCAAATTAAGTTTTGATTTGACTCAGAGGCTTAAAATAGATCATAAAAAGACTGTCCACTGAAAAAGTTGAAAGAAGTTTTCATTTTGGGCCAAAAGTAAATAATCTCATTTTTTGCATTTGGCTCAAAAATGATGAAGGTTGATACCAGAGACACCATGCATGTGTACAAGCATCGTTTGTAAAGGCTCATAGAGTTTGGATCACAAAACATACCAAAAACTTGAAATCCGTACTAATTGTTGAGAAATTGTTTTTGACTTGATGAATCTTGTTCAAATTCTGTGAGACTTGCCTCAGAGGCTTAAAACATGTCATAAAAAGACTGTCCAGTGAAAAATTGCAAAAAGTGTTCATTTTAGGTCAAAAGTAAATAATCGCATTTTTTGCATTTGGCTCAAAATGGTACAAGGTTGATACCACAGATTCTATGCATATGATTACAAACATCTTTTGTGAAGGCTCATAGAGTTTTGATCACAAAACAGACCAAAAATTTGACAAAAACTTAAATCTATACTGATTGTCAAGAAATTGTGTCTGACTTGATGAATCTTGTTCAAGTTAAGTTTTGACTTGACTTAGAGGCTTAAAACAGGTCATAAAAAGACTATCAAGTGACAAAATTGCAAAAAATGTTCATTTTAGGTCAAAAGTAAATAATTGTATTTTTTGTATTTGGCTCAAAATGGATCAAGGTTGATACCAAAGACTCTATGCATGATTACAATCATCTTTTGTGAAGGTTCATAGAGTTTGTATCACAAAACATGCCAAAAATTTGGTAAAAATTGAAATCTGTACTGATTGTCGAGAACTTGATGTGACTTGGTAAATCTTGCTCAAATTGAGTGAAACTTGACTCAAAGCCTTAGATTGAAGTGTTAAACATGTGTACATGCTCAGCTGACCAAAAATATACAAAAAATTACCAAAAATAAATAATCGTGATTATTTACTTTTGCCATAATTTTTAACTTTTTTGATCAACTAAGCATACCACCAGTCTTATCATGCTATATTGAGCACTCATATCAAATTTGATAAGATTTGGATCTCTTAAGTGAAAATTGTGGCCAAATTTATAAAGTCAGTCTGCGAATAAAAAACTGTTGATAAATTGAGCACTAATTATCCAAACTTGGTGAAACTTGGCTAGGGAGCTTAAGTTTAGTTGCTTAACCAATTGGTATCAACATTTTGGGAAAAAAAATATAGAAAAAATTCCAGTAGTTAATAATTACGATTATTTACATTTGCTCCAGAATTGAGAAATTTTGCACAAAGTGCACAGTAAGATGAGAGCACGTATCCTCGACAACAAAAACCATTCTGAAAGGGGTGCCAGCTTGCAAAGCCATGTCATATGCTTTTATAGCTACACCATCTTTTTGAAGAACCCCTCAAAATCCTTCTGGCGTAGCATATTATTTTCCATGCATTTCTGTCTATGAATCTATAGGATGTCCCACCATTGGACATATGCATTAGATACTCTTTTTTGCTTCCACCTATGCACCTTGAGTGGACTACAACAGGCAAACCAATGGTCCATCATGCTACCCTCTCATATTTGCTAACTTTTTAATTCCATATCTGTCAACAAATAATCCCATTAGTACTTTATTAATATTTCCCATGCTAAGTACTCCAATAATGCGCGTATCCCAAAGACACTTTTTTTCCACTGGGTTTTTTTCCTTTGGTCATCCTGGTATTAGACCCTAATTTAGAACCTCACCATTCTACTTCTGTTGTACATACTTTTCATAAATAAACATCAACCTCATCATTATGCTGTTACAACGGACAAATGTAACATCATCTCTCACATCAGACTATTCAGACCTATGAAGATGCTGGAACAAATTGAGCCTCATCAACAAATTCAACGACAAATAAAGACAATCAGCCCATCAACAACCAATCAAAAACCTTCCACAGCCTCCACGGACACTTTTCAATAGTGCCCGAGGACGGGCATTAAAATCGAAAGGGGGGAATGTTAACTGAGTCTACGTTAGTTAACAGAAGCTGCTAAAGATTGAATACGTACAAATGCACATCGAACACCAACATGAAGAAGCAGTAAAGATTGGAGTTACACATTTTTCACATTTTCCCAAAATGGTCAAGTATTATAATTTTCCGATCTATTTAGAAATTATGATAATTGTAACATGTTACGGGCTCAATAAGAGTTCCAAGATGTAAAGCATAGGTCACTTAGTGTACCTGGGTTGTAGATACAATAAGTGTGGAGGCTCAAAGGCCTTGGGCACCAAATACACGTTTTAGACCTTGGCTAAGGTATAAAAGCCAACTTTGTAAAGTTTATGATTAAGTTTTTGGATAATAGAAACACAACGTGAGCTAATGGCACTCACTTCTCTCCTTCTCATGCTTCCTACACCCTTCCCGATTTTCATATTGCAGCGCAGTCTGTTGCTGCATTGCAACCGCAGGTAGGAGCTCTACGCATTGATGTAAGCATTTCATGGTATTCCGTAGCTTTTGGCGTCGCCAACCCGCGGCCTAAATTTATCATAAGTAGAAATTTAAGCTTCAAAATCATAAAATAAGTATAGGCGGGGTATTGGGGTATCATTGCTAAGCATTTAGATGCATTTTAGGTCAAAAACGACTAGGTCAAGAACTCACCGGGCTGTTAAAAATCGTGATTTTTTCTCTTGACCTAAAGTGAGATTTGAGACCATAAGCATGTATTCTTAGGTCTTATAAACATGTCCTAGAAGTTTTGTAACGTTTGGATGTCATTTGATGCTGTAACAATTGTGATTTGTCTGCTGTTGATGAGTGACTAGCTTTTGATGATTTCTGTCATTTGAGTGTAGCTTGAGTTAGATGCAAGTTGTTTGTTGTTTTCCAAGAGATTGACAATCTCTTGTAGCCTCTATGCACTAGTCAAGTCAGCTTCGTCCCATGAATTGACAATTATATGCGTGGATCTTGCTATACCTGCAATAACATAAGAGTGAGGTTAGACACCTGTCCCACACCATTCCAAGGACTTTCTCCTTTCAATTGTGGTAGCTATTTTCTAGCATAAGAGATAGGGGAATACATCATCCCCTCTCCTAGTTGAGCTAATATGAAACCAACAACAAAATTTGAAGCATCCACATGCACATGGAAAATTTTGCTCCAGGCTTGAGTCATTGGTATAGGTGCTGATGTCGGTAGAAATGCCATTTTTTGAGACAATATACCCAAGAATTTTGCTTTATCTTACCATGAATACACACTTCTCATGACTTAAGAAAATCCTATATAGATGGCATTTCTCAAAGATGAACTTTAGGTGTTCAAAACGGATTTCTCATTTAGTCGAATGTACATAAAGATCATCCATGTAAACTTCTAGGAAATTCCATAGATAATCCTTGAATGCATGGCTTATTAGCTGCTAGAATGTTGCTCATGCATTGGTCAATCCAAAAGGCAGGACCTGGTATGCAAAAATTTTGCATTCTATGGAAAAATAAATTTTATATTGATCTTTTGGATCTGTGGCCAACTGTTTGTAACCCAAGAATCCATCCAAGAAGTTGTACGCTTCTTTTATAGCTACCCATTCTAGAAGGTGATTCTTGATAGGAAGAGGATAGTTATCTTGTATGGTAGCCGCATTTGCCTTCTTGAGGTTCACACACACTCTGAGCTTCTCATTCTTTTTTGGTACTATCACAATAAGCAACACCCAATCGATGTGTTCAATTTCATAGATGAGCTCTAATTTCTTGAGTTTCTCAATCTCTTTCTTGAGCTTCTTTGCGAATGTCTCATTCTAGGTGTATGGTCTTTGTCTACTTAGTCTAGTATCACCTCCCATAGGAATAGTATACGGATAGATTTTAAGATCCACTCCCTTAAGATCTTTTTAAGACCAAGCAAAGATATCCCTTTACTCCTTCAAGGTTTTGACGAGAATCTCTTCCTCTTTCTGAGACAAATTTGTAGCCATGTATGTTGGCTTCGAGTCTTCTATAGGTGTTGTGAGGTCAATTCATTTGGCATTTCAGGACCCTCATGCAATTTTGCTAGTTCCTTGGGTTGTCTGCTGGTTGTCAATTCTGGTTGATTCCTTCTCAATTTCTCTTCTTGTTTTCTATTGATGTCTATGATGCTAATTTGGAAACTCAAAAAACTTTTCCTCTCCTCCCCTATGTAGGAGTTTGGCCCTAACATGTTCCTTTTTAGAGTCTGATTCCTCAGTCTGTGAGTGTTTCCTCTTCTAACTCATTAGTAGAATCATAATAGAGATCAGAGAAAAAAATCAATTCTGTAGATGCCATCTGAATAGGAATTATTTCATATCCCTCCTCATCACAAAATTATGTGGGTGTGGATTTGTTAACACATAAGTCCATAGTGGCAAAAATTTAAGTCCACTTGAATGGTTTAAATAACTATTCTAGAAAGGGGTTTGGTACATATTTTGCATCATTTACCTCTCTGTTTAAGATACAATCCTCTCTTCATAAACTACCACTCTTAGAGGCTCCATAGTGCACATATCCAAATTGGTGTGTTCTTGTGTAACCTTGAAGACAATTTAGATTTTTTTGAGGTTTTTGAATCCAATTCCCATATTGGTGTCCTCCAAACATCCTTACATGAATTATCTTTCAAATTTACCCGAGTAATTGATCCAACTTGTTTTAAGTAAAGATAGTTGTTCCCACAATCTTGGATCAACTGTATTTTCCTCATGCAATGTCTTCCCGAAAGATTTCATAGTTCATTTTTTTCCAAAATCCTCAATGGCAAAAGTGTGCTGATAGTCAATTCTACAAGAGCAAACTATCAAATTTTCCAAACTCAATATGTCCATCTTCCAATTGTAGTTTCATTTCTGTTTGCCTAATTGCTGGTTTTCCTTAGGCTTTCTAGACTACTTTTGTTGTTATAGCAATACCTGCCTTGCTGTCTATCCATGATCATTATATCATTGTATTGTATTGGAAGGGTCGTGTTTCCTTTGTTTGCTTCACACTAATATCCAACTTTATTCATGGGCACGAATTTGATTCTTTCGCATGAAATTCTTTAAGATTTTATTTGACTAATCCCGTTATGCCCATCTTCCCCATGGTTCCTTGCAAATCCTTCCATAGAGGTGGTCTTATCTTGAGTAGCTCACCCAATGTGATGGTACACTCGATATGAATTGACATGATTGATTGAAAATTCTCCACATCCAAAGTCTTCTTTGGTATATTTAGTTTTATGGTTTTACAAACCACTAGTTTTTCTTTGTTTTCTCCTAAGTATGAGGGTAATGTTTGAAGTGTCTATGTCATAATAATCAATATCTAATTCTCCTAAATGATTTTCTCATGTTAAACTGATCATTTAATATGGGGAAGTTCCAGGGGAGAAAAAGCTAGAATATTGGTTAAGCTAGCAGACCGGCCATAGTAGGGATCCAAAGGAGGGAAAATAGGGATCCAAATGGGGGCCATCTGCAAAAGAGCCATGTGCAACAATGGGCTAAAAAGACCCTAAGGTTCAGCCCATTAAGACTTCCAAAATTCAAAGGTTGTGTCCAAAGGTCAACCCTAGGGGAAATTGGATGCTTTGTGTGTGACCAAAAAAGTCTTGCATATCCCTACATAGGAGGGGGTGAGCCTAGTAAGTAGGGGATGAGAGAGAAAGTAACACACACACACAGGCTCCCTTTACACAAAGGGAATTAGGGACACATGTCAGGTCCCTAGCCCAGATGCCCACAAGGTGTGCCCAATTGCTATTGGATGACCCTTGAAGTGGACCAATGAGAAATAGGCTAGAGTAAATTTAGCCTAATTAATTTTAAAACACTTAATAAAAAGAACCAATGAAAATTAAGTCTCCTGGATAATTATTGGACAGCCCGTGAAGGGGTCCAATAGGAATTGAGCAGCCCAATGGCTACTTAATTCCTATTGGTCAGAATGGGGAAAGGTCCAATGGGATTTAATTCATTTAAATCCCCATTAAGTTTAATTGATTAAAGCTCTCACAAAAGGGGAAAGGGGGACACATGTCAGAAGGCTATCACTTATGTTGCTTAATAGCTATTGGCTTGACTTGGGGAGGTCCAATGGGGAGCCTGCAGGAGTAAATAGCAAGAGGGCTCGCCCAAGAGAGAGAGGGGGTTGATTTTTGCAAGGCATTATCACACAAACACTCACACAATCTCATGTGTGAATAAAGAGAAGACTATCTCTTCCAAGCTTTAATGGAGAGCTCATCACCTACTCCAAGCTTGTGAGATAGAAGCCTACATCAACACACTCTTGGCATGTGGATGCAAATCCAACCAAGAGCCAAGCTTCAATGCATGCTCATCTCCTCTACCAAGCTAATTACTAAGCTAAAGCTATGCTAATATGAGTGATTATGTGAGAAGATGTACATCTTTCTCGTAAGATACTCCTTCTTCCTCTCAATCTACTCTCATACCCTGCTAGCTCTCACCATCTTCAAGGTGTGTGAGGTCTTGGGTCTGAGAACGGGGATAATTAAAGTTGTGTTTGCTAAGTGTTTTGCTTAGTGCATGAATCTTTCATCTTCATTGCACTAGCTAGTCTTGAAGGAACACAAAGAATTGTATTGTACAATGTCTCTCTTGATGGGGAGAAACCATAATACAAAGCCTTTTGGAGGGGGGACCGGCTCCATGCAAATCGTGTCCTCAACTGTTGTATATAGCTTAATTTATCTCTCTTTTGAAAGTATTGTTGATGCTATCTAACTAGGTGTTATGCTTTTTGTTGCTCTCTCCACCCAAGCACTCTTGTAATTCTCATTAGGAATCTATTCTAATGAAATGCCCACTATGTTCATGCTAATTTCCGCTACACACAAGTTTTAGGCCATTAAATGTTACATTGGTATCATAGCACAAGGTTTCTCTTTTCTTGCTCAAGAAGGGAGGTCCTCAAGCTAGCTATAAATGGTTGGTATTATTAATTGCCTGTGAGTAAGTAGAATAGGGATTTTTCAGCCTTGCAGTGCGCCTGCCTTCGTGCAGTTAATGGGGCATCACCGTCGAGAGCTATGGTCTTAATAGTGGATTCCTATGGGGCTTGCCTACGGCTTACCTACGGCTTAACCACTATTGAGCTATTAGAAGCTTGACAGGAGCCGGTGCTGTTTTGGTGTCGAAAGACCCTCTCTTCTATTCCTTGCAATTAATGGTAAGCCGCGGGTACAGTAGCTTGAGTGCTTTTTCTAAAGGGGTAAAGAGGAGTAGCAACTAGGGCTTGAAGTGCCAAAGTACACCCAAAAAGTTTACACCTAAAAGTTGTTAGAATGGCTGACAATAGTAAAGAGAGTGAAATTAATGTTGATAACTTTGATTTTGCTCATGAGCAAGCTACTAATGATGCTTCAATGCTTGTTAACTATCTTGTTTCTAGGCTTCAACAAGCCATGGGCAATCCATCTCTCCAAAGTGAAGTGCAACGGCAGCTCCGTTCTCACGGGATTCTCCAAGCTCATCACCATGACGAGAGAACACCTAGGAAGCCTCCTTGTGAGACTACCAAAAGAGGTCTCTCTCCGATTCGGGAAGAAGAAGAGAATCCATACGAAGGGCTCAAGAATTTACTTCTTGATGATGCATCTCCTTCCCAAAGGAGAACTCAAGAGCCTCCACTGAAGGAACGAGAAAGAAGCGAGTCTCCCGCCACCTCGGCGGAGATGGCTCCACGAAGACGGCGGGCTAAACGCTCTCCATCACCACCAAAGCGGAGAAGACCATCACACTCTTCTCCACGCATAATTCAAAGAGGGATGATAAAAAGCAAGAGAAGAAAAAGGCGAGAAAGAGGACACCCTCTTCTCCATCTTCTTCATCCTCTTCCTCTTATGAAAGTGATGGTGAAGACAACGAAGATCAAGACAAGAAAAAGGCGAGAAAGAGGTCACCCTCTTCTCCACCTTCTTCAAATTCTTCTCCTTTTGAAGAAAGTGATGGTGCAACCTTTGAACCATCAAAAAGAAGAGGCCATAGGAAATCCTATGCCGCATGGAAGAGGTCATCCAAGCTGAAGAAATTCAAAGAGGGAGGGAAGAGCATCTCTTTCCTTACCTATGATATTACCTTTGGTGCTACGGACAAAGTCTTGGCCTTTATCCAGCAATTCGATGCGGCGTTTGGAGATGAGGGCTTCACAGAGTCCTCTAAGCTACGCCATGTAGCTATGCACTTTCAAAAGTCCGCCAGGCAATGGTGGTCTAGCCTACGAGCCAACGGTGAAGCTCCACGAACATGGAAAGCTTTAAGAGCTTCCATTATGAAGCAGTTTTTGGCCACCGATGCCAAAGACAAAGTACTCACCGAATGGCGAAGCTTAAAGCTCTCTCCCTATGAATCCATCCACAAATATGTAGACAAGTTTTGGGACCTACAACTCAAAGCCACTGTCTTCAAAAAGTTGGATTTTGGAGAGCAAAAGCAACAATTTTGTGCGGGCTTAACCGAAGAAATGGCGGAGTATGTCAACTCCCAAAGGCCACGTACCATATCGGCGGTAATACACCATACTATGGTGGCCTCTCGAATCAATTTCCAAACGGGGGCTAAAAGAAATAATAAGCCCACGGAAAACAAGGGTTCCAATGAGCCTAAGGGGAAGGACAATGTCCAAAAGTCTCCTAAGGGCAACTCCAACAAAGCTAAAGAGAAGGGAGTTTACAAAGGTAAGAACAAACTCTCTCCTGAAGAGCTTGAGCGTTATCGCAAGGATAACCGGTGTTTCAAGTGCGGCGAACAAGGGCATGCGTACCGCGCTTGTCCCCAAAAGAACAACCGCCAAGATCCTCCTAGAGCTTCTTGGTTGAAATCCAAGAGGAGGAGACTCACCAAACTCACCACAAAGGATCTCCTCTATGCCATGCTTGGGGAAAGGTAAGAGAACATGATGCTTTTATTCTCTTTGACCCTGGTTCTACTCACAATTTTATATCTAAAGAGTTGGCCACCAAGCTAGGCATACAATCCTACGAGATGGGAGATGTCCTACCCGCAGACAGTGCCTTCAAGGGGCAAGAAGCTTCAGTCACTCCCTTAATCGGGAAATTGAGGCTTCATGTCCAAGGCTATGTGGACAAAGAGGACTTCTTTATCTCTCCTCTCAAGCATGAGGATGTAATCCTAGGGGCACCATGGTTTGACCGCCTGGCTGCCGATGTTAAATTTCCTGAAAGGAGAATCTCCTTTAAGTTCAGGGAAAAAGACATGTATATAGATGCTAAGGAAATGGGTAACACTATCCCCATTGTACATACACCAGCTTTCAACAAGTCAATAAAGAGCTCTATTTCGTGTACATGATTTTTGTTAAAGATTCTCAAAATGAACCTAATGCTTTAGCAAAAGAAAATAAAAGCAACCAAAAGGAATTAGAGTTATCCAATTTTCTCAAGGGGTTTCAAGATGTTTTTATTGACGACATCCCTTGTGAGCTACCTCCTAAACGAGGTAATGATGACCATGCAATTGAACTTCTTCCAGGAAGTTCACCGCCTAACAAACCTCCTTATAGAGTTTCTCAAGCTCAACAAGAGGAGATTATGCGGCAAGTGCATGAGTTAGTTGAGAAGGGCATGGTTAGGCCTAGCTCATCTCCATTTTGCTCACCTGTGCTATTAGTGCAAAAGAAAGACGGCACATATCGTATGTGTGTCGACTATAGAGCACTAAATAGGATCACTATCAAAATAGGTTTCCCGTTCCACGGGTAGAAGACCTATTTGATAAGCTACAAGGATCGACCTACTTCAATAGGATTGACCTAAAAAGTGGCTATCATCAAATAAGGATAGTTGATCAAGACATTGTAAAGACCGCATTTCGCACCACATTTGGTCTTTACGAATACATTGTCATGCCTTTTGGCTTGACCAATGCACCAGCCACATTCAACCGCTTGATGGAGAAGCTGTTCAGGCCTCATCGAACCTTCACTGGAGTGTTCTTTGATGATATTATCATCTACTCTAATTCATTAGACGAACACAAGCAACACCTCCAGGTAATATTTCAAGTTTTAAGAGAGAATAAACTTTATGTTAATCGAAAGAAAAGTGAATTTTTCTTGCAAGAGATTCAGTATTTAGGTCACATTATCTCTCAAGATGGCATCCAAATGGATCCATCAAAGTTAGAGGTAATAAAAGGATGGCCTAAACCAAGGAATCTTCATGAACTAAGAAGCTTTATAGGTATGTGTGCATACTATAGACGCTTCATAGAAAAAATTCTCGGGACCATTGACCAACTAACAAAGAAGCGTTAGGTACATGGTCTGAGAAGGAGAACAATTAAGCTTTGATTTCTTAAGTGTTTTGCTTACTCCATGAAGTTTCCATCTTCATTGCACTAGCCATCTTGAAGGAACCAAAGAATTGTATTGTACAATGTCTCTCTTGATGGGAGAAACCTAATACAAAGGCCTTTTGGAGGGGCTCGGCTCCATTCAAATCGGTCCTCAACTGTTGTCCATAGCTTTAATTTCTCTCTCTTTTGAAGGATTGTCGATGCTATCTAACTAGGTCTTAAGTATGCTTTTTGTTGCTCTCTCCACCCAAGCATCTTGTAATTTCATTAGGAATCTTTTCTAATGAAATGCCCACTATGTTCAAGCTAATTTACGCTACACATAAGTTATTAGGCCATTAAATGTTACAAACTGCAGCCAACTTGAACTAGCTTATCATCCATATGCTAAGCCATGGTTTAAAATTACTTCATTGTAAGATTGGAGCATGCATTGTGATATTTTTGCTTACAATATAGAAATATGTCCCTCCTGCACGATGGCATACCACACATATATAACATTAAACAAGGTCAACAGACAAATGAAATAGACATTCTTGCTGCCCTTACTTTTGTATTATTGTTGACGCTTGCCATCGAAGTGATAATAACAAGACTTAGCAATATTGCATCTAAAATCCATCACCGGTTCAAGATACCAACCACAAATCAATAGTAACACGTCTCTATTCATGAGATCGATGAGTGATATTTGGACATAAAAGACGTAAATATTATAATTATAGCGGAGCGATCCATTTTAACCAAAATGAATTTTTACCTTATTGTAAAACAAAATGTCAACATGAAATAATTGCACTGCTTCAAACTTCCTTAAAAGATCCTTAAGTTGGCGTAGTTGACCAAGTAAAACCTGATTTTTACAAACCCAAGTGCCATTTATCTGCTTTATCAAAAGCAAAGCATTGCCAAAACACATTTAGGTGTTGAATTCTTGTGATATACATTTTTCTAACCCAAGAATTAAAGTTGCATACTCTGCTTCGTTGTTGGAGTGGGAGTGTAATAACTGCTCGATGGAGAATACCCTTTCCTGTTGCTCATTGAAAATAACTATGCTAGCTATAGACTGGTCCACTGTTCTTTTGTATGCTCCGTCAAAGAAACGAGAGTGAGCTCCTTCTAGCTTAGGACTTTCTACCATTGGTGTTTCTTCTTTTGCTTCCGTTTTGACCTTCAACGTCTTCTCATAGTGGCGATGAATAAGTATTCCCGCTAAACTAGCCCTAGTGAGTTTCCACTTGCATGGTGTAGTCAAACTCTTGTAATCTAACCAGCCATTTAGAGATCCTAAATGAGACATCCATGTGTCTCATTACATACGGAAAGACCTCCTCCATCGTCAGAATTACAAAGGGTTTAGGTAGAAGATAGGAGCAGAACTTTGTGGTAGCAAACATTAGTGCAAGAACCATGTGTTCTACTTTGGTGAATCCCTTTTCTCTGATGGGGTCATGACACAACTAGAGAAGTAAGTAGGATGCATGAAAGAAGTTTGGGGGTCCTTATGCATAGTACGGCTCCGAGTTTAGCACTTCCTACAATGGGGTTCACATAAAATGGCTCGTCCCACTTGGGGGGTGAAATGGTGGGAAGCGTGGCGAGGATTTGCTTCACCTCGGTAAATTGCTACTCATTTTCTTCACTTCATGAGAAGACATCCCTGTGGGTGACTTGTTGTAGAGGGAGAACCA
>NW_028221436.1:625660-649951 GCF_014529385.1 Adiantum capillus-veneris
GAGAGGGGTGGCTTTATATGTGAATGGGTGTCGAATCCCCAATTCGATATCAAATTGAGAGAGAATAATAATACGGCCCTATGTCGTACTTGATAATGATTTACTTGGTCATCCAATTTCATTATGTATGATTTCCAATATATTGTTTTACTCGTTTCATTGGATAATTGGAATTAAACACCTAAAATATGACTGATTAAGTAGCTGAAACAATTAGCAAATCTTCAATCTTTGTCAATGAACTCGGAGCTAGTCCCAATTTGCTGGTACCCTCCTCAATTGAACGAAGATTCCGCCGCTTCAAGAAAGAAAGAAATTGGGATTTGTTTGTTATACAAGCTAACAAAACGAATGAGGAGATTGTTACGTCTGTAATAAATTGGTTTGAAGATAGGCAAAAATTTGGTGGATTAATTGGAGCTTTTCTTGAAGAAGCTACAAGAAGCTCTATGACAAATGAGAGAGATAGACGAATAAGCGTCAACGCAAACAAGGGATTATGGGCTCGGTGTGATAACTGTGGAAATATGCTTCATGTAAAATTTTCGAAACAAAATAGAAGTGTTTGTGAAGAACGCGGTTATCATCTTTCGATGAGTAGTATGGAAAGGATCGAACTCTCAATTGATCCTAACACGTGGATTCCTTTGGATGAAGACATGTCCGCAAGAGACATTTTAAGTTTCTCTGACGAGGATTCTCATGAAACTCGTATACTTCTTTCCCAAGAAAAGACAGGTTTAACCGATGCTGTTCAAACAGGTATAGGATATCCGAATGGAACACTTATAGCACCTGGCGTTATGGACTTCCATTTTATGGGAGGAAGTATGGGTTCCGTAGTGGGTGAAAAAATTACTCGTTTAATTGAATATGCCACTCAAAGGCTTCTGCCACCAGTTTTGATTCGTGCCTCTGGGGAGCGCGTACGCAGGAAGGGACGTTGAGCTTGATGCAAATGGCTAAAATTTCTTCTGTTTTGCAACTCTATCAGGTTCAAAATAAATTGCTTTACATATCCGTTCCTACTTATCCAACCACAGGTGGTGTTACTGCCAGTTTCGGGATGTTGGGAGATATAATTATTGCCGAATCTAAAGCCTATATCGCATTTGCAGGTAAGAGGGTAATTGAATAAACGTTGCGCCAGAAGATACCTGACGGTTTTTCAAGCTTTATTATAACGGGCTACTCGATTCAATCGTTCCACGTAATCTTCTGAAGGGTGTTTTGAGCGAAATATCTGGGCTTTACTTATCAGTTCCTTATAACAAGAATTGAGGAAAGGAAGGTTTAATTTGTTCTTGTACCACTTCCCGCGGATACGTATCTTATCTATTTACCAAGGGACGTTCCTTTGCCGTCGGTGTATTTCTCAAAGAATCCCGTGAGACAAAATATTTTAATTAAATTAATTTTGTAGATTGGGAAGCCCTTCCCTTTAAGGGACGGAGGGAATATCATTAGGTACTAGAGGGAGTAGTAGAACGGAAATACGTTGCCGTATAAATATTTTTTTTTTTTTTGCGAGGCAATTTCACCATGACAGCATCTTACCTACCCTCCATTTTAGTACCACTAGTAGGTATATTGCTTCCAGCAGTTACAATGGCCTCTCTTTTCCTATATATAGAACGGGATGAAATCCTGTAATCTTCTCCCGAGATAGACTGAAAGTGGGTCTGCCACTCTGCTCTTCCTACAAAGTAAATTACCTATCTATCTTTAGCCAAACCCCAATCGGGGTGACCCCCATCGCCTAATACCCCTGCCTGATTTTTCCGCCAGTCAAATATGTTGGTTGATACTATCGCAATCTATGTCTCATTCTCGCTTTCAATAGAATTGGGATATAGATTGATCATCTATTGACAAGTGGAATAATTCACTTTGAAAGAGTTGACAAATCATAAACTATAGCTGCAACTTATTCCTTTATCGCCTGATGCAGGCGAAATAGAAGTAGACAAATGGACGGCAGAACAAAAGGGAGGTAGAAATAAATCCAACGATAAAATCAAAGCATTTATTACGCAATTTGAGGAAATAATAATGATGAATTCCCGCCCTACATGGATCCAAGTAGAGTTCATAAGAGGATCACGTACGTTTGTAAATTTGTGTTGGGCCTGCATCCTCGTCTGTGGAGCAACAGGTTTTTTACTCGTTGGATTTTCTAGTTGCATTGGCAAAGATCTGATCCCCATACTTTCGTCCAAACAGATTGCATTTATTCCCCAAGGTCTTGTAATGTGTTTTTACGGGATTGCCGGCCTCTTCCTTGGATTATATCTATGCTGTACCGTTTTTTGGAATGTGGGGAGCGGATATAACTATTTTGATAAGCGGGAGGGTATTTCTTCCATCTTTCGATGGGGCTTTCCTGGTAAGAACCGCCGTATACACATCCGACTCATACTGGGAGATATTGAAGCGGTTGGTTTAAGAAGTCAAGAAGGTCTTTTTCCAAGTCGGATTCTCTACCTAAAAGTGCGGGGTCGGCAAAGTATTCCTCTCACCAGAATCGGCGAAAATTCAACTCCGGAGTATATGGAGGAAAAAGCTGCCGAGCTTGCTCGTTTCTTACGTATATCAATCGAGGGATTTTGAAATTCAATCTGAAAATCCTATTTTTTTTTTACGGAAATTTTTTGCGAAATAGTGCAAAAGGGCGATAAGAAAGAAAGATTTTGAGCATATTTTAGAGAAATAGAAAATAACTTAATTTTAAAATGAGAATTTACCTGACGCGTCTCCTATTTTGTTTTGCAAATTTCTCCCAAGGTTAATGGAGAATTAATGTATGAAATTATGTCAGTGGAAACGGACACTTATCCGATGGTTTTTAAATACCCCACATCGTTCTTTGGATAGAGCTTATGAAGCTAGTAAGCATCTGCAACCCAATTTTCCGTCTTTTACACAACTGAAGTTATTTTCCATGGCGGCGGGTAATTCTTCATGGGCCCGAGCAGCTTTTACTTTTAAAGCTACGGTTTTCAAAAAATCTAGATATGTCATATATTACAGTCTTCTGGAACACAGATTTAGTCTATCTCTTTGGGGAATACTTAAATATTCAGGGATTTATTTTTGTACGGAGATCCTTCGGTCATTTCCGAAAAAGCGCTGCAAATCCCATCCCTATCGTGTAGACGGCTATCCGGCAGGAAGTTGTTTAGATCCGCCTCTGCATGAACCTCTAGATACTTCAACTCCCAAGAAGATATCTTTAGTGTCTTGTTCTAATTCTTACATGCGTAACAAAACAGATAATGGAAAGGTAGGATCTAGGAATGTATCGGAATACAAACTCGAAGGCGATTTTGCCTCTACAAGTAAATCCATTTATTACAAGTTAAATAATCTGGAGAAAATGAATAGAAAATTAGCTTGGATCGAAGCCGTTTCGAGTGAGTTTTCTTTTTGGGAAAAACTTCGTTCCAAACAAATCTTTCCATTTCAAAATGAAAAAGATTTGATTGCAGAACCGTTTAACTACGAATTAGCAGTTTCTCACCGCCGTCCAGTAATTTACGAGTCAATTAGTTTGGTGCCTCGGTCTGTAACTCGTACCTTATCCAGATTCAAGGCGGAGTTAACAAATCAATCAAATTTAAATTTATCAGTCCATAATAAATTTGATTTAGCTAAGAACCAAGCCTCTGTTTCCCTCCAATATGTTGGATTCCTTCTCTTTCTTTTCCCGATTCAAATTGCTATAGAAAATTGGTTTTTGGAACCCCGGATTAGGGGTTGGTGGAACATACGTCAAATCCAATTATTTTCAAACGTGTTTCAGGAAGAAAACGCTTTGAAGCAGCTCCGAGAAGCAGAGGCATTATTCCGGTTAGACGATGTGATTGGCAACTTGGCAGATACGCAGTTGCAAAATTTTGATACGGATGCGCGCAACGAAACTACTCGATTAGCAATGACGTATGACGAGCTAAATATTCAGCTACTACTGCGGCTAGCAACCAACGCAATTAGCATTGCCACTTTATTTCCCCTACTGATATTCGGGCGAAAGAGACTCGCGGTTTTAAATTCCCGGATTCAAGAGTCATTTTATAGTTTAAATGACACAATGAAGGCGTTTTCCATCCTTCTATTAACTGATTTATGTGTAGGGTTTCACTCGCCCCATGGTTGGGAAATACTAGTACAGTCCCTTTTCGAATATTTTGGGTTGACTCCCAATAAATATGTAACTCCTCGCTTCGTCTCAACCTTTCCAGTTATTTTAGATACGCTATTTAAGTATTGGATCTTTCGTCACTTAAATCGAACATCTCCTTCAATTGTAGCAACTTATCATACAATGAGTGAATGACAACCATTCTTATGAATTTTTTGTTATTTCCGCTCCTTATTTAATTTAGTTGGATTTGTACCTCCCCCCTGCTCATTGTCGTTTGCCACCCGTTAGTGAGAAAATGGAAGGAATGTAGGGAAGGAAAGAATTGGAGAAGGAATAGACTTCCTAACATTCTACAATGTCACGACCTGGTTGTACAAATATTCAGGACTAATTATTGACCTATGCAAACAGCGATTACCAAAAAGTGGATGAAGGAATGGTGGATTTTATCACTGGCGGCATTAATCAGTTTGGCAAATTAAGCTGTCCATCTGTATCAAATGCATATCCAATTTTTGCGCAACAGAACTACGAAAATCCACGCGAAGCCACAGGTCGTATTGTGTGTGCCAATTGTCATTTAGCCAAAAAAACTGTTGATCTTGAGGCTCCGCAATCTGTTCTTCCCGATACTGTATTCGAAGCAATTGTTAAGATTCCTTACGACACGTGGATAAAATAAGTACTAGCAAATGGTAAAAAGGGGGGCTGAATGTCGGCGCCGTTCTCATCTTACCCGAAGGATTTGAATTAGCTCCCCCTAATCGTATTCCAACCGAATTAAAAAATAAATTAGGAAAATTATCGTTTCAAACTTACCGACCCGGTGAAAAAAATATAATTGTCGTAGGTCCAGTACCGGGCAAGTTATACAGCGAGATTATATTCCCAGTTTTATCACCAGACCCCGGTACCAATAAAGAAGCACATTTTTTAAAATACCCTATTTACGTAGGGGGAAACAGGGGGAGGGGACAAATCTATCCGGATGGGAGCAAGAGTAACAACACGGTTTATACCGCTTCAGCGACGGGAAAAATAAAGAGGATTACTCGGAAAGAGGGAAAAGGTGGGTACGAAATTATCATTGAGGAGTCATCCGGGGGTCGTGAAGCAATTGATGTTGTACCTCCCGGCCCCGAACTTATTGTTTCGGAAGGTGAGTTTGTTAAAGCGGATCAACCGTTAACTAATAACCCCAATGTCGGGGGATTCGGTCAGGGAGAAGTAGAAATCGTACTACAAGATCCCCGTCGGATCCAAGGTCTCTTAGCTTTCTTTGCATCGGTTGTTTTAGCACAGATTTTTCTTGTGCTTAAGAAGAAACAGTTTGAAAAAGTCCAGTTGGCTGAAATGAATTTCTGATTACATCCTTTTCCGGGATCCACCCCCCCCCTCACAGCAGATAAACCATTTGAATCGCTGCTCTACCGGGTGTATGAAAAAACGTCATTTCTTACTTCGTTACTCGGGGTTTCCGGACGTGATCTGTTAATTGTTAGCAGTTAGTCAATTTGAGCAGGTGTTCTTGATAAACAAACGAGGGAGAGGTCAGCTTACAATTTACATAGTGGGATGTGTATGGTCAGTTGTACCTGCTGATGGACAAGTTGATTTGGAGAATTTTGCAGAGTCGGGAATGTTGGTGAAATCGGCACCACCAACACTCCCGAGACTACCAAAATGTCTTTCCCAGGGTAATTAATTTACGCTATTTTTAACCCGACTCTGTCAGATTTGAATCAGCAATTTACAAATGCAGCGGAATAAATGAAGAGAGAGGTTGAAAACAAAAATTCTGACGAACTCACTTACATATTAATAATTTTTAATAAAAAATTTTGTTGATTTATCAGTATATAGGTAGTATGCTAAAAATTTTGAAATAATACTAATAGGATTAGTTACTAGCAAAGTTTGCTACGTATACGTAAAGATTTAATCTTTTTTTTTTCCTCTCCTCTTTCTTAGTTAGAAAGAGAAGAAAAACCGGAAACTTTGTTTGTGAAATTGGAATTTGGTACAACTTTCCTACTTAATTCACAGTTGAAGCAGGGAAAAGGTAGGTGTTGACTACTTACTGACTTACACCTCCACAAATTTTTTCTAGAGAGATGATCCTAACCCCGAATAAGCTCCGTAAAAAAATACACCCGGCAAACCTATCACAAGTGTACCGGCTACAGTACCTACCAACCGCAAGGGAACCCTTCCAGTGGTATTTGTCATCTGCCACCACGCCTCCTTCCCGTTCCTTCTCTTTATAGCTGTTAACCGGCCGCGACTCCAGACATGAACGGTCACAAATAATTGGGATCTCGATCTTTTCCAGACAATTTTGTCTAAATTCTAATTAAAGAAATAGTTGGAAGAAGGAACGGCAAGTACGAAAATCAGCAATAGTCCCCGATAAAGGCTTGTACGATTCGGCTCCACGCTCTGCTTATTTGGATTTGGTTGTGTCGTATATTCAGGGCTCGCCAAAAACTATCTCTGAATGAATTGCGTAGCTGATATAGACCCTGGGAGAAAACCGTAGGTACAGCTAATCCATGGACAGCCAACCATCTAACAGTGAAAATTGGATAAGTTTTATCTAAAGCCGTTGGTTTCTCCTAAAAGGATTTTGTGAATGCATCAACTTGTTCTAGCGAGTCGAAGCGACCAGTTATTAGAGGAACTTCTTGTCGGCTCTCCGAAAAATATTCGTTTGGCCGGGGGCTTCCAGAAACGTCGTAAGCTAAACCTGTACTTACAGACAGCCAGCCTGCGATAAACGGGGAGGGTATAGTAATGCTGTGAATGACCCAGTATCGAATACTAGTGATGATGTCGGCGAAGGGGCGCTCTCCTGTATTCCCAGACATGTTTAACTCCGTATCTATCTATCTTGTAATATCAAAAAGACTTCGGTTGTTTCCCGAATGGAGGAAAGGAGGTCAAAGGGGTCGAGGGAAGAGATGCGAGATGCACCGGCAAAAACAAAACCCTTTGAGGGAACGGGAACTCCTATAAATTAGGTTGTCACTATTATACCCGAGGTATACTCAAAATATGCTGGGTCAGTATAGCTATTTCACGTACAATGCGGCAAGGTTACCCGTTACAAGATCAACATCTGATCTAATACTGGTAAAATCTTCGTTTTTACCTATCGTCGTTCATCTAACACGTAAACAATACGGATGGGACTATAGGGCCCGGCTTCCAAGCGATGCAGTAAACCTGTAAACATTAGCAGCAATCTTTCCTGATTGTACTGCCCCGTAAGGTCCCCTGCCCGCGCATAATCGGGCAAGCAAGGCATTACCTTTTTCTACGCACATTGGACCCACAATTAAAAAATTTGAGGAATAGTCCAAAGAAATGGCGAAGACTGATTCCTCAACTACGTAGCTATCGGCCTCGTGGAGGATGAATTCGAAGTATGATTTCCCCGAATCTGCAAAATTGAAAAATTTTAATCTCCCAGACATACACTTGATTAGATATAACGTACCATATTTAAGATTTAAGTAAACAACTTTGATTTGGGGACTCGGGATGATAAACTACCCAAGAAAGTTATATACTAACCCATCTGCTAGACAATCTTGTATTCAGATATATGTTCACTTCACTAAGCTACTTTGCTTTTCTGATGCTCGCATTAACTTTTACCCTAGCTCTATTTGTTGGATTGAACAAAATTCAGATTCTGCAACTCATTACATCATTACTACTTCTCGAAGATAAGAGGAGATCAAAACTAGAAAGGGTCTTTAACACATATCGATTACTAATCCGTCGCACCTACCAACAATCAATTACTAGTTAATGTGTAAGGTATTTTGGTAAGTATTTGTTTGTATCAAATGTTTACAAATTGAAATGGTTGAAGCATTACTCTCTGGAATTGTGTTAGGTTCGATTCCAATAACCCTAGCTGGATTATTTGTAACTGCATACCTTCAATACCGACGGGGCGATCAATTAGATATTCGATGAATATCTAGTTAGATATCGTCCTAAACAAAAGGGATATTTTGGGATTGGGAAGGTAAATGAATTAAAAATATATATGGCGAAAGCCCCCCCCCCCCTCCCACCACTATTCCTTTCGAGTATTTTCTGTCCGTATTTCAAAAACAATTAGCAGATGTGGAAGATCGCTTCTACAACGATAATCTTTAGTTCTACGTCCACTTCAATTTTGGGGCGTATCGCTTAAGCAATCCCTAGCAGTAGGCACGCCCTGCAGGATTCGAACCTACGACATCGGGTTTTGGAGACCCGCGTTCTACCGTACTGAACTAAAGGCGCCTCTTTCTGGAAGGGGTTACTTTGACCTATGAAGGAAGTGGGAGTTGCAGCATCTTTCCTCCCCAGCGTGAAGGGAAGAAAAAAGTGTTGACTTCCCTTTTTTTTTTTGTAGGGAGAAAGGAGGTAGAGATCAAGTAAGTGGGGCAACAACTGTCACCCCTGCCAGTTGTTCCACGTATAGGAGATAGGGATGACGGGATTTGAACCTGCGACATTTTGTACCCAAAACAAACACGCTACCGAGCTGCGTTACATCCCTTTTGGTTGTACTTGATACCATCAACCCCTTGCTTGTTATTCGATCCAATTGATTATAATCTTTTCCCACGAATACTGGCTACCGTCGAAGTAGGAATGCATTTTTTGGGAAGCTGCTAATCCCTGCCCTCTCTTTATTTTAATTCCCACTTTTCATTCTCTACACCACTTCTCGACTTAGTATTCTGGAGTCGGGTACTGGAAAAAACTTTATTCTTCTTTCAAGTAAATGTGAGAATTTGATTTAGATATAGTTAGATTTTAAGTAGTAAAGCTGGTGAGGATAAAGGCAAGTAGGTAGGGAAATAAAAAATTGATAAGAAGGAGGATTCCAATGCAACATGTAAAAATATATCTTTCCACAGCCCCTGTTGTAGCTACAATATGGTTTGGCTTACTGGCTGGTTTATTAATAGAAACAAATCGATTCTTTCCGGATGCTTTATTATTTCCATTTCCCTAACTTATTGTTATTAACTAAACCAAAGGAGCCGTGTAGGAACCATACGAAGTGAGAACTCTATGGTTCGTCATACACGTAATAATGACTCAATTTAGTGATGGGAGTGTTTAATCTATTTACTTCATAGGTCGAAACTTCGTAAGTAGTTCGTTTCTATTGCTATGGATCTACATGCGACCCTCACCCCCTCTTTTTGGGGAAACTAATTAAATTAGAGTACATCTGATTCCATGGCCAATACTAAAGATGCAAGGGTAACTATTGCTTTGGAATGTACAAGTTGTATTCAGAGAAAAACCAGTGGAAAATCCGCGGGTCTTTGCCGATACACTACACGTAAAAATCGTCGTAACACACCCGCTCGGCTGGAGTCAGAGAAGTATTGCTTCCATTGTCACAAGCATACCTTGCACAAAGAGTCGAAGAAGTAAAAAAAAAAAAAAAAAAATTGCAATTGGTTCGGAGGGAATTGATATCCAACATAAGTAAATATCGGTAGTTACAAAGAAATATCATGAATAAATCTAGACACTCTTCCCGTAGGCGTTCTCCGTCCATTCGTTCTGATGAAACTATTGATTACAAGAATACGAGTCTACTTCGTCGATTCGTGAGTGAGCAAGGCAAAATATTATCAAGACGAATGAATAGATTGACCTCGAAGCAGCAACGTTTGATAGCTACGGCAATAAAAAGAGCCCGCATCTTGGCCTTGCTGCCCTTTTCAAATAACGAAAGTTAGATTATTAAATAGAATAAATTAATCTCTAGCAGATTCTTTAACTTATCAAATGAGCATTTACCGCGAAACAGATGCAATTCAAGGTAGTTTTGAGTTTTGTTGAGTCAAACCGATCGATATCTACGAGGTAGTCTGTCCTTCCGCCCCCCCCCCCCCTTTTTTTTTACTACGAGAAATACGTAACTCAATTTGGAATTTGGTTTATTCGCCTCTCTTCTGTCTAAATGAGACTTAGAGAGGCGTAACTTTACCGCCGCGGATCATCAAATTTTTATTTTGCTAACTTTTTCTATGATCATAGAAAAACAGTAGGCATCTGGAGTAGCGATTTGAGCAAGTGTCTTGCGATTCAAGGCAATCCGATTTTTGTACAAACTATGAATTACCGAACTGTGGGTAATTCCATCTCTCCGCGCTGCTGCATTAATCCGAGCAATCCAGAGACGGCGAAAGGCTCTTTTGCTATTATTTTTATCTACATAAGCATAAGCTAAAGACCTACCCCTTCGCTGGTTTGCCGTTCTAAACAATTTTGAATGAGCCCCCCGAAAACCGGACACAAAATCGAGAATGTTTTTGCGATACTTCCGAGCCACAGATCCTCGTTTTACTCTAGTCGTTATACGTATAGCCTCACAAAAATCTCAGATTTTCAATAAAAAAAAAATAATCTATTGATTTTCTAGTTCTTCCATTTCTTTAAATAGTTTTACTTCAACATCCGTAACTAGAGATGTCAATTTTGGGAGTGATAAACTCCGTATCTTCAAAGCATAATTACTCAAATAACTCATTGAAGTTTTTGAAACCCCAACCGCAGATTTCTACTTTGCTTGTTAAGGGTTTCAACGCCACATACCATGTATCCTTCAAACTAGTTGCCTCATGTTCTGCCGAGGGGTGTAAGTAAGTTGCAATACCTTTTTCCTCTTTTTATTCTTACCTCATGTGAGAATTAGATATTCCAATGGCTTTTGCTACTCCGGCTTTCCTTTCCGCAAGTACTCCGATACTCACCTTCCCGCCTACTAGGCTAAAAGGCATACGTTGTACCAAAAATGTTACAGATTCCGATGTTTCCGTGGTCAATTTGTCTTGGCAGTTGGATCCCCCCTATATACCGGAGTATAGACTTGTTCCGAGATCGGATAAGTGGAACTACTGTTGGTGGGCCGCACGATCCCCAATATTTCACTCAGCTTCTTGACGCTTTTTGAATCAGATTTCTTAGTTGATAAAGGAAATCATATGTATAGTTGCGATATTTTATCCGGGGTTAGCAGAATGGCTGACCCTAGTTGTTGCCGCCGAGGTGTAATTGGCAAAGTAGGTGTGAAAGTTGATACCACCAGCCCAGCCCGACTTCGTTTGATAACTAAATTTTTATTATTACCGATTTACCTCCACCTTCCCAAATTGAAAAGATCGGGTTCGCACCGATTTCAACCACGAATTGCTATTTCCCATCGAAACAGGTGGATTATGAATTTTTTACCACTTCATCTGGTAGATTATCCTGCAGCATTGATCTCCAAATAGTTTAGGTTCTCGATCCAAACAAGTCACACATACACCCTAGTACACACTCCCCGCCGTTGGGGGCACCCACGAAGAGCGGGGGATTTCGTCCCACTCTCCAGCCGTTGCCTCGCCTTCCTAATAAGTTGTTGGTTTGTCGGCATGCTTGAAAACGCAGAAGATTGATCCGGTTTGAAAGATTCTCAACCAATTGGTAAAATTTGACGCATTTTCACACCCAATAAGACCTTTATATTTCCGACCTATCAGAAATAACTTTGCAAATCTGTTTCTATCTGCTTCTAAAGGGGTGAATCATTAACTTAAAATACATGAAACTGCGAAGAAAAAAAAAATTGAATTTCGGGTAATTTTTTTTTTCAATGAATCTTCAGCGTGAAACATTTTCCACCGCTACTAGATCCGCAACACCGTAATCCTGGGCTTCTTCCGCTGACAAAAATACATCTCTTTCCATGTCCTCGGAAATTAACCACAAAGGTTTGCCAGTTCTTTGGGCATAAACTTTGGTTATACAATCACGTAGTTTCGACGCTTCCTCCGCTTCCATGACACATTCTCCAGCCTGTCCGTCATAATATGAACTAGCGGGTTGATGAATCATCACCCTGATTAGGTGACTCTGATTAAGTCTAACTGTACAAGCAGATATTCTGCATACGGCTACCTCATACAACTGCAGTTTAAAGCCAACGAAGTTTGCCTACTTTGATAAATTTATAAGTAAATAAATAGAAATCTATAACTATATTGATTTCTATTTAGGAATTAATCGTTCTTTTGCAGGCCTTTGCTTACTTCGTTGTCGGTCCCTCCCTCACTCTTTCCATACTACATGTATGAAATGGCATTGTTGTATTTCACCATCCTTCCCTATGGAGTACTACGATGGCTCCGTCACTTAATTGCCTTTGCAATCCCGAAGTTTGCTATGTATACCCCCGATGGACGAAGGAATCAACACTGTTCGAATCCCAAATTCTGTTTTTTACTGGAAGGAGAAGAAAAAAAAAGTTAGGATTTTGATACACCATATATCTTATATGACTTATGACGCTAAGATATATTGAATTTAATCTATGGCAAATCTAACACGAGTTAAAAAGATTTCCTTGATTCCGTTTATCTTTTCAGTACTTCGCTATTTTAATTTTAACTAAATATGTGTGGTGTGGAGAAAATCACTAAGTACTGGTTGCCATGCTATTGTTACCTCAATCGAGCGAAGGCAAAATATTAATTTAGACAAATCATTGGCGCCAAGCGTGGGGCAGTGCTATACGTCTGGTAATCTCTCCTCCAGCCGAAATAGAAGATCCCATTGAAGCGGCGAGTCCCATGCAAATAGTATGTACATCTGGTACAACAAATTGCATCGCGTCGTAAACAGATATTCCGGCTAATACTGCCCCGCCGGGGAATTTACATACGAATACATATCTTTGGCCTGATCTTCGCTATTTAGATACATCATGATACCAATAAGTTGATTGGCAATTTCGTCATCGACTTGTTGACCTAGGAAAAGAAGCCTTTCTCGATAAAGCCGGTTGATCGGGATAGGTTCCCCCCCCCCCGGAACCGTGTAGGTATTGTTGGAAACATACGGCTCTAATGGCTTCCGCAAGAGGAAATAGGAGCAGGGTGGAGGCGCGGGAAAGGATGGATTTTTTCTACACCAAGTTTTCAATCCTGCCCAATTGGGGCAATCTCGCTTTTTCGTTCAAGTTTGTCTGGCCCGTTTGTTTTGAACATCTTGAACTACGTTGCAACTGGCAGTTGGTGCACCGATTGTGCCAAATTCTTCCCCCCCGCACCAATTCATTTCTGTCCGACATTGAGGCCTTCCTTCTAATACAAGGAATCCTTAGGTTCATTTACTACCCCGAAGGGGATAAATCTTGATCACTACTCGTACATATGGAACAAGTAGTTTTTCTCTCCCTCCATTTCATCTATTTTCACATCTCATAGGTTCAAAAAAAAAAAAAAAAAAACCTGTTCAATGTTCAAATAGATAAATAATTTTTTTGTTCCGCTATTGTTTCGCACGTATCTTTGGCACGATCGATCTTTGGGATCAAGTGACCGGGGCCTAAACGACTTGTTCATTTCAACTAGCCATAGATTCCGACAGCTAACACTTCAATTGGCAGATTCTTTTTTTTTTTCCATCCATTTGATTACTGGTGGAATATTTGATTTCAGCATGGTAGGTACAAGTCAATTGGCAAAAAAATGGTGGAGACGGTTCCACCGGCCTCGACATACCCGACAAGTTGGACTATACGTCAACCCAAACTGCATCCTCTTCCCCGGGTAGACGAAAGGGCACTTTTGGAACACCAATTGGCATATAGAAATTATCAAAACGTCTTGGAGTTACCTCTGAATTGTGGGCGTAAGTAGGAGTTGGGTCGATAATTATTAAGTTATTTCACATTGTAACACGTTTTACGGCATGGGTCGTTAGATCTCCAATTCTGGCAGATATTATCTAATCCTGATGGGACCAATCCTTACGTTGTTACATGGGGAATGAAAATGCTAAAATATTCACGCCTCCATCCCTATCCGGGGGGGGGAGTTGCTGGCTTGTCCCGATGCAGCTACATATTTGGTACAATCAAATAGGCAAAACAAATAAAAATTAGGTTTCTCGTCGAAGATTAAAAACATTGTTCGTTTCCCTCCCACTCTGTCGCTCTAACTACGAGCCAGAATATCTTTTTTTTTTTAAGTGTTTTGTACGGCAACCTCTCTCTCATTTCCCTAGGATGTAACCCTATATTATATTGCAAGAAAGTTACGCAGTGATCAGTTGTCTCCAATATTCAAGAAAGGGGTTTTTCACGGGTTTGCCTTGGTATCGCGTTCACACCGTCGTATTAAACGACCCCGGTCGTCTAATTTCCGTACATCTGATGCATACAGCTTTGGTCTCCGGCTGGGCGGGCTCGATGGCTTCATATGAATTAGCGGTTTTTGATCCATCTGACCCCGTTCTCGATCCAATGTGGAGGCAGGGTATGTTTGTCATTCCCTTTATGACTCGCATTGGGGTATCAAAATCTTGGGGGGTTGGATCACAGGAGATACCTCAACAGACGCGGGTATCTGGAGTTACGAAGGCGTAGCCGCAGCTCATATCATACTATCTGGCTTGCTGTTTCTAGCTGCTATATGGCACTGGGTATATTGGGACCTGGATCTATTTCGTGACGATCGTACGGGAAACCATCCCTGGATTTACCTAAGATATTTGGAATTCACCTATTTCTTTCAGGAGTACTTTGTTTTTCATTTGGGGCGTTTCACGTAACTGGTTTATTTGGTCCCGGCATTTGGATCTCAGATCCATACGGATTAACTGGAAAAGTGGAACCCGTAGACCCGGCTTGGGGGGCTGAGGGCTTCGATCCATTCATTCCAGGCGGAATAGCGTCGCATCATATAGCAGCAGGAGTGTTAGGTATACTCGCCGGATTGTTCCATCTAAGTGTCCGCCCTCCCCAGAGGTTGTACAAAGCTTTACGCATGGGAAACGTTGAAACCGTATTATCTAGCAGTATTGCCGCCGTCTTTTTTGCCGCCTTCGTAGTTTCTGGAACCATGTGGTACGGATCCGCCGCCACTCCGATTGAATTGTTTGGCCCTACCCGCTACCAATGGGATCAAGGATATTTTCAACAAGAGATAGAAAGACGAATACGATTAGGCGAAGCTGAAAATCTCAGCTTATCCCAAGTTTGGTCAAAGATTCCGGAAAAATTGGCTTTTTATGATTACATTGGCAACAATCCTGCGAAGGGTGGATTGTTTAGGGCGGGTGCAATGGACAACGGAGATGGCATAGCTGTCGGTTGGTTAGGTCATGCCCTTTTCAAGGATAGGGAAGGACGTGAGCTGTTTGTACGCCGTATGCCAACCTTCTTTGAAACATTTCCGGTCGTCTTGGTAGATGGAGAAGGTGTCGTAAGAGCTGATGTACCATTCAGACGAGCGGAATCAAAATACAGTGTTGAGCAAGTGGGTGTAACCGTAGACTTTTTCGGTGGCGAATTAGATGGCGCCAGCTTTAGTGACCCTGCCACAGTAAAGAAATATGCTAGGCGTGCTCAATTGGGCGAAATCTTTGAATTTGATCGTGCGACTTTAAAATCGGATGGTGTATTCAGAAGTAGTCCACGGGGTTGGTTCACTTTCGGTCACACCACATTTGCTCTCATTTTTTTCTTTGGCCACATTTGGCATGGCGCAAGAACTTTGTTTAGAGACGTTTTTGCCGGCATCGACCCCGATTTGGACGCCCAAGTTGAATTTGGTGCATTTCAGAAGTTAGGAGACCCAAGTACCAAAAAACAAGCCGTTTAGAGGATTTCTTCTTACAGATCCCGTCGAACTCGATAATTAGGGAATTCCTCTTTCTCTATACCAGTTACTTGGCCGGATCAAAGAAAAATTGGATCGAAAAATATTTCTTTTTCAAGATTCAATTAATTACTTTAATTGAATAGGTTTAACCACTTCGGATTCAAGCTGATGAAATGAAATTCTACTGGAGTGATACCTACTAATTAGTACGAGAGAGATTTTTTAAAAACACCAATTTATTCCCTAACCCATGGAAGCACTGGTTTACACATTTTTGCTGGTAGCCACTTCAGGTATAATTTTTTTCGCAATTTTTTTTCGAGAACCTCCTAAGGTGCCTAACAGAGGTAAATAAACAAAAGATTCCTTTGCCTCAACCTAGAAAATAGACACACATTTCTGTCTTATCAACGAAATTGTCGAGACAAGGAAAATAAGATTAATTGGAGACCTTCTTCTCCAATTTATGGAGAGGAAGGTCTCCAATTAATCTTCATGTTCTTCGAAAGGATCTCTTAGTTCTTTGGACGGTTTACCAAAAGCGGTATATAAGGCGTAACCGGTAAAGCTAACAAGTGAACGGGATAAAAAAGTAGTGACCAAAGTTGCGGTTTCCGTTGCCATATGACCCAATAGATTTTAATTACCACTCGGTATACTATTATACAAAGTCAGCAAATTTCAACCAGTTGAGCAGGGTCTATGGCTACGAAAGTTCTTGATGAAACTCCTAAAGGGAAACCCAAAATAAGTTTTTTAGGGATGGTTTTGAAACCGCTCAATTCGGAATATGGGAAAGTTGCTCCTGGTTGGGGAACTACTCCCTTGATGGGATTTTTCATGGCTCTATTCGCCATATTTCTAGTTACTATTTTGGAAATTTATAACTCCTCCGTCTTGTTGGACGGTATTGCAATTAGCTGGTAAAAAGGACCGACCCAAGCCCCGCAGCTGCAAAAACAACAGCTGGGGACTTGGTAAGAGACATCGAAAATCGAAGAGGTAGTTGAATCGCGTAATTTTTTTCCTCTCCTATTTCAGATCTTTTAGCAATATGGGTGTGTGATTCGCCGCAATTAATCCGATTCAATAAATAAGAATTTTTTTTTTCTTTCATTTCTTCGACTACTAGTTTTTTTTTTACCACTGATGTCTGGCCGGGTAGCCGATTAATGATTATTACCCGAAACGCGAGAAATTTGTATTAGAAATTTTAAACTAGGATTAATTTACACCAATTTACTGTTTAAGTTTCGTGACAAAGTTGCTACCTAATATTACTGACTCGACGCCCAATCGAGAAATTATCCATGAAATTGCTCTCAACCGGTTCCTTCTCACATTGGGTTGGGGGAGAGAGATACAAATATGCAGGACATTTACAGGCTCGTGTAATTACGAAACACTGGTAGAGGATTTGATGCCCAGCGGGTCTTCTCAGCCACCAATCAAATAAATAGGGTATCTTGTCGATATATAGTGAAAATCTAAGGTTTCGTGATTATTCAACCAATCAGATTAAAACGAGATAAGATCTATCCATGTATGTATTACACTTGTTCTCCACCAATTTTTGGGGATAGATACATTGATAAGGTAAAAATTTCTCAAGACGCTAACACTACCGGTTTCTAGGGAGTACAGGCTAACATGAGATTGAGGCGGGATTTAGTTTCGAGGTTTTTGGATCTCCCGTCGCCCCCTTCTTTACAAAACAAATGGCGAAGTACCGGCAAAGGACACCTTACTCGAGAGAGGGAACGGCTCTAAGAATCCATTCTCGCCTAAGCTGTATGAAGACAAATCTTCATGTGCAGTTTACAAAGAGGGAGCTACATAGGCTTACCTATCCTGCTAAGGTATATGACTGGTTTGAAGAGCGCCTCGAAATTCAGGCAATTGCGGATGATATTACTAGTAAATACGTCCCTCCACATGTGAACATATTTTACTGCTTGGGAGGAATCACGTTAACCTGCTTTTTAGTTCAAATAGCTACCGGTTTTGCTATGACCTTTTATTACCGTCCAACTGTTACGGAAGCTTTTTCTTCTGTTCAATATACAATGACTGAGGTAAATTTTGGCTGGCTTATTCGTTCTGTTCACCGTTGGTCAGCAAGTATGATGGTACCTGTGATGATTCTGCATGTATTTCGTGTTTATCTAACTGGGGGATTCAAAAAACCTCGTGAATTGACTTGGGTTACTGGAGTGATTTTAGCTGTATTAACCGTTTCTTTCGGCGTAACTGGATATTCCTTACCCTGGGATCAGATTGGTTACTGGGCCGTTAAAATCGTGACAGGTGTACCCGAAGCCATTCCCTTTATAGGATCTTCATTAGTAGAATCGTTACGGGGAAGTGTGAGTGTTGGACAATCCACATTAACTCGTTTCTACAGTTTACACACCTTTGTCTTGCCGCTTCTTACTGCCGTTTTTATGCCGATGCATTTTCTAACGATTCGTAAACAAGGCATTTCGGGTCCCTTGTAATATCTTTTTTTTCACAATAAATAAGTCCAAAGAAAATACATCACATCAAAAGGACCCCCTCTTTTTCATTTCCTAAGTAAATTGATGTTCCGTTGCCGCAAGTACTTACAGATAATAAGTCACTTCGCGGATTGAATTGTCGTCCCAAACTACCGGGATAATACGGTCGGGACATCGAGTAGGAAGAGAAAAAACAATTGGATTATGGGAGTGTGTGACTCGTCGCGAAAATAAATATGTAGGCTATGCAGATATCAAGTTAGATACTGCCACTACGTCTCTCCCCAACTTTTCTTCGGAATCAAGATTTGAAACTTGGGTGTGGAAGCATCTCTCTAGAATTCGGAGAGTTGTTTGGAGAACTTTTTCCATGACCGAACCGAAGATTTTTGAAGGCCTCGTCAAATCCTAAATCTATCTCTACATCCGGACCTGGGACTACGCCAAAATTTTGTATATACGGCTTCTAAGACGATACATACATTTCTTTTGTATCGGCTACCAATTTTCCGCAACAATATCCGCCGTCGGGGTAAAGAAACGATCTAAAGAAATGGATGGCTAAAGTAGTAACGAGTTGAAATTCTATAGGGTTGCAACTGCAGAGTATTTCGCGTAAGTCAAAAATAAAACAATACGTTACGCAACTATAGGATACAAGATAATCTGCGAAGCTTCGTTTCTAGTTAAGGTATTGAGCTGAGTCGGATGAAAGGCCACACTGCAAAATACTTTTTGCGTCTATTCTCTTGTTGTATTACGGAATGGGGCAGTGAGGTATATGCTCGAGCCGTATGGGAAGAAATTCGCACGTTCGATTCTTACGGGGGAGTGAGGAGTCCATCCCAATAACAAAAAAACCTGACTTGAACGATCCTGTTTTGCGGGCAAAATTAGCTAAAGGCATGGGACATAATTACTATGGAGAACCTGCTTGGCCAAATGATCTTTCATATATATTTCCTGTAGTAATCTTAGGGACTGTTGCGTGTACTGTGGGGCTGGCTGTTTTGGAACCATCAATGGTTGGTGAACCGGCAAATCCATTTGCAACTCCTTTGGAAATATTACCTGAGTGGTATTTTTTTCCCGTATTTCAAATACTTCGTACCGTACCAAATAAATTACTAGGTGTTCTCCCGATGGCGTCGGTGCCTGCAGTTTATTGACCGTTCCTTTTCTTGAAAATGTTAATAAATTCCAAAATCCGTTTCGACGCCCAGTAGCCACAACAGTCTTTGCAATTGGCACCGTGGCCGCCATCTGGTCAGGCATCGGAGCAACTTTACCCATAGAGGGATCTCTAACTTTGGGTCTATTTCAGTATCTCTCTTCCGCTCTGTTTCTTACACATAAGATAAATAGTTAGATCCAGTCTAGGGACTATTTGCTTTGTAGCAAAATTTCCCTAGACTCGTCTGTTTTCGGGTGAAAAACAAAAAAAAAAATTATATTTTCTCTCAAATAATAAATTTTCATTTGTTTACTTCGAAGTAACCTAACAAAAAATTGATCCTAACTTCTTAGTTTTCTCTGATCTACCTGTTTTGTTTCTACTTATGGCACAACTAGTCGCCACTTAGTGGCTTATGGTATATTATAGACTTCCAAAACTTCTAATACGTAAAATAAAATTTGGTTTGATAAGGGAAATAGTATTTTTCTTTTATTACTTCCGCCGATTGAGAACTATTTTTTTGTCGGGTAATTCTTTTGCAAAACGGTCCCACAACGCTTCGGACACTTGATCCACAGATTTTCTACCGAAATTCTTTAATTTTGACAGATCTTCTCGCTATAGTTAAGCAAATCCGCAATTGTGTATATTTCGGCCCTTTTAAGACAATTAAAAGCTCTGGCAGGTAATTCCAATTGGTCAATAAACCTATTTTCTAAAACCCTTTCTTCCAAATTATTCGTATCACCAAATTGAGGTTGTAAAGATGTGATTTCGTCAAATCAAGAGAATCTTCGCCATTTTCGAAGAGAGATACGTCTCCGCCCCTTACATACAAGAAGGTGGTTGGCAAGTCCATGAGTTTTTCAGAAGCTTTCCTAAGTGCTTCGTGTGGTGTCGGACTGCCATTAGTCCATATTTCAATGAATGAGATTTCCTGCGTCGCTCTACACCACTTCCAAATAGATGGATGCTATAATTCACGTTTCGGACAGGCATAAATACAGCATCGATGGGAAATTGTCCCTTTCCGGATTTCGCTAGATTTTCTATACGATATCCGCAATCTTTTTCAATTTCTAATTCAATAGTTAGAGATATTGGTTGGGTAATGGTAGCTATATATTGCGAATTGTCAATTGCTTCGACGCCAGGTGGTAATGATGGATCGCCCGCAGTTACTTCTTTAGGACCTGTTACAGATGAAAATGCCTCTTGAATATCTTCTTTTGAATCGCCCCTAAGCACAATCTCTTTCGGATTAACTAAAGCATCATGTATTGTCTCTTGAAGACCCGTTATTGTGGAATACTCGTGCACGACTCCGCAAAATCTTGCACATGTTATGCTTGTTCCTTCAATCTCTTGTGACAAGGCTCTACGCATGGCAATTCCTACAGTACTGGCTTGACCCCTTTTAAAGGGAGATACAAGGAAACGACCATAATGAAGCCGCTTACTTTCTATTTTGGATTCAAGGCATTTCCACTGAATTGCCTGCTTAGAGGTCGACATCTCATTTTTGCGCATACGTAATTTTTTTCCCCTCCTTTTGATGTGACTAATCACTAGTTAGACGCGTCTCTTTCTGGGGGGTCTACAACCATTATACGGCATAGGAGTCACGTCACGTATGAAACTGAGGATTATGCCGCTTCTGCGAATAGCTCGCAAAGCGGTATCTCTCCCCGGTCCGGGCCCGCTCATCATAACTTCTGCTTGTTTCATACCCCGATCCACTGATGCTTTAATTGCATTCTCAGCCGCAGCTTGCGCAGCAAATGGCGTGCTTTTGCGTGTTCCCTTAAATCCACAGGCACCGGCGGAAGACCAAATAATTACCTGTCCCCGGACGTCTGTGACGGTAATGATAGTGTTATTGAAACTCGCCTGTATATGAATGACTCCTTTTTGAACTCCGCGTTTTCCCCCACGTGAACGAATTTTTCTCGATTTATTTGACATAATTGATTAATCATTTTTATTGGGAAGCTCTGTTTAATTAATATTATTTTTCAGATATAAATATTTATTATCCTTGTTTCTGTTTATGTTTTGAGTTGCAACAAATTACCATGATTCGTCTACGTCTACGAATCAATCGACATTTTTCACATATTTTCCGAATGGAAGCACGGATTTTCGTATCTATAACCTTGAATTAATTGGGTAAATCTACCTGTAGGTTTGCTACATGTTTCTTCGATCTAATCAAGATAGGAAATTTGGTAAGAAGTGGTTTGGTTAACTGCCGAAAATCTAAACTGATACCGAAATCTACTGACTATTGTTTGTATGCCTACTTCTAAGGCGGTAGATGATGCGTCCCTTGGTAAGGTCATAGGGACTCAGTTCAGCTCTTACCCTATCTCCTGGTAGTATTCTTATATAACTGCGTCGCATCCTCCCCGATATATGAGTCAAAACTTGACATCCATTATCCGAACACGCTCAAAACGTGGCATTGGGTAAAGATTCTGTAACTGTACCTTCCATGTCAATGAGATTCTGTTTCTTCATCATTTGTAATAAGTAAACCTCCTATTTACATTACAGGTTTCTCCAAAAAAATTCTTTTCATTGAAAACGTAACTGGTGAAAATAAGTAACTTTTGTTTCTGTTTCTCCCTTTCAATTACCAAATATGGCGTAGAATTTCCCCCCCAGTTTTTTCTTCGCCTAGCTTCCCGATCTGTAATGAGTCCATAAGACGTTGATAAAATTGCAATTCCCATGCCCCCTAAGATCTTAGGGATTCTTATATGATCGCAATAGATTCTGAGACCGGGTTTGCTAATGTACCTAATAGTTGCCACGTAAGGCTTTTTTTCTTTGCCAAAATATCTCAGTTTAACATCCATAAAGATTTCCCCCCCTCTGTGTGTTCCGTGACGCTTTTTAAAAAACCTTCTTCCAGTAAGATTTGCACGATACCTCTAGTCATTTTAGTAACTGGTATCCTAGTCATAGCTTTTCTTTTCGTATTCGCATTTCTGATTGAAGTAACTGTGGTAGAGATGGCATCATTATTCGTGAAATATCAATCGGTAATTATTAGAATTGTTTTTACTTTAGTAATTCCTAAAATCTTCAGCCTTTCCTCTTGGCAAAATCTAAATGATATTCAAGGCGGAAAAAAGGTTCTTTCCTTTCTACTCATTTTCATTGGCTATCCTATTGAGTTGTATCTATCTAAATAGATATAGATAGAATAGATATAGATAGATTTTTCTGTATATTTGTATATGTGTATGTATTGGACTATTCGACAATTAATTCTTCAAACCCAAATTTTTAAACGAATTGAAGTTTCTTTGAGTTCTAAGAAATGAAACGAGCTTTCTTTTTTTTTTTCATTAGTTATCACAACACTTCGGGAGCTAACGAGACTACTCTGGCAAAATTACATTCCCTCAATTCCCTTGCTACTGGACCAAAAATCCTAGTTCCTCTAGGATTTCCTTCCTGGTTGATAATGACGGCTGCGTTGTCGTCGAACTCAAGGACCATTCCATTGCGTCGCTTCAACCCCTACGAGTGCATACTACCACTGCCCTAACCACTTCCGATCTTTTCAAAAACATGTTGGGTACGGCTTCCTTGACTACGGCGATAATAATATCACCTATATCTGCGTATTTGCGGTTACCGGTTCCTAGTACCCGAATACACATCAACTTGCGAGCTCCGCTATTATCTGCTACATCTAAATAACTTTGAATTTGAATCATGTGATTTTGTTAGTAGAAGAAATGGTAAGATTAGTTATATATGTATTTATTAGCATAGCTCTATCTATCCGTATCTATCTCTATAGATACGGATAGATAGAGCTATGCTAATAATACTTACGTAGTGACAGACATATTACTCTACTAGATTCCGATGAAAAATATAGATATATTTGACCTCCGTAAATTGGGGAGATATTTACTTATTGAAACTACGACCCCGACGTAATTAGCAGAATTACATGAACAGATGGCCGATTTCCCCTTCCCCGTAAGACATTACTTTCGTTGCCAAAATAAGTAAGATTTTGCTGGAAAAAACGTTATTGATTAATTATTTTTTTTTTTTTGATAGATTACATAAATAATTGCAGGTATTGTGTGTTGCATTCATCGGAAATATCCTCCTATTGTCTTCCCCCCCACTGATTTAGATGGAAAGGTCACAATTTTTCCGAAGTTACTAATCGAGTCTGTATAGGCATCTTGTGCGCGGCTATCAACATGGCAGCCTCAGCTACTTCTTTTGACACCCCACCTAATTCATAAATTATTCGACCGGGTTTGATTACGGATACCCAATATTCTGGAGATCCTTTACCTGACCCCATACGCGTTTCGGCCGGTCTCATAGTGATCGGTTTGTCCGGAAAGATACGTATCCAAAGTTTCCCACCCCGACGGGCATGGCGGGTTATTGCCCTTCTACCAGCTTCTATCTGTCTAGCCGTAATCCAAGCAGGTTCAAGGGCTTGAAGAGCATATTTTCCAAATGAAACTACGTTGCCGCGACTGGATATTCCCCTCAATCTTCCCCTATGTTGCTTACGGTATTTAGTTCGTCTGGGGTTGCAATCGATGCTGACAAATTTTTTTTTTTCATCTTTGCTACAGAACCGGATGTGGAAGTCTCCTTCCGACCGGCTCCTCGTAACTGCAACATCACTTCTTACTTATTGTAAATCGATATACTGGTAGTTCCCGCGGAGCTTCGTCAGTTTTTCATTCATACACTTCTGTTTATGAGAAGCAATTTTATTACAATTTAGCACTAAATTTACGG
>NW_028221436.1:650151-720528 GCF_014529385.1 Adiantum capillus-veneris
CAAGGTCGCTTTTGTGATGAAAATCTATGAGTGTCAATTGTGAAAGGCCGAAGGTTTGATGAGCTAAGTCTCACTCTAATGAACAAGGCCTTGCTGCCAAACCAAGAGAAGGGATTCAATCGAGCCATCTCCCACCCCTTCTTTTAGCGTGAAATCGAGGAAAGACATTTGGTGGTTGGATGCTATTGAGGTGCCCAACGAGACCAATGGAGTACTTTCATGGATTTTTGAGAGACTCCATGGATCACAGAAGTAATACACTCCCAAGTTGCAGGTCAGAAGTTAGAGATTGAGGGTTTTGGTAGTTATGATGTGGAGTGGCACTTAGGTGGGGATTTGAAAAACATAAAGTGTTTGCTTGGCTACAAACAAGGGGATTGTTCTCTCATGCCTTGTCCATTTTGCACTCGAGGGTGCAAACCTAATGGAAAAAAATCACATAAGAGCACTGCAAGGTCGGTTTCATGCTTCCATGGCAAGGGCATGGAGAACAAGGGTTAGATTGTCGTGATGTCGGAGATGAAGGTAGAGAATGGGAAGCGTCTATTCTGAGATATCCCATGCACAATGCCCCAGATCGTGATCAAAAGGACCACGCTTGGAATTCAATCTTTCCATTTCCTCTATGGAATGTACATTTTTGTACATTATACGCATTCATGCACATTTTTTATAGGCTATTGAAGCACCACATTGACTATGCTTTCACAATGAAACCATTGGAAAAGTCCCAAGAGGCGATCGAAACAGTGGAGGTACTCTTGAATTCCATTGGTTGTCACAGTGGAAATGTGTCTATCGTTGCTGCAAAGAACACAGGGGAGGCCCATGAAATTGCACAACAAGTGTCAATGAGTGGACAAAAAGCTAGACACTTTTTGAAGAAAGTTTCCCAAGGAAAGCCAAGTCGATATGATGCTCAAAACAGCTCCAACCAGCAGGCAGGTAACCTTTGGGATCTTTGGAAGGAGTTATGCAAAGCTACTACTGACAATGACTCAAATGGAGAGCTTGCAAACAAGCGCAACCAAGTTTGGGCACATTTTGATAAAATGGTCAAGCTTATGGGCCTTAACAGCACAACAGAAGAACAACGCCAATCATTTCAAGAAGCCTTGGTGGATTTTACCAAGGTCTTCGCCCTTTATTGGGGTGAAAATAACATCACCACATTACATGGCAAGCCATGTTACGTGGTGTATTTATTACAAGGGATTGTTTTTATTAAATAATGTGGATCGTTTACTCATGTGAACAGCATATCTTGTTTGCACAAGTATGGATTGCTTGAAATTTTTAGCACTCAAGGCATGGAGAAGTCCCATTATCGAGAAAGGGGAGTGTACTTCAAAAATACTCGACATGGTGGTGGAATGGTGCAATCCAATTATTTGGAGGAGATATTCAACTGGTTTTTCCGCACAACATTTGCTCGTAAGCTCGGAATGGAGCGTGCACGACAATCCAAGATTGCTATTGAAGTGAGGAAATGGAGTCGTCAAGAGCATAGCAACAACTGGCAAATGTTGCAAGGTCCCGCCAAGCATGCTGCATGGCGGCGATGCAGAGTGTGACAAGGATCAAAGTGGATATTGCGCGAGTCACCACACATGAACGCAGGGTCCAACTCTTAGCAACATGTTTATTTAAAAAGTAATAGTTTTTTTTTCAAATTTAGTGTGAACAGGGCCCTTTTTAAATGGGCCCTTATAAATATTGCATGCTCTCATAAACCACTCATTTCTTAAGAACAGGTGAGCTCTTACCATACAAAATAGTGTGCACCAAACAAACTGCAAAAGAGCATCCGCCTGCCAACAAAAACACCCTCCAAGGATGTGAGAAGTCGGCATGGCTTAAAGGCACAAGAAAATCGCCACGAACACCTGGCCCTTCCAGGAAATCTTCTGGCAGTGGACATGGTAGTAGGGCACTAGAGTCATGGAGGGCTATTGAATCTCCACATCCTCAAGATATAACACCTAGAAAAAGAATGAAGCAATGTGTCCAGCGCTGGAGAGAAGAAGAGGACCAGCAAACAACAGAGTCCGATAGGGAGGATCCGTCGCGCCACCAATCACAAGCAAGACCATCTAGGACTCGGGTGGTCCATATAGACACTGAATCAGAGAGTGAGCCACCAGGGCTACGAGCTAAAATACCACGCACACACCGGGTGCCTGTTGGGGCGAAGACACTGCCTCGAGGCCAAGGAGCTCTCCCCACACCACAAGATCGGTAGGCAAGGGAAGAGGATGAATCAGAAGAGGCTACAGATCCAGCCCCTAAGTATGTAAACAGGCACAAGTCTAAGTTTTTCAAGAAGCCTAAACGCTGCTAGCCAGCAAATGTGCAAGTGCCCCCAAGACACACAACGTTTTGGATGGTCCATTTGCGCGCCCTTGTGGCCACCCTTGTTTTGCACCTGGTAGGCTTCTCTACCCCCCAGGATACTTGAAAAACACAAATTTACTAAAAGCAATTGGTTTTGTATCATTACTTTAGATGGAGCCTTGTAACCACCCTTCTTTTGGCCATTTCAAGCTTTGAATTCCCCATAGGATATCAAAAAAGTTAACATATTGTGAAACCAAGTGTCTGTGCAACATTAATTTGGATTTTCCAAATGTCCAATGTAATTGGGCTTTTTGGTGGAGGGGTGTACTAGGTAGAGCTAAAGCAGGTGATAATATGCTGGAAAACTTAAATTCAGAATTGATTTCACCTTTTATAGTGTCCTTGGGTGTTAACATATGCTGAAATTGCCAAAAAAAAAAGGGTGTCCACAAGGCTCCATCTAAATTAATGATGCAAAACCAATTGCTTTCAATAAATTTGTGTTTTTTTAAGTATCCTAGGGGGTAGATAATCCTACCAGGTGCCAAAAAAAAAGGGTGGCCACAAGGGTGCGCAAATGGGCCATCCAAAACGGTGGATGGGCCATTTGCGCGCCCTTGTGGCCACCCTTTTTTTTTCTCCTGGTAGGCATCTCTACCCCTAGGATACTTAAAATATATAAATTAACTAAAAAGAATTGGCTTTGCATCATCACTTTAGAGAAACCACTTCTCACTCAAATGTGTTTTATACTTTCCCGAGTATCATGTGCATCCAACTTCCGTTGTGTTGTTACTTCAAGCAAAAAAGACAGCTTATTGAAACATATCACCAATTAGACCAATTTTCAAGATTGACAAATCACATTTAGAAGAATTTGCAAGATAGAGAGACAATTCCAAATATTCTTTATTACTTCCAAAATGGTGATTTTACATCATGTATCTGAGGAGTTCATAATTTTTTTGACCATTTCCTGGCGCCTATCTTGTGCGTAAGGCAACTCCCCAGTCAAGAGGGATTGCGCTATGGCCTTTGGGTCAGTTGAGCAAATGGAAGCATGTATCCCTATCTCGGAAAGCACTTTACCACGGAAGCCAGTGCCAAACACTGTGCATACAAGGGATCTACGCACTAGGAACACAAGATGTGCAGTTTGAGCAATGGTGCTCAAACACAAAAACTTGCTCAAAGCTTTCAGCGACGTCATAAAATGGGTTTGGGGAGTAAATTATTATGGATAATGGCCACATCGCGAGGGGGGAGTTGTCCTAGGTAATGCGCAAGGGAAGCTTGAGGTCCCGCTAGCCACCCGTCCTTGCAGCAAAATCATCAAGCTCCACGACATCCTGTCATAAACCGATGAAGGTTGAGAAAAAATACAATGAAGGATAAAATAGTAACATGAAAATTAGGATACATTTTACCTCCTGCTCCTTGTCGTCCTCCTCCCTGTTGCCCTTTGCATCCAAGCCAATGCTTCGATGCACCGCAGCTACAAGCTTTGGATCATCAGATGGGAGGTTGCATAATGGCATAGGAATCCTAGCGGCCTCAACCTTTGCTTGTGTGGCTTGGAATTCTTCCTCAACCATGTGCAACTGCTCTACTGCCAGGACCTCCGCACATACAACTGCAATAGTGTCAGTAACAAAGTCCCCAACTGGCAAGAGCTTGCTTTCTAGGGCATCTGGCGTATTGTCTAAGAGACATTTGGTGCTATTGCATAGCACGCTCAAGCATTCATCCATGCGCAAGCCAAATGCTTTCTCCAAATCATGCATAAACACATAATCATCCCCATCCACTACCACTGAGGAGACGCTGTTGATTTCTACCTCTGGGATAGCCACATCCGTCAATGGTAGTGGAACTAGAGTGTCACTAGGGCCAGCCACAACTATGGATTTCTCAACCACTTCCTCAAGCCCCCTGGGGTACTCGAGCCAGAGTGTCTTTCCTTCCATTGATAGGCTCATGGGGATAACCTCCTGCTCCTTGGTGTCCTTGATAAAGGACCCAACCTGAAGGTGTGGTAAGCGGAGCTCCTCCAAATCGGGTTCCTCGCTCACCAAGAAGGTAAATGTTGCGATCCAAGAGAGGTAATCCACCCCCAACTTGCACTTCTTGAGCGCTGACACCCCTATGGCTTGCTCGTCCAAGAAATGGCCTGCGTCGGTGGCAATTTCTTGGAATCATTGCAACCGCTTGGAGAATGGGCAATCACCTTTGTGTATATACCAACAAAGATCACAAGGCACCTAGATCCCTGCATGTGGGGAGATAGATACATAATAGTTTATGATGTGCTCCTCCATGAATGCAAAAATCTCGGCAAATGCATCCATGTGAAGGGAAATTGTGGCGTCAAGGTCAGGGAGACGAGTGAAAAAGGTGTGGAGGTCCAACTTCCCTTTGTATTTGGTGTCCTAGAGGAAGAGGATGAAGCGTGACAAAGGGGTGGATGTGGGTGTAGATGCAGAGGCTGTGGAAGCATCCATGTCTAGCCTGGGGTGTAGATAGAGAGTGGAGGAGCTCAAGAGTTGCAAAAGTGAAAATAGTGAATGAGTTAGGCGGCCCCCCTTTGATAATGGTCCCTTTTTAAAGACATTAAAAAAAAAGGCACTTTCACCAAAAAATGATTTCTCATCTCAATGCAAAAAATTATATTCAAAGACATGATTTGCCGAAGCAAATCATGTTGATTACATTGGGGATCGTTTTCAAAATTGCAAGAGTTACAAAGTTATAAGATAGATAACATAGTTCCATCCATCCCCCAGTCCTCCTTGACCTTCAATTTGTCTTCCATTCTCTTCCCAATCTACCGACATTCATTACAATAAGCATCCAATGATCGACAAACCATGATGTATGGAAAATGTGGTGGAAGGATTCTCACCTTGTGACCTTGTAAACAAAATTGTGCTTGTTGAAGGGCCTCAAAACCCATAATAACGAAATGTTCTCGCACATTACTGAGAGTCCAATGCTTGTTCACTTGGACTGCCTCCAAAGAATCGTTGGGCATCTTCATTGCAATGTCAAAGCTTGCAATAGCGCCGTCTACACTCTGTAAGGGAGTCCACACTCCAAGCTTGCACATCCAACGATCATAGTGAGATTGTATGTACAAGATGGTGCGGGATTACAAATAGCGCATTCCAATACCTGAAGCTCCAACCTTACAACGGTACCGGTCCCCGTTGTGCATGCCCTCCACAAAACCCCAGTCCTCTTCTAAAAGCAAGTTCCTAATTCCTCGTAATGCACATCTTTACATACAAGCATTGTGGTAGTCTCCACAATCCAAAATCTTTAAAAATGTGCACAAAACAATGAATAGGCAAACACCAACTCAACACCACAGACCTAGAAGCTTTAGAGTATTTCAAAGAGTTTTGGACATCCATTATCATCTTTTGCTTGAAAGATGCTACTGACCATAAATTTGGCACCGGCCACTCCATACTTAATAAGGAAGTTACTTTGATGGGTTCAAGCATTCCAAACGCTTGTGTAGAAGTAGGCACAATGTAGGAATGAGAATAGAAGAAAATCCTTCTTTGAACCAGTTTTGTTGGGAAAAGATGTGGGAACATTGTTGCTCCAATATCCTCATGTATAGCATTGAATGTGCCAGAGAGACTATGTAGTGGCTGCTCGATCCTCCACCAACGTGGATGGAAATATGACTATAAATGCATGACAAATCTTAAGTATGAATCCATAATAACATTACACTGTGATTTCACACCTAGCTTTGTATTCTCAAAACATGTACTTACAATGTGTTGGAAATTGAGGTGGTTGTTGTAATTGCATGGTTGACATTGAGAAAACATGTTGCGCAATGGCTACGGTCCCCTTGTCTTTGCAGTTCTTGAAGCCAAGGAGCTTTCCTTTCCAATGAAGATCCAAGTTTGCACGATTTCGCACACGATGAGGGCCAATAGCAGATGGTTGCATGTATACCCAAGCACCTTTGGTGAACTCTTGTGGCACCACTCATCATATATATACCTCTAGTGTTGTGGCATGCAAGTGCTGTGACCTCATCCTTTGGCTGCCTTTGTGAAGTAGAGTTGGCCATGGTTGAGCAAAGAAAATTAGGAGGAGGAGCAGGACCTTGCTTGTTGCTACAATGTAGGTGGGATAAAGTGATAGGGGAAGGTGGTTAACCCTTGTGGCAATGGGAGAAGAAGGTGGATAACCCTTCCTTGGTGTGGCAATGGAAGGAGAAGGTGGATAACCCTTGCTTGGTGTGGCAATGGAAGGTGGTAGGGGAGGAGAGAGGAGCTTCCATGCTGCAGCAATGGAGATGGTGTAGAGAGAGAGAGAGTGTTGGAGTAGAGGATGAGTGTGATGGTTGCAACCAAGGCGGGGTTGGAAAAGGGGTTCTAGAGAGAGAAAATAACTTTTTGCCTAAGGACTGCTTTTGGGGGAGCTCTTGATAGTAAAAAACGTTTTTTTCAAAAGTTTTTTTAAAATTTTGATTTTTAGGGTTTTTGGGTGCACGTTTTGACTTTTTGAGGTCAAAAAATGCTTTTTTGACCATAAAATAGATTTAGGGGGGTTTTAAGAAGATAAAATTTAAGTTTTGAAAATTTTGAAAAAGTTCAAATTTTTGAGATTTTTTCAGAATCCGATAAAAAAGGAGGGAAGTTGGAGGTTCCATATGGTCCACACACCCGCCCCAAACCCACCTTCTCACTAGGTAAGATCCCATTGAAGAAGTGTAAGACTACTTTGTCCCCCTACATTTTTGAGGGCATAGAGTGTGTCCACCACCCTCTTCTCATTGGTTGGCTCTAATTAACCTTAATCCCAAAGGGCCCCTAGAGGGTTCATATTTTTCCTAATGATGCATCCCATCTCCATGCATGTTTCTTTGATTGCAACAATATGGCCAAAGCAGTACATGTGAAAGGCATGATTGCAGGGCACCAAAAACATGCCAAGTGCATCATCGTCGTACATCGTCAACCCACAAGCACTGCAAACTTTGTCCAAAGGCAAGGTGCCCATATCCACAGGTGGAACTTTCGGAGGAGGTGCAGACAACAAAACTGTACTTCTTTTGACAGGCATGGTCATCACAAAATCCATCCACGCCTGTGCACACTCCTCCACTTCCTGTGTAAAATCTCTCTCCTTTAGAGCACTATCCACAACATCAAGTGGTGCCTTCTCCTCAACTACCACTTGCAATGTTTGGAGTGTTAGCGACAACCTGCCGACATTATTTTTCAGCTCCTCCACCCTGTTCCAAAGCTCTGGGTTCACATCTCTACATGTTACTTTGTTGCCCCTCTTTGGCACCTCCTTAAAGAATTTCAACCAATCTTTGTTGGTGAAATCTGCCTCAGTCAGCATTCGAGCATCCACTCCAGAGTTGGGGAGGTCGTATACTTCATGTGCTTGACGCTTTGTCATGCCAAAACTGTCTTCCTTTCAAATGGCACATATGGAGTGCACCAACGGCCTTTGCCCTGTAAAATACAGGGAAAAACATAAGACCATAGTTGTTTCCATATGGAAAATGCATACGGGTATGGAAGTATGATTGGAGTATGGTTCAACACTTAAGCTTGAAACATACACAGCCATAAATTTACTGAAAACTTAGATAACTTATGCACGGTCAGCATTTAAAATATCACAATTTTACAGAAGTTTTCACATTAAACATCAATTGTTGCATTGAGCACGAGCAGAAGCAGGCTGGGCATGCGCATGAATAGGTGGTACAACTATCTGTGTCCCGGACAGATAGCTACCATGTAACTACCACCTTGGTATTTCTTTGCTAAATGAAATTTTTGATTGGTAGCTGGCTAACATAATGCTACCAAGTTGTTATGTATTTTGTAGAATGCTGAATGCTACAATCTTGATGATCTCTGATGCACTTTTCCTATATTAAATGAGTGTTGCAGGTGGTAGCTACCACACTGATAGAGTATCATTGATTCATGCTTCTTCATAGCACTATGATTTGCAATCCATACGACTCTACGGTCCCAACTATTCACAAGACATGAATGCATGTGCATCCAGCCAATTGAAGCTCAATAAAAAATGCAATGTGCACAAATATATCTACTTGAATGCATGCATGCATGCATGCCTCTACACAGGTTTTCAATCCATGCATGCATGCCTCTACACGGGTTTTAAATGCAAGCTTGATTGCATGCACATTATCTTATGGAGCTTGAATGCATCTACAAACATCTAGCCTCTAACTTAGGTTTGCTTCAAAGCAAGCTTAAGAGAGCTTACATGGACCTTGAAAACAAGTTACAACAATAAATTGTGCAGAGACAGCCAGCAACACTAAGATGCAATAGTACCTTAGTGTTGGAGGTTACAACATCTGCCATTTTTTAATGTTTCTTTGCTATAGGAGTGCAGGGCTTTGGTGAAGGATTCAAGAACTTCTTCTTCCTCTTTCCAGCAAGGGAGTCCGAGGGTGGATCAGGCGAGGGAGATGAATGACGGGCCCTCTTTTGCCTCCCAGTAATTGTAGCTGATTTTGCTTCAGCTGCAGGAGCTACTTGGCCACCTGGGTTGGCCCTCCTCTGCAACCGCTGACGAGTAGGAGGCGTCATGATTGTGGAGTAAGGTGCCCCCCCCACACTACTTTCGCACACACAATTGAAACTGAAAAGATAGTTTTTAAATCCATTTCCCTACTCAAGCCTTTTGTGTTGGGGCAGGAGAGCATACTCAGCTCACTGCTTGCAGCTACGGAATGTCTTCCACAGGCACGCAAGAGGTGTCTTTGTTGATAGGCGCAGTTGGTGATCAAGGCTGGCATCGAAGTGGCAGTGGCAGCTACAACGTGGAAGTGGTTGGCAGTCCTTGGCAACTGGAGTGGGGATGGGCAAGAGTTAGCACAAAGAGTGTTCTGCTGCATTAGGAATCTCACCCAATATTAAGCCTAAGGGCTCGGCCCCCTCTGCCATCAGAGAATCCTTAGTCCACAAGTCACACAAAATAAAGAGCATAGTCCCTATCGTTTTGTTTATCTATATGTGCATCTCATAAGCATGCTATACTGCTTGCATTGACCAAGACTCTTTAGGAAGTGGCAGATATGAAGGCTCATTGTGCTCAAAACAAGGCTTTGGCACAGGAGAAAAAAGAATTAGGTGATTTTGCTGAAGGCATAGGGGGAAGAGTTTCTTGCGGCTGAGTGGGGCATCAGAGTCATATCTTCCAACAGACATGCCCTATAATGAATGGAGTCCAAGGTCATCAATGAGGTCATCATGGAAGATGTATGGCTGCAAATGCAGGTGATCAATGAGGTCATTATGGAAGACGTATGGCCCGCAAATGCAAGACATATAGCAGAGGATTTTGCAACTGTTTTGACATAGATTACCTTAGTCTACAAAAATATGACTAAGACGGACCAAGCCATCATGTGCTATGAAGACACAAAAAATCTTTCATGGCCTTCACGAATGCAATCTCAAAGCTAAGAGCAGCAGCACGGGAAGGGCGATCATTAGGGTTGGTCAAGGTAGTATATTGGGCAGGTTGTACCGGTCTTTTTAGGCAATGTCCGCTAGCTTCTGGTCCCATAATGCACCACTCACGCTAGCAACTTTGTGTCTTCCTCTCGTAAGAACAAGCAAGCATCACACGCGATACCTTTAGAGGCCAATGATGGGAAGACGAGGAAGTAGGTTGGTCGGCATAGGGCGTTGCTGACGGCAGTGTCCCAGAGTTCTAAACTAGAAGGTGTTAGTATCTTCTACAATATATGGTGTTCGCAACAAGATGCTAGCCAGAGGCTTTGGGAGTGGCCACCTGCAGAATAGATTGAGCTAGACTCTGGGATGGAGGCGGTTGTCCACATGAATGCAGTTGTGGTTCAGCAGCCAAGGGTGATAGCCCACCATGTGACATGGGTTCATTGGGTCGGACAATGTCTAGAGCTTAGCACAAAGTGAACATCCCGTGAAGGTGCCCAAATAATGGCCATTGTTGATACTATGCAGGAGATAGATAGGTAGAGAGAGAGAGAGAGAGAGAGAGAGAGAGAGAGAGAGAGGATTATGAGTGGTGGTTATAGAGAGATTATGGGAATGTTGACCCTACAAAGGTGATATTGACTAGTTTGTGGAGCAGTTTTGAGTAAGAACATATCTCCCCAAATGAGCACACAATTATTGATTATTTCCAAACATGTGTTGGATTTTTTCAAGCAGGTTGACCGGTAAACAAATGTTCTACAAGGGTTCCAGAATGCAGGAAGAGTGTATGAAGGTTGGGAAGGGCATCGGGTAGATTGGGGAGAGGATGAAGAACAATGGTAGGGGAGGTGACTGAGAGGTGTGGTAGCTTGGAAAACTTTATCTTCTCTACACCATAGTCGAGGACGACTATGATTGCAAGAGAGAGGTAATGTCATAATAATCAATATCTAATTCTCCTAAATGATTTTCTCATATTAAACTGATCATTTAATGTGGGAAAGTGCCAGGGGAGAAAAAGCTAGAATCTTGGTTAAGCTAGCAGACCGGCCACAGTAGGGATCCAAAGGAGGGAAAATAGGGATCCAAAGGGGGGACCATCTGCAAAAGATCCATGTGCAACAATGGGCTAAAAAGACCCTAAGGTTCAGCCCATTAAGACTTCCAAAATTCAAAGGTTGTGTCCAAAGGTCAACCCTAGGGGAATTGGATGCTTTGTGTGTGACCCAAAAAGTCTTTACAAATCCCTACATAGGAGGGGGCAAGCCTTGGGAGTAGGGGATGAGAGAGAAAGTCACACACACACACACACACACAAGCTCCCTTTATACAAAGGGAATGAGGGACACATGTCAGCTCCCTAGGCCAGATGCCCACAAGGTGTACCCAATTCCTATTGGATGGGCTTGGAGGTCAACCAATGAGAACTAGACTAGATTAAATCTAGTTTAATTAATTTAAAAACTCTTAATAAAAGAACCAATGATAATTAAGTCTCCTAGATGACTATTGGATAGTCTCCCAAGGGGTCCAATGAGCATTCAACAGCCCAATGGCCTGCCTAATTCCTATTGGCCAGGAGGCAAAGGGGAAAGGGGGACACATGTCAGAAGGCTATCACTTATGCTGCTGAATTGTCATTGGCTTGACTTGCGGAGGTCCAATGAGGGTAGAGCAAGAGAAAATAGCAAGAGGGCTCGCCCAAGAGAGAGAGAGGCGGCTGATTTTTGCAAGGCATTATCACACACACACTCGCACAATCTCATGTGTGAAGAAAGATAAGACTATCTCTTCCCAAGATTTAATGGAGAGCTCATCACCTACTCCAAGCTTGTGAGATACAAGCCTACATCGACACAATCTTGGCATGTGCATGCAAATCCAACCAAGAGCCAAGCTTCAATGCATGCTCATCTCCTCTAACATGCTAATTACTAAGCTAAGCTATGCTAATATGAGTGATTATGTGAGGAGATGTACATCTTTGTCGTAAGATACTCCTTCTTCCTCTCAATCTACTCTCATACCCTGCTAGCTCTCACCATCTTCGAAGGTGTGTGAGGTCTTGGGTCTGAGACCGGGGATAATTGATGTTGTGTTTGCTAAGTGTTTTGCTTAGTGCATGAATCTTTCATCTTCATTGCACTAGCTAGTCTTAATGGAACACAAAGAATTGTATTGTACAATGTTTCTCTTGATGGGAGAAACCATAATACAAAGCCTTTTGGAGGGGGGACTGGCTCCATGAAAATCCGGTCCTCAACTGTTGTCAATAGCTTAATTTCTCTCTCTTTTGAAAGTATTGTTCATGCTATCTAACTAGGTGTTATGCTTTTTGTTGCTCTCTCCACCCAAGCACTCTTGTAATTCTTATTAGGAATCTATTCTAATGAAATGCCCACTATGTTCGTGCTAATTTCCGCTACACACAAGTTTTTAGGTCATTAAATGTTACATTATTCCTCGCTACATCTAGTGCATCTTCATATGTCCTAGGCTTCTTTAGCTCAACTCTCCAACGTATATTCTCCCAAAGACCAGCCAAGAACCTTTCCTTCTTCATCATGTCAGGTGGGGGTACTTGTGGTGTTAAGGCCTTGCACATCCTCTCCCACGCCATTGAAAACTTAGGTATGTATGCATCTACTGGCTCACCTTTGCTTTGGACCAAACCCTATACTTCTTTCCACACTTTGTCAGGATCTTCTTTCTTCACAAACTCCACTTCCAATCCATGCCATAGATTGTCCCAACTTAATCTCGTAGGTGGATCACCCGCATGCAACTCCTCTTCAAATGCTTTGGACCAAACTTGTGCATCACTCTTCAAAAAAATCTAGAGAAGATGTAACATCTGTTGTTTGAGAACAGATCAAACAGGCACCCAATTGGTCGGACACATAGCCGGACACCACATATGTAGTTTATTATTCTGCCAAACTAGTGTAGTAATACTCTGTGTAAATCCTGATTCTAGAGTAGAAGTCAATTCCCTCAATTGTAATTCTATCAATGACAATTGTAAAGGTACATGTGAACCGGCCACTGGCCATTTAGAAATCCCTAGGTGTAAAGGTCAATAATTATAATGTGAAAAGAGGGGCTTATCTTGAGAATAAAGGGGAGCTATAAAAAAACGTACACTCAAGGTACGAGCTTCTCCAAACTTGTAATCGATGCAACTAATAAATGGGTAATCAATTTTCAATTCCGAAACTTAGATTGTGTTCCTGTTTCTTTGCTCTTTCATTCTAGTGTAAGCATTGTCAGTTTTGTTGTGGTTTGCAACTACGCGTCTGTGAGCTATAATTGCAAATTTGAGTGCTTAAATCGCTGTGTTTAGTCGTTTTGACCAAGAGAGTGTTCTTAGACCATAGGACGACAGTTCTAGATAGTTCTGTTGAAGTTTTTTGGACCTTTTTCATGATGGATCGTAATTTTGGTACCTTGTCGGATTGCGACCAGACTTGCTAGGATAGTGTCCCTAGGTGTCCTAGACCTCCTCCTAAAGTTCCGTTGCATTTTGAGGTCCGTTTGAGTACCGAAATGGCGTGATGACCTAGAGCTGTGAGAAAGGACATAAGCAGATTTCCCTGATCATTGAGTGTTGGTTTGCTTATTGAGCTAGAGTGTTTGCTTATTAAGGTTCACTTCGTGAGATTGACAATCTCATAGAGTCTCCGTGCCCCATCCGAGTCACTTTCCCTGAGTATTGACATTATGTTAGTGCCAGGAAGCTATGCTGCAGACGTCTGTCCCAGCGACCCACTAACATTGGCATCGTTGTCGGGGATCATCGAGGTTTTAAGGCTCTAATCTAGACCTCATCATTGACTTCTTGTATATTCCTTCTACATTAACAATAAGGAAATGGCTATTGTTAATGTAGAAAAGGCTATTGGCTATTACCCAAATCAATCGACAATAACTTGGAGAAAAAATTGCAGGTCTCCTTATGCTTATCAAGAGAATCTTTTATCTCCAAGGTCGACAACAAAGCTCCATCAAAAAATGGCATACAATGTCAAGCAATGATGACATCAGCAAGCGATCTCTCCACAACAAACCATAAGGAGACAACAATGTTGCAGCGAATGAAGTATTTCAAGTCAACCACAAAGGCAAACACATCAAGAGAAATATTCACGGGCCACAAAGACACCAGCAAGAAGAACGAGCAACAGATGCAAAATTACCTCAACAATTAAAGTCCAACACACGTATCAAGAAGAACACGGCAGATATGAATCACTCAAGGAAGGGGGGAGCATCATCAACAACAAAGCACTTCCCAAGCTGAAGTCTAACCTTGAAGACAAAGCTGAAGACAACCCTATGACAAGATTGCACAAGGCCGTGTCAAGGGACGACATGAATTAGGAAGGGGGGAATGTTTGAGAACAGATCAAACGAGCGCCCAATTGGTCGGACACATATCCGGACACCACATTGGTAGTTTATTATTTTGTCGAGCTAGTGTAGTAATACTCTGTGTAAATCTTGATTCCAGAGTAGTAGTCAATTCCCTGAGTTGTAATTCTGTCAATGACAATCGTAAAGGTACATGTAAACCGGCCACAGGCCATTAAAAAAGCCCTAGGTATATAATTGTAATGTGAAAAGGGGGATATCTTGAGAAGAAGGGGAAGCTCAAAAAAATGTACGCTTAAGATACGAGATGCTCCAAACTTGTAATCAACGCAACTAATGAATGGGTAATCAGTTTTCAATTCTGAAACTTGCATTGTGTTCCTCTTTCTTTGCTCTTTCAGTTTAGTGTAAGCATTGTCAGTTTTGTTGTGTTTTGCAACTACACATTTGTGAGCTATAATTACAGATTTGAGTGCTTAAATCGTTGTTTTTAGTTGTTTTGACCATTGGAGAGTGTTCTTAGACCATAGGACGACAGTTCTGGATAATTCAGTTGCAGTTTTTAGGACCTTTTTCATGATGGATCGTGATTTTCGTACCTTGTTGGATTGTGACCAGCTTGCTAGGATAGTGTCCCTAGGTATCCTAGACCTCCTCCTAAAGTTTCGCTGCATTTTGAGTCCGTTCGAGTGCCGAAATGGCGTGATGACCTAGAGCTGTGAGAAAGGACATACGCAGACTTCCCTGATCATTGAGTGTTGGTTTGCTTGTTGAGCTAGTATGTTTCCTTGTTAACGTTCACTTCGTGAGATTGACGATCCTCATAAAGTCTCCGTGCCCCATCCGAGTCACTTTCCCTGAGTATTGACATTATGTTAGTGCCAGAAAGCTATGTTGTAGACATCCGTCACGGAGACCCGCTACCAAATGTTAGCGGATCATCGTGACGGACGTTGTAGCATAGCTTTCTGGCACTAACATATTGTCAATACTCATGGAAAGTGACTCGGATGGGGCATAGAGACTCAATGAGATCGTCAATCTCACGAAGTGAACCTTAACAATCAAACACGCTAGCTCAAGAAACAAACCAACACTCAATGATCAGGAAAATCTGCCTATGTCCTTTCTCACAGCTCTAGGTCATCACGCCATTTTGGCACTCGAATGGACGTGAAATGCAACCAAACTTTAGGAGGAGGTCTAGGACACCTAGGGACACTATCCTAGCAAGTCTGGTCGCAATCCGACAAGGTACCAAAATCACGATCCATCATGAAAAAGGTCCTGAAAACTGCAACAGACTTATCCAGAAAGGTCGCCCTATGGCCTGGAACACTCTCTTATGGTCAAAATGACTATAAACAATGATTTAAGCACTGAAATTTGTAATTATAGCTCACAGATACACGTAGTCGTGAACCACAGCAAAACTGACAATGCTTACACTTGAATTAAAGAGCAACGAGAGAGAAACAAAATGCAAGTTTCTAAATCAAAAACGGATTACCAAATCATTAGTTGCGATGATTATAATTTTGGAGCAGCTCGTAGCTTGAGCGTACGTTTTTTGAGCTCCCACTTCTTCTAAAGATAAGCCTCTTTTCACATTAAGGTTATTGACCTTTATACCTAGGGCATTCTAAATGGCCAGTGGCCGGCTCACACAGACCTTTACAATTGTCATTCCAACATTACAACTGAGGGGATAGATCCACTACTTTGGAATCAAGATTTACACAGACAATCATTACACTAGCTCGGACAACAAATAGAGTAAAAATGTGGTGTCCGGCTACGTGTCCGACCGGGTGGACGCCCCCGTTTGATTTATTCCCAAACATTTGTGCCGGATCATGAATCTGATTGCTAATGCTGGCAACCTGCATCAACTCCCGGCTCTTCCTGGTCTCTGTTTACAATACCCTGGTTCTTCAGTTCTTGGACTTTATCGCGGATTAGCACCTCTGTTTTTGGAGCATCTGGAACATGTGGTTCCACAAGAGCTTGGGCCTTCTGGATGAGCTCCTTGCACATCTGCAACCTCTCTTTTTCATACCCTGTATGAGGGTACGTTAACCATCTATTGGTTCGGTTTTATCCTAGCTTCATAACCTTTCAAGATTGCATCCAAAGGTTCATTCACTTTGTCGACCAAGACTGAACCTCCTGAGTTAGTCTTTGACTCTTTAGGTCCCTCTGAGTTTTTGTTCCTTTCTTTCTCTTTTCTAAGCTGCTCTCTTGTTTGATTCAGTTTAGTTTCCAAAAACACGTTCTCCTTTAGCCTTCTTCCGACGGTTCTCACCGATTTGTTCTCAATTTCTGTTTGAATAGGCAATGTGGCTTTTTCAGTTGGTTTGTTTTTGGCAGCTTCTTGAGCTTGAGCTCGAGTCATCACGTTTAAAGGAATGGCAGGTTCTACCTCGGATCCGCTTGAAGAAGGCATCACGCCTACAACATTCATTGTTGCTTTCCCTTTGTAGTCTAGATTTTTAGCACAGTGTTGGCATACATGGTCTATACCACAACGTTCATAGAATACAAATAATTCGATTTATGGACCCTTGTTTGGACAGCTTCGTGCCCAATGGTCACCTCCACATTCATAGCATGGACCTTCTTGTTTCATAGCTGGTGATCTAGCCAATGGTTCTTCTTGCATTGTAAGAATGTTCTTTGACCCATACTCAGGATGATTGGCTATGAACATGAACGTATTCGCATCCATGGGCTATTGGTTTTTCACGGGTTGTGACATATACATTGGTTGAGCGTAGTTGACTACTTCTCTACCATCATTCAAAAGTGGTTGTTGTTGCCCTACCACATGTTGTGGATTTGGCTTAGCGCTATGCCATGGAGTGGGATGATCCCCTCCACAAGTATAACATCTCCTCCATTGAGGTTGTCGTACATTCAAGTTTTGTTTGTAGCCTTGGTTTATTCTTCTAATTACTCCCTCAACCACTTGATCAATGATTGGTTCCCAAGGAGTTTGAACATCTCTCTTTGTTGTTGATTCTCTCTTTGGAGATGAGGTACTATTAGTCGCGTTGTCTATATCTTCACTCACCTCTCCGTAGGCCTTGCAATTGTCAACTAGATATAGAGCTTCTCTAGTGACTTGCTCAAACGTTGTGCATCCTTTTAGATGTAGTTCCTTTTTGAGAGTTTCATTTCTCAAGCCCTCTATGAAGAGAACTGATAATCTCTCATCTTGCAGTAGCACTCGTGTAGGACATCTCTCTATGCATTGTTTAAAGCAAAGCAAAGCTTCCTTCACTCTTTAGTTCATTTTTTGCTTGAAATCATAGATTTGGGACACTACGTTATGTTTGATTCCCCTTTTTGAGAGCTCTTCTACAAACTCTTGTAAGAGTTGCGCTATGTTTGGAAAATCATCTCTTGGAACCAAGTCAAGGCTGTTCCTTCCAATGTCAACCCGAATCCCTCATACTGAGTATGAAAATCTGCAATCTGTTCAACTCTCAAAACTTGTTTGAGGAGTGAGACATGGGTATACGGATCCCCTGTCCCACTGTACTTTGTCTTGACGCATTGAACCACTTGGTATGGTCATAACCATTGTGGTTCAGTCACTAATCTAACCAATTCGTGGTCTCTTGGAAAGATGTCTCTCACTCTCTCCTCTCATCTTGGAGAAAATCCTGGTGGAATCCTCTCTGATGTGTACTCTGGCATCCTTTTTGGCTGAAATTAGGTAGAGATCGGAGTACTCTTGTATGTATATCTCTCACGCTCAATGGGATCAACAAGTTTGTACTCACGTCCATACTTATCTACCATCAAAACTTGCACTCCGTGGCCATTTGTATACGTGAATGCATAGAGATTCTTATGGGTGGTCAACTCGCTGGCATAGGTTTCTACACACTTGTAAAAGATGTATTGATCCCCGTTTGTAAATTTGTATAAGCCATCATGTGTGTAATATGTATGCACTCTCGTGGATTCATTGTCTTTGATGAATCTCACGTTTGGTTTGTTGATCAGAGGATGCCCCTCCTCTATGTATTCTCTCAATCCCTCTATTGAAGGCATTGCAACGTTCTTGCATTTTTCATGTCTCTGAGTGGAGTAGAAAACCCTGGTGGTGAATGATTTATCATGATTAAGGATCACTCAAATCTCTCAAGATAGTACTTGACAAGCCCAACTTGGCTTAGTGCAAATTATCTCTTTTTGCCCCTGATGAGGTCTCTTAGAAGTTAGGAATTTTTGACTTTTTGGTCTCTGAAAATTGGTTCTAGGTACCCTAAAAGTTTGGAATTAGGAAACCTAGTAAAATTCAGCTCTTCCTAAAAGTGCTATTGTTCGCAAGATTTCTTCCTAGATATACCTGTCTCAATTTGGAGTTGTCTATCAAAAGTTAGAGCACTTTTAGTGAACTGCTCTTGAAACAGCACTCAAAACAGTCTCGGGACCAAAAAACAGGAACTTGGCTTGTATCTTGGTCTCCAAAAGGTACTTTTAGCTCAAACTTGAGATTTGGGATGTTCTCAAGTATGTTTACAAGATCACCAAGTCAAATACCCCCACTATGCTTAGAGGTACATGGATCGCAATCCATGTTCCTTGTTAGATTTTTTTTCCCAAATTTCTATTGTGTGTAGACAAGGTCATATGCAGGCTATATACTAATTTTCATCAAATTCTGAGGTTGAGGTACATGGATCGTCATCCATATTCAACCACATCTAGACTTGTCCTCTTAGGAGTTTGTTCCTGACTATGTCGACAAGCTAAATCTCAAATCTTTTTGGATTTGGACTTGTTTTGACAGGTCAAATGGCCAGCAGTAGGTCTGTACTGTGGTTTTCTGTCTGTCACCTATTTTTCTCGAGGTTGACCCAAATTTGCTTAATTTTTTTTCAAAACTGGACTTGGGGATATGTTTTCTTGTGTAAGCACTACTGATCTGGAAAGTTTCAGGTCAAGATATCACTATGGGTACATGGATCGCGATCCATGTCTAGAGCCCAAATTGACTTCTTCTGGTACCATCAGATTCAGCATGATTAGGAGGTCCTATGGTATCAAAATTTTTGAAAATGGACCTCTGGATTGGAAGTTAGGTCAATTCTCGCACTTTGTTAGAGTACTTGGTAGTTCAGGGCTTTTGGTTTGGTTTTTGGTATCCAAATTCACTTTTGAAAATACCACTAGACTCCTTGTGATGTGCTCTAGCTATGGTGCAGATATGGTATTTTTCTGTGACAAAGAACATGGATCGCGATCCATGTACCTTTGTGTCAGATAGTAATGAGAATTGACACACAGCTTGTCCTTGGTCTCCTGATCCCTACTATGCCGTTTTTGTGTGATTTGGACTTGTTTAGGCCAGGCAAAAGTCAATTCACAGGTCTATTTTAGGGTTTCCACCTTTGAACAGTTTTTGGCTCTTTTCACCCACTTTTTGAACTTTTTTGACAAAATTTCTTTGGAGACTTTTATTCACTATGGTCTCTGCTACAGGCTTGAAAAGATTTTTTCCAAAAATTTCTCAAGGGTACATGGATCGCGATCCATGTTCCACCACTTTTGGATCCGAATTTTTGGTGTGCTGGTAGCTTATGATGTTTGTAGCTTGCTCACCAAGAATTTTTGGATTTGGATCAATTTTGCCCAACCAAAACTGACTTCTACAGTCTGTTGTGGCAGTTTTGACAATGTTCTATTTTTGGCTCTTTTGACCAATTTTTATAACTTTTTTGCATATGGTTCTTTTGGGAAAGTTATTTGTCTATGTGTCAGCTATCCACTGCTCAAATCTCAGCCAAAAAAAATTTAAATTTTTTTGATGAGGTACATGGATCGCGATCCATGTTTGACCACATTTTGACATGAAACTTGGTCAGCTTGTAATCCATGTTATGGTGACACTATTCCACAAATATTTTTGAATTTGGACAACTTTTTCCTAGTCAAAAGTGAGTTTTTGTGTCTGCCTGCGTTTTTTGACTAGTTTCTGTATTTGGCTATATTGACCAACTTTTTTCAATTTTTTGACATGGTCCCTTTTGGCAAAGTTGTTTCAAATGATATCAGGGATGTACTTGTCAAATATCAACCCCAAATGTCAAATAGGTACATGGATCTCAATCCATGTTTGGCAGCATTTTTTCATGAATTTTGTTATGTTGGTTCTTTATGCCTTGTAGAAGCTAAATCTCACCCCTTTTTGAATTTGGATCCCAAAATCTCAAGATTTGCTCTATTTTGTGTCTAAAATGCCAGTTTTACTATTTTTTCCCTAACAGCCAATTCTGAAGTGATTTTTGAGGTTTTCTGTCAAGCAAACTTAATCAGAGCAGTTTTCCACTGATGGAAAATGTCACTGGTCATTTTTCACAAAAAATGGCCTATGGATACATGGATCGCGATCCATGTTCCTCCATAGAATCTAACCAAACTTTTCAGATTGCTTCTAGAGAGTCTTCTGATGCCTTTGATCCACAAATTTTTAATTTGGATCACTTTTGAGGTCTCTACCATCAAATTTTCAGAATTTCAGAGTTATGGTCATCTCAGCCAAAATATGGTTTTCACCCTTGTTTCCCTCAATCTTTTAGCCCAAATTTGATGGTGGTAGTTTCAACTTACCCTACTAAGTACTGAAATGAAACATGAAACAAAAAAAAACGAAACGGTACAAAATAAAGTCGTAATGAAAAACGGTACAACACTCTGAAAGCATAGAGAAAATTGAAGAATGAAATGCTTTTTTCTATCTCACTCACAACCCTCTTTACTTCTCAAGAATAGATCTAGCAAGTCCTCGACTTCTAAACTCTATCAAACACTAAACCCCGTGTCTAGCTGCTTCACTGCCAAAGTGTAAATGGAATGGAAGGAAAAATCTTTAGAAAAAGAACGCTCTAAAAATGCACTAGGTCACTCACCATCTAAGGATCATGTCCCCGACAGCCGCGCCAATGTTAGCGGGTTGCCGCAACAGACGTCTGCAGCATAGCTTTTTGGCACTAACATAATGTCAATACTCAGGGAAAGTGACTCGGATGAGGCACGGAGACTCTATGAGATCGTCAATCTCACGAAGTGAACCTTAACAAGCAAACACACTAGATCAACAAGCAAACCAACACTCAATGATCAGGGAAAATCTGTCTATGTCCTTTCTCACATCTCTAGGTCATCACACCATTTAGGCACTCGAACGGACTCAAAATGCAATGAAACTTTAGGAGGAGGTCTAGGACACCTAGGGACACTATCCTAGCAAGTCTGGTTGCAATCCAACAAGGTACCAAAATCACGATCCATCATGAAAAAGGTCAAAAACTACAACAGAACTATCCAGAAAGGTTGCCCTATGGTCTAGGAACACTCTCTTATGGCCAAAACGACTATAAACAATGATTTAAGTACTCAAATCTGCAATTATAGCTCACGGACGTGTAGTCGCGAACCACAGCAAAACTGACAATGCTTACACTTGAATTAAAGAGCAAAGAGAGAGGAACACAATGCAAGTTTCTGAATCAAAAATGGATTACCAAATCATTAGCTACGATGATTACAAGTTTGGAGCAGCTCGTAGCTTGAGCGTACGTTTTCTGAGCTCCCTCTTCTTCTAAAGATAAGCCTCTTTTCACATTATGCTTATTGACCTTTATACCTAGGGAATTCTAAATGGCCAGTGGCTGGTTCACACGGACCTTTACAATTTTCATTACTGTATTACAACTCAGGGGATTGATCCACTACTCTGGAATCAGGAATTACACAGCCTATCATTACACTAGCTCGGACAATAAATAAAGTAAAAATGTGGTGTCCGGCTACGTGTCCGACCAGGTGGACGCCCGTTTGATTTATCCTCAAACATCTATGCCGAATCATGAATCTAATTGCTAATGCAGGCAACCTCCATCTTTTCCAAAAGCCTTTCACATCTTCATCACTTCTTCCATGAAATTACAAATAAGAGAAAGCCATGGCTACCCAAGCTTCGATGCTTTGACATTCCCTTCTAACACAGGTTGTAAGGTCTCTCACCCCGATCAAAAAGAGCACCCTTTGATGGGGGCTTTTCACAAGCCAAGCTCCCATACCCCTCTTCTCTCGTCCCCACCCCATGAAAACCCCTCCTGGGAGGGAGTGATAAAAGGCATTGGAAAAAAGTAAGAAAAAAAAAAAGTATGATTATGTAAATATATAAGAAAGGTAAAATAGGCCACCTCATGCCTGCGGGGTAGCCTATCCCCACCTTGCCTCCTTTTTCTTCACAGCTGCCCCACCGTGTGTCCCTTTTCCTCTCCTCCACTCAAAAGGTCAACCCCCTCTCTCTTCCCCTTGTCCTTTCTCCTTTCTCTCTCCCCTCAAGCTACCACACCTCTCACCAAGAATGCATTATAACTCACCAATAATGCACCCTAACTCACATGCAACTTACCCTATCTTCCAAAATAGTATACCCCACCCCCCCTTTCTCTCTCCTATCATATCCCATCACCCAAATACCCCCCCCTCTCTCTAAAGGGCGCCATGTCTCTTTTCTTGTAGCTAAATAACCTCCCCCACACTCACACACACTCAGTTTCACTGAAAAAGGTGCCACCCCCACCCATCCCCCACCGGTGGTTACCTGATTTTTCATGTGTTCACACACATCTGCACACAGATTCACCTCTGAACACATTCCCCTCTTGTAATTACTTTATTCTCCATGTCACCTCTCACTTTTTTTTCATCAACCCATCTCTCTCTTTAGTCTCTTTCTCATGAGACTGCTATTCTGGCACATATACACACAGCCAGACAAGTGGGGCCCACAGTCACATGGCCTATGTAGATAATGATTTCTTCATTTCTAAATTCTAGAATTTCTTCCCCCTCCTCCCCTATATAAAGAGGGGTCACCATCACACTAAAGACACACACAACATCACCAAAGAACACACTATGCACTGTGTGTGCCTAGTGCACACACACACACCCACACCATCACCATCACCGCAATCACCATGCTTGTCTTGAGCATGACCTCTACACCCTTGGCTATGGAAGATGAAGGGCAACTAAATGAAGGATGATGGCCATAACCCTCGTGTGAGTCTTCGCCATCAACTCCCACCTATCCACCATCTGCTCTACCACTCTCTCCTTCTCATTCCCCTACCCTATGCTCCCCATTTCATCGCCTTATTCTCTAAATAAAGCTTGAGGTTTTGTGAGTATAATTTCTTGCAATGTTTTGCCCATGTGAGGTGTGCAGAATCGCCACCTAGTCTTGTGTTTGGAGTGAGCTTGTGTATGTGTGAAGGGTGTGCGGATTCGCCATCCTTTTGTGGTGCCTAAGTACTAAGCCGCTATACCCCCTCCCTCACTCTCTCTCTTTCTCTCTCTCTCTCTCTCTCTCTCTCTCTCTCTCTCTCTCTCTCTCTCTCTCTCTCTCTCTCTCTCTCTCGATCTCATCCCCTTTCCTCTTCATCATTACTCCCAAGCATCCATCTCTCTTGGATGAAAATTTTGTTATAGTGGTGTGTTGTTTGCGTCCTAGCCGCTGAAGCTAGGTGGTGCCCCTGTTTGCTTTACCATGACAGGCTCAAGGCGTACCATTCGGTCCCCGGTATTTTAGAGGCCGTCGGGGTTCGGGGTTCGCTTTGCTCCCGTCATTTGGTGCCCCCAAGGAGGATCTTTTCATGAAACCCTTCAGTTTACAAGACTAAAACCCCTAAACTATTGTGAATGGATGAATGGCTAGCAGGATTTGCTAATTGGACGACAGAAGAAGAAGAGCTCCAAACACAACTAGACGAACTGCGCATCTCCATCGAAGCTCGAGTGCCAGGCGTAACGGTAATCGATTTGCAGTGGGAGAGTCAACCAACACGCCAAACCCAGTGGATATACATAGGCCAAGTGCCAAGAAGAAGAAGGAGAAGGTCGAAACCATGTCCGCAACCTACAACCAACCCACAACAACAAAATGGAAGGAGCTCTACACAATAGAGAATCAACACTATTCTACTTTGAGAATCGGGTAACTCAAGTCACCGAGGTAATTATCATAGTCAGTTTTCAAGTTGCACCTGATGCTGCAGCACAGATAACAGAAGCATTGGCTCACACTCTCACTAGAGAAACTAGGGATCTACTGAGTTTATTTCAGGAAAGAACACCACCCTCTCCACAAGCTTGGACAGTGACTAAGCACCTCTAAGCTTCACATGAATCAGTACAACCTACCTCAAGACAGATCACACATACCAACACGTGTACGCTCAATCAAGGTAATACTGGACTTGAAGGCTCACTACCAGCACGTCATTGACACCATGCTGGGTGGGGAGCGGTTTTTTGAGGTTCTGGCATCAGATCAACCATTTGTCTTACCTTTGGTACAAGGCAATGTACCGTTTGAAGTTTTAATCTATGTCCTCGTATAAGAGGGTATGCACGCCTCCTTGTAAAGAAGAAAAAAACTTTTGCAAGTTAAGCAGTGTGTCTTTCTAGCTCTCTCTCAGTAATCATGGCAAGTGTAGCATTTCCAACATTTAAAGGAAAGAAGAGGGGGGATTTGGTAACAGACTTCCTAGATGACTTTGAAGTAGCATGTGTAGTGAGCAACAAAGATACGTATGAATCCCGGGTTAGAATATTTAAGCATCTCATGAAGCTAGAAGCTAGATCATGGTACAATGCACTTCCACAAGCAACCAAGGATGACTCGGAACCCTTAAAAACCGCTTTTAAGAGGCGCTTTGGGGGAGGTACCACTTCAGAAAATTTGTGGGACAAGTTGAGAGACTTGAAGCAGGAGGGTCTTTTAGAATATGCCACCTATAAGTCCAATTTGTGGATTTGTGGGAACGGTGGTTTGAGTCACTGGCAAGGGGGGAAGCCGCACCCGATTTCCAAAAAAGATCGGTTCACGCATGGCTTATAGACGCTTCTCAAGGAGAAGTTGAAAGGTAGATTCCCGGCTACATACGAGTTAGCCGTTGAGATTGCTCACCTTAAGGACAAGAAGCTGCGAATGAAAGCCAAAGAAAACGAGTCAATAGAAGCAGGAACATCGCGTCGACCAGCAACTATGACAACCATCATACACCACCACCGGCTCTTGGGGTAAGAGATGACGAACAAGATATGTTGGCCCATATTACTGACCAACTGCAGAATTTGTCTGTCCACTTAATACAGCAAGGGAGGAGTCAAGAAAGAGATCAAGACCCTGGAAGAGCACGACGACAAAACACGGAGTATCATTGCTACAACTGTGGAGAAGACGGTCACGGTATGTACTATTGTCCCAAACCACGACAAAACTATAATAGAGGAGGTAGGAGGAACCAATTGTCACCCCCTAGAGAAAAAGAACACCCCCACCCCGAGCACCACCCCCACCAACACAAATTCTACGTCCACCCCAGACACCACTACAAGCATCCATCCCACCTCTTCCACCAGCCCCACCACCTGATCGCCCTGTAAACATCATAAGGCTAGAAGAGAAAGGAAAAGCCGTAGTAGTGGATCCACCCAGAGCAAAGGAGAGGGACAAGGGTAAGGAGAAGGTAACCTTTTTAGAACCACTTGAAGCCATGACTGTGAAAAGAGCTAGGAGGGATAAAGCTACACAATCAGATGATGAGAGAAGCATGAGAGGAGAAACTAGCAAGAGGCCATCCAGGCCACGACGGAAATTGGGCATCACCGACTTCCAGCTAGGGGAAAGTTCTAAGCCCTATGATCTAACATTGGATGTGGCAGAGCAAGGACCGAAGATTACATGGCCACAGCTGCTACATCTTGCACCAAAAAGTAAGGCGACAATGGTCTAAAATGGTAAGTACAAGACGCTCCAAAACAAAGGTAGCCGAAGCAATTGCGGGATGCAACATGGATGACATCCTTCCAATTGTCGACGTAAACATAAAAGGAAAGAGGGTTGGAAACACCTACATTGATGGAGGTTCACAAATCTGTGTAATGAGCGAAGCTATGATGCTTCGATTAGGGCTCGAGGTTGACAGGCCTTCTCCATGCAAGGCAAAAATGGCAAACAACGCAAAAGTAAAGTGTGTGGGTGTGGTAAGTGTCGTGAAAATAAAAGCTTTCAACACTGAGGTAGAGGTAGATGTTTTTGTAACACTTTTGGAGAATCGGAGTGGGCTATCCACTAATTTTTAGAAGGCACAATGGTGGATGAGTATGTTTCAAAGGCCTTTCTGGGGACTCTTTTGACTGTCAAAAGGTATAAAAACGTGAACTTACTGCCTTACAATCCTCCTCAAAATGGTGTTGCTAGACGATGAATAGGACCATACAAGAGAAGTTCAGAAGTATGTTGTCTAATGCACAACTGCCAAATGGGTTTGGGTTCCTTGGGTTGAAGCTGTATCAACAGCTGTTCATCTTATAATAGATCTCCTTGCAAGGTTTTGCAGAAGGATTCAGTGGCAGAGATGGTTTTGGTCAGGCAAAATGCCCTCATAAAACATCTTAGAGTCTTTGGATATGAGGCATATACTCATGATCCAAAGGAATTTAGGAACAAACTTGAGCCAAAGAGTAGAAAGTGCATCTTTCTAGGCTATTGTAATTTTGGTGAGATGGGGTACAGATTTTGGGATCCCGAATCCAGAAAGGTTATCCGTAGCAATGATGTTCACTTTAATGAAGCCAAATATCATTCTAAACCAGAGAGGGTTGAGTAGATTAGAAGAGTTGTCTTCCAAGAAGATGGACCTGCACGTGCAAGACAAAATGTCAGGGCTCAAGAGGAGCAAGGACAGGATAGAGTGGAACCACAGGTTGTGGTTAAGCCTGAGCCACCTATTGTGCATAGATCTGGACGTATCACGCGACCTCGTGATAGGTTTGTTCCATCTATGAACTATGTCATGTTGACTGATTGCAATGAGCCTTCATGTTACAAGGAAGCAGTGCAAATGAAGGACTCCAGGAATTGGCAATTGGCCTTGCAGTCAGAGATGACAGCTCTGATAGAAACCAGACATGGAAGCTAGTTAAATTACCACGGGCAAAAAGGCTCTACCTTGTAAATGGGTTTACAGGTATAAGATCACCGCTCACGATAGTCAGCCAAAGTACAAAGCAAGGCTTGTTGCCAAGGGCTTTAAGCAAGAACAAGGCATTGACTTTGATGAAGTCTTCTCTCCGGTGGTCAAGATGACTACATTGAGATGCTTTCTTGCATTGTTTGCCATATTAGATTTGGTGTTGCACCAAATGGATGTCAAGATAGAGTTCTTGCATGGTGATTTAGATGTGGAAATTTACATGCAGCAGCCATAAGGGTTTGTTGAGCAAGGCAAGGAAGATTCGGTATGCCAGTTGTTAAAGAGTCTTTATGGCTTAAAACAATCACCGAGGGCATGGTACCATAAGTTCCACAAGTTTATGCTTTCTCAAGGCTACAAACGTAGTGAGTTCGATCACTGTCTATATACAAAGAAGGCTAAGGATGGCAGTTGGCTGATCCTTATTTTGTATGTGGATGACATGTTGATTGCGGGCAAGCACTTGGAAGAAATTTCAGCTTTGAAGTCAAAGATGGAAAAATCGTTTGACATGAAAGACATGGGTGAGGCAAGTCATATACTTGGTATGCGCATTGAGAGAGACAGATCAAAGAAGTTGATTTGGTTATCTCAAACAGAGTATATTGACAAGGTTTTGCAACGTTTCAATATGGAGAAGGGAAAGGCATTGAGTGTTCCATTGCCACCATATGTGAAACTTAGCAAACAGGATTGTCCTGTGTCTGAGGAAGAACAGGCTGAAATGGATAAGACGTCAGGGTATGTCTTTACATTGGCTGGTGGAGCAGTATCATGGCGTTCTAGATTACAAGATTGTGTTACTCAGTCTACTACAGAGGCTGAATATGTTGCAGCATCAGAGGCATGCAAAGAATCAATTTGGCTTAATCGACTAGTAACAGATTTGGGAATCAAAGAAGAGATGCTTGTGTTATATTGTGATAGTCAAAGTGCTATACAATTGGCTCGCAATCCAGTTTATCACTCAAAGACAAAGCATGTGGATGTGAAGTATCATTTCATCAGGGAAATGCTCGAGGATAAGCAACTTCAGCTTCTCAAAGTTCACACCACCGAAAATCCTGCTGATCTACTTACAAAAGGACTTCCCTCAGAGAGCTTTGCGCATTTTCGCAAGCAGTTAGGTGTAGGGTAGTACATCACTTCTCTACATCTCTTGTATATTAGCTTGTATAGTAGCTTCTCTCACACTTAAAGTACCATATTAGACTTTAAGTGGGAGGTTGTTGGGGTATAAAGCCCAATGTGGTTGTAAGGTCTCTGACCCGATCACAAGAGTACCCTTGTACCACGAAATGAATACAATGGAATAAGTTACTATTTTTAGCAGTTTTCCAGATTTTGTTAGTGCCATGATGTTTAGAATGTTATAAAGCTTCAAAATGTGAATTAAAATAATTTTTGTGAAAAATTTCCAACAATAGTAAGTTTTTGGTCACCCGAACCGTCCAGTCTCGACCGTCTCGAAAATCTGCACCCGTACCCCGAATTCGAAAAAAATGCATTTTCGGACCCCGGGGGCTCCTAAATATGGTAGGTACTCAGGCCAGTACGCTTTAGTTAGAGCTTCGTATGGCAATTTACGGCATCAAAATCCGATTCGTATGACCCGTTTTAGCCTAGAACCAAATTTCCTAAAAATTGTCCGGGGAGGCACCGGGGGCCCGGGACTGTGTGGGAACAGGTCCCAGGCCACTCCAGATCAGCTTTAGCAGCTAGGGGGCGCCCTCTTGCTTTGTGGGAGTCTTGGGGAAGCTGCCAAGCCTGCAACTCAGTCTCAGAACTAGTTAACCAAGACAACCTGACACTTGGTGGGCAGAGAACTGGACTTGCCATGCTTAACTGGAGAAGCTCCCAGATGCATTTAGCAACCCAGATCGATTTTCAGCCTGTAGGAGCCTATTTAAAGACCTGCATACACACACACACACACACTTATGATCACACACACACACACAGTCCATACACACACACCCACATACATTGGGGAGGTGCTGCCGAATCACACACCTATTGAAGAAGAAGCTAGGAGGGAGGTGCTGCCGAATTTTCATCTCAAGAGGCTCGATTAGATCAGAAAATCGAGAAGATTACCAGCTCTTAATCACGGTAACGACAGTTTAATTAATGCCATCTGTGAATCTTTTTCTCTACCATCTAAATCCCTTGTCTATTATGCTTATTCCTAGTCAAAAATCTCTATGACTACTCTCTAAATTCTCCTTATTCGTACTCTATTATGTAATCATCATTCCATAGCTGAATTATCAGCCATTCTTCACTCTCAATTAATGATTAGAGCATAATTATCAGAATCTTCTCTCTCTAGATAGCATAGTAATTAATCGGTAAGCTAGTATTTGTGGAGATTGAAGAGAATCACTATTGTAATCACTCATTAACATTGTAGCTTAATTGAATTCATTTCTTTTATGCATTAAGACGTAATTAAGGAGAAATTAATCCGTCAATAAGTCTCTAAGAATTGGTTTTTCCTCCCACATATGCATAGGGTAAATCTGCATCATCTAATTGCTAGGAAATAGTTTAATCATACTTAATCCAATTCTCTGGTAATTCCAATAGTGAAATCCTAATTATTCTTGATCATGTAAGCCGAATAATTATCTTAGAGCCGGTTCCCATAGAATTATGTGCCATCCTTAATGATTGCTTTATGAAAGAAATCTAGACTCTCATATAGGAGGGATTAATTGATGTCACTAATCTACCCATTGGAATGTTATGATACTGTGAACCTTAGCTCTTTCTCCAAGCTAATCATTTAAAGTAGTGAGAAATGGCCCCGATTAAGAGGACGCGCTTCGGTGGTGCCCATGATCGCGAGGCAGGAACGAGCAATGTCAACGGGAAGGGGAAGGCTCCCATGGAGGAACAAATACCGGCCATCTCACGGGCCATCGATGAAGAAGTGGAAGAGGTAGATCATATTTTTTATTCAAGTTGTTTAATTAACATTGCATACGATTAGTTAGGAATGAACATATCCCCGAACATGTTGGAGAAATCCGATAGAAACCTCGGCATTGAATGCATAGTACATTTAAGTATAAAGTAGGAAAGAAATGATTGATGGGTATGCTATTTGCAAGAGGAAAGAATGTTTGCTAGGGAAAATTTAGCTCGACATGTTCATTTTATTTCCAATGTTGAATCAGTCCTGACCCCCCTACTGATCATAGGGGGCAGAGTTCCTCGTTAGGGCTCTTGAATCCACGACTTGCTTTTTATGCGGTGGATACCCACGACTTGCTTTCTATGCAGTGGGAACCCACGTCTTGCTTTCTATGCGGTGGGAGTGTCCACGACGTGCTTTCTATGCGGTGGACATACCTAGTTGTATGGGCAGCTAGGCGACAACGGGAGGAGTGAACTCTCGCTGGAGGGGGGATGTTGTACCTCCAGAACATTGGAACTTTTATGAATAAGTTTGAGTAGAATTTTTACTAGAATTCTGTCTTGGTGTTGTTTGCAATACTGGTTGAAGGGCTGTTTTAACGAACCATGTGATTCAGAATTAAACAAGGAATATCTATGTTGAACAACCTTGTGGTAGTAATTAGGTCACACGAGGAAGTGTGAGTGTGGGGGTGGAAAGTGGGGGTTTGGCTCGGGTTGCCAATGCCTACGAGATGGGTGGTCCCGATTGGTCGGGAACTCTCTGTCCCCATAGTGCTTACTCGATATTGGTATTACTCATTGCCCCTAGAGCGGTGAATCCTCGAGAGTATGTGCCTCTGAAACATGGGGAAAAAGGCACTCGGGGTTTCTCTCCTCTTGGAAGGTGGGTCTTAGGATCGCTAGATAGTTAAGTACGCTTCCCCTGCGAGGTGGAGCTAGATTTCGTTGCTAGTAGACTCGAACTCGACTCACTTTGTGATGAGAGATCGCCCGCTAGTTGAACCCTGAACCATTTTGTTTGCTTCCGCTATAGATCTAGTGGCCACCAGGTTTACCATCAGATCCGTTGTTTGATACGACGGGGTGGGGACCTCACAGTGGTCGCCCAGGTAAGTGGGCGGGCCGCCAGGTATGTACACATATTCTTTTGTAAAAACCTAATAAGAACTCACTATGCTCTACACATTACAGTAGAGCGAGTTCACCATATCGTCGTGCTCTTCTTCTCGCACTCTCTCTCTCTCCGCGTCGCACTTCCGCTCGTACTCCTTCAGGATGTGCTCGACCAGTAACAAGATGCACTCGAATGACAAAATCTTGGAACTATAAGTAGACATGGTTTTTAGACCAGTCATGCACCATTTTTGCTTCCCTCATGAAAGGATGTCCTAAGATCATCTCAGATGCCATAGTGTGCTTGGAGGAATCCATAACAATAAAGGTATTTCTTATTTTAGGTCCAAAGACCTTCATCTTGAGATCTTCTAGCATGCCAATAGGTTTAACAATAGACCCATTGGCCATCTTTACTACTATAGTTGTGGTCACAAGGTGAGGTCTTCCCATAGTTTCCCAGCAATTTTTAGTCACAATGCTAACCCCAGCTCCACCATCAAGGATTCCCTTCAGCGTTAATCCCTTGGCAGTGATTGGTATGGTTGCATTGGATACCCTCAAAGTATTGTCCCAACTTGTTAACAGGTATTTCTGCAACATGGTTCTCATCTAGGTTGGGTTGTGGATTTAAGTGCTCCTCCTCTATTGGCAGCTCCCTAGCTCCATCCAATTGTGCATATTGTGGTAGCCCGATGTCGTGCAGCTCCGCTACCATGAAGAAAAAAGAGCAAAGAAATGCAAGCTAAGCTTTTTTGAAGCCTACACATTTAGTGAGCAGTGATTAGGGCTTGTTAACAGGCCAAGTTTAATAATTAATGTATACCAGATGCGGCTTAAAAGGGTCAACAGATGCCTTAATGATGCCAAACATGAGTATTCTTGAAATGAGCACAGATAGGAGATTATGATCCAAAACTACAGTGCTTGAAGTGCTCTACCTGCTTGTCTTTATGGCTCGTCGATTGGAGCTACAGTGAAGAAGTTATGGCAATTTGAAGTTTAAGTCGATTGCAGATCTGTACCGGATTGGGCAACTGCAAAGGGGACAAAAATGAAATGGATGCATGGGCTTGAAGTGCTCACTTTGTGGAGCACATCGGCCTTTTCAGATCAAGAATCGGAGTTACAGTTGCCAAGTTATTGCCCGTTAAAGATTCACGGGGGGTCGGTTCCGTACCAATCCGGTTGGCCGATCGGAGTGCCATCTGGGAATTTTTGAGCTTGATCCAGGTTTTGAAATGTGGGAGTAGTAAGTGCTTGAGGAGTATCATGTCCAGAATGACGTCTTTTGGAATGCAATGATTGCGGGGAATGCCAACACGGCTGCGGCAAGGAGCTGGGCTATTTTCACTGATTGCAAAGGAGATGCCTTCCCACGAATATAATCAGTTAAACTTGCATCTTGAGGGCATGTGGCATTATATGAGATGTTAAAAAGGGCATCAAAGTTCATGATGATAATATTAGTCAAGGACTGCTCGAGAGAATGTGGTGCTTGGTGATGCTTCATTGATATGTATGCCAAATGTGATGCCCTTAATATGGCCGCCCAAGAGGTAAGCCGGCCGCCGCCCAAGGTGAAAAACTATGGCCACCCTAAAGCCTAAGTGTGTGAAGCCAAGAAAAAGAAAAACGGCGAGCGGCGGGAGAGGAGCGCAAGGTGGAGATCCGAGCTCACGCTGGCCAACATAGTGCTCGGATGAGCTCAGCCAAGAAACGAATTTTGCGAGGCTTGCAAGGGCGCTCCAGTTGAGACCATCGAGAGTGGATTTCATGCTGGTTGGCCCTTTGCCTGCCACATCATAGAGGTGTTTTTTTTGGCTTCCCTAGCAACGACGGCACTGTTGTTGCTACGGGAGAGAGGAGCTATTAATACCGTGATTTTTTTTGCATGAAGAGGAAAGGGGGTTGGGAACATGTAAGTTGTTGGAAACTTGAAGGTAGAACGGGAAGAAGCTCGGAGTAAGCAAAGCTCCCTCTCTCTCGCTCTCAGCTCATCCTCTGCAAGCAAAGCTCCCTATCTCTCGCTCTCATCCTCGGCATGCAAATCAAGGGAAAAGTGCTCTCGTGTTGAAGAAGCAAGAGCGGGTCTCTCCCTCTCGACCTGGAAGCAACAAAGGGAAAAGACTTTCTGGAAGCTTTCTCTCTTCTCTCGCTCTCTGATTGAAGCAAAGGGAGGAGGAGTTGCTTGAGAAAAGGAAGAGAAGGCTTGGCGAGGCGACGCGGTAAGCCATGGGAGTGGAGAAAATTGATTAGAGAAGAAAGTTGAAGCTTGTGAGCGGCAATCAAGACATGGCAAAGCGCACAAAGCAGGGAGTTTCAACATAATTGGTATTAATTGAAGCATGATGATCAACACAGTGAACTTACATGAGATTTGCAAAATCCAAGGACAATTGAAGCAGATAAAAAGAAAAGAGAGAATTAGCATCACTGTCATTAGTCTGAAGCTTAATTAATCATTTTATTGAATTCGATGTCGTTAACGGCCCGGTTAATCTATAAAAGGGAGCTTAAATTCCTATTTACCAATTAATCCAAGTGTTGGTGTTGATAATAGTCCGCCTTGTATAAGAATTAAGCTGTACTCAAAGTATTATTCAATTAATTGATGATTACGGTGATTGCCAGAGCTGTCAGTGTCTCTTGTTCTCTCTCTTTCACACCTCCCACAGCTAGAGGCCCGACGCCTTCCCGGCTCATGTTTCGAACACATATCCCTCGACATCTTTGGTGAACCCGACACGAAATGAGCCGGGGTGGGAGGTAAAGATGGAGAATTCAGAGAAGATGATAAAAATGATTGCAGAGTTAAGTGCAAACGATTATGATGATAAGTCAACAGTTCCAGATTTTTTGAAGATGCTTCAATTGGTTCAAGGATCTCTGCTTGAAACGGAGACCGCAAAGAAGAAAAATCAAATGGATGAAGCTTTGGATGCGGATTTAGATGCAGTATATGACAAGAGGCAAGTTTTTGATGGTGGATACGATCTAGAAGGTTACCTTGAGTGCTATGAGCTGGAAACCAAGTTAAGAGGCATACCTGAAGAGTTAATGGTCAGATCTTTTGAGTAGTTAGTGAGTTCAAATTTGAAGGAGCAGATTCAAGAGGGTTACCAAAGCCTGCAACGACGACTGGGAATATTTCAAAGCAGCTAATTTATAGGTAAGTTATGAGAATTATGCAAGCTATCAAGAATAGAGTCCAACTCTACTAAACTACGCAGATATTTGAGGACAAGTACGATCAAAGTTAGAAGCTATGATTGATGAGTTTATTGTGCAGGATGCTACCTCCTTACAGGCTAGTGATGAAGATATAGTTGAAGTTGTGTATGAAAATTTGGGTTTTGCAGATGTTGTGCATGAAGTAGAAGTCTTTGAGGGTGAGGCTTTACAACTTTAGAATACGTAGGGTGAATTTTGCAGAGAACCTATGCATGCAACACAGGTGGAAAAGAAATTAGGGGATCAAAACAACGAAAGGGCTAAAGCTCAGGAAGAAATTGTGCAGGTGAATGAGTGCAGCCATATTCAAGTAGACATGAATGAAAAATTTGTCTACAACTAATACATTTGTATTGACTCAGAATTAGAGCAAAATTTTTCTGGTACAAATTCTACCATAGAGTTGAATGATGATACAGATGTTATAGGTCAAAGTAAGGCTGCTGCTATTGAGAGCAGCATGATCATGGATTTTGGTATACCAGATTTATCGAATTTGGATGTACCAGATTTTGAGGACTTGGTTAAGCAAGAGTATGTGCTTGAAGATCTGCAAAATGTTGATTTAGAGGGGATGCAGACTCCTTCGTTGACAAGCTGTTGTGAAATTGAGCTACCAAAGTGGGAAACTAAACTTGAATGTGATGATGATGAATCAGAGGGGGTGCAGACTCCTTCTTTGACAAGTTTTTATGACCCAGATCTACCAATGTGGCAAACTGATCCTGAATTTGTTGATGATTTAGAAGGGGAGAAAACCTCTTCTTTATCAAGAATTTGTGACACAGGGCTCACACTATGGCAGAATGACAACAACTTGATGATGCTGATCTAGAGGGGGTGTATAGTGAAGTGCAATCTCTTGATGTTGAATATGATTGGTTTCATTGTTCCGATGATACAGACAGGGTAGTAGATAAAATTTTCAAATTGCATGTTGAACTTTGTGCTACAGAAGTGCAAAGATATTTGGATGAGGGTGAAAGACTTAAAGAGAAGTTTACAGCAGATGTATTTAGTATGCATGTCATATGTGGAAATCTTAGTTTACAGCGGCCTGAGATGTGCAAGATGGAGGAACCTTTTGAAGCAGTGGACCTAGATCTTATGTGCTTATTGCATGAAGCTTTGGAAGGGTTCTCAAATATAGTGCTAAGGATACCAATCAATCTAGATTCATGCATGAGCAAGTTTGTTCAGATGCAATAGATAATGAACTTATGCAGTTGTTGGATAATGCTCTACTTGATTTTGAGCCTCTACAAGATAGAGAATTGTTTTCAGATGCATCTTGCAAGCATAATGAAGAGCGTTTTGCCAAAGACTTGATGTATTTAGATATGCATGATTTGGATTCCAATACTAGTGAAAGTGAAGGTGCACTACCAATGCTTTTACTTGTGATTGATGATCGCCAATTGGATGAGCCAGTTGCACAGGGGATATGGCAGTATTTAGTGCTACCTGATGCTATATGGGATCTGATGTTATCCTATGATGTAGGGAATTTTGAGCTAGCTTTTGACCCAGGAGGTGACAGATATATGCATGGTCCTGGGAAATTGACTTATATGCCATATAATCTAGGCGGTTTGAATAAAGATTTATGGGTTAATATATGTTTATGCTGTAATGATTGGAAATTCTATATTTTTCCTATGGTGCAATTTTTTAAAAGAATGCTCACAGTTGGGAAAATGATTAGTTTCTCGTGTGATCCTGGGGGCTACTTAAGTGCAAAGTTGCAGATTTGAAGAGTACCAATTATCTATTGTAGCAGGTTGCATGGTACAAGGTTTTGGTTTCTAAATTATGCTAAGTCAGAACAGATTTTGGTTATGCGGTTAATAAGCTTACTGGCTGGCTTCTAGTTGACCTCTTTGGACAATTGATGAAGTATCTTCACATATTTTGAGTTAGTTCTGCTACCAGAACTTAAGGTAAAGGACTTGACAGCCATTGCGTGTGCAGACAGAGTAAGGCATACTTGAGCTTGACATGGTTCCCTATAGTGAGCTTAATGGTCAAGCCGTGTGCATCATTAACTGGAGCACTTGAGTCTGACAGGGTTCACTAAACAATTTTCCATAATTGAATGCTTTGGAGATACGGCAGATACGGTTCAAAGATTTTTGATGGGCAGCTCTACCGAATGATTAAGCCAGAACATTGATGATAGGATATAAGCCTTATATTATTTTTCATATATTTACCAGTTATGTGAGTCTGATGATGGTAAAGAGCTTAAGGTACATGTAGCAGATGCAGATTGAAGTGCTGTTGGAACATACCAGAGGTTGTGCAGGTTCAGAGGGGGTGGATGTCCTCTAGCTCCGCTGCCATGAAGAGAAAAAGAGCAGAGAAATGGAAGCTAAGCTTTTTTGAGGCCTACAAATTTAGAGAGCAATGATCAGGACTTGTTAACATGCCAAGTTTAATAATTAATGTATACCAGATGCGGCTTAAAAGGGCCAACAAATGCCTTAATGATGCCAAAAATGAGTATGCTTGAAGTGAGCATAGATGGGAGATTATGATTTAGAGCTGTAGTGTTTGAAGTGATCACCGAGCTATCTTTATGGCTGGTCGATTGGAGCTACGGTGAAGAAGTTATGGCAGTTTGAAGTTTAAGTCGATTGAAGATCTGTTCCGGATTGGGCAGCTGCAGCTTAGGGGACAAAAATGAAATGGATGCATGGGCCTAAAGTGCTCACTTTGTGGAGCGCATCGGTCTTTTCAGATCAACGATCGGAGTTACGGTATTCAAGTTAGTGGCCGTTAAAGATTCACCAGGGGCCGGTTCCGCACCAGTCCGATTGGCTCAGTCAGAGTGCCATTTTTTGAGCCTCATCCATGTTTTGAAATGCGGGAGCAGTAACTGCTTGAGGAGTATCATGTCCGGAATGACATCTTTTGGAATGCAATGATTGGAGGGAATGCCAACACATGGCTACAACAAGGAGCTGGGCTATTTTCACCGATTGCAAAGGAGATGCCTTCCCACGAATATAATCAATTAAACTTGCGTCTTGAGGGCATGTGGCATTATATGAGATGTTAATATGGGCATCGAATTTCATGATGATAATATTAGTCAAGGACTGCTAGAGAGAATGTGGTGCTTGGTGATGCTTCATTCATATGTATGCCAGATGTGATGCCCTTAATATGGCCGCCCAAGAGGTAAGCCGGCCGCCTGCCCAAGGTGGAAAACTATGGCCACCCTAAAGCCTAAGTGTGTGAAGCCAAGAAAAAGAAAAATGTCCAGTAGCAGGAGAGGAGCGCAGGGTGGAGATCTGAGCTCGTGCTAGCCAGCATAGTGCTCGGATGAGTTCGGCCAAGAAACAAATTTTGCGGGGCTCGCGAGGGCACTCCAGTTGAGACCATTGATGACGGATCGTATGTTGGTCGTCCCTTTGCCTGCTATGTCATAGAGGCAATTTTTTTGGCCTCCCTAGCAACGACGGTTGCTAGGCACCGTCGTTGCTAAGGGAGAGATGAGCTATTAATAGTGTGATTTTTTTGCATGAAGAGGAAAGGGGGTTGAGAACATTTCTTGGAAGCTCGAAGGCAAAAGGGGAAGAAGCTCGGAGCAAGGAAAGCTCCCTATCTCTCTCTCGCTCTCGGCTCATCCTCTGCAAGCAAAGCTCCCTCTCTCCCCGGGGGATTCACTTTATATACAAAACAGGACGCCACCTGCGAGCGAACAACTTTGATAAAACCCCTATATACGACTCATATTAGGGAATATGATCCCCCTTTCTACGCTTATATGAAAATCAATGAAGAAAACTAGTATACCCCTATCTTACATATAAAATTTAGGTCTCACATGATCTAGTAAGTAAAACTAGTCAAAGAGTGTGTAGATAGTGACTGGAAATGTATTAAGGAACCACTTCTATTGATAAATAGATATACCCTCAATGTGTTTTAGTTTGACTTTCAAACTATGTGCTCGATCAGCTCGCACTCTGGCTACTTGTCAAATTTTGGCCCATCCAAAGCTAGTGTAAATCAACCCTTTACCTGCGCCAAATCAGCCCTTATCTATGACCGGCTTGATGCAAAATTTGATGTGTGAGCTGATAAAGAACTTACCCCAAATTCATCCGAGTTCTAGTGCACACTGGTGACCAATCATTACAAGTAATCAACACGGGTTAGGTCCCCCCCGGCACATAAATATGATACCCCCCTCGCTTATTTAAAAGCTTGTGAGATAAATTATTGGGGGCCTACCCCTAGCTTATACGCTTACGTAACTTGTAAAAAAACCCCCCTCCCCTGCACTTAAGTGGTGCGGTAAGTTTTCCATGGTGAATCCCCGGGCCTCTCTCTCGCTCTCGTCCTCGGCATGCAAATCAAGGGAAAAGCGCTCTCGTGTTGAAGAAGCAAGAGTGGGTCTCTCCCTCTTGACCTTGAAGCAACAAAGGGAAAAGACATGCCGGAAGATTTCTCTCTTCTCTCACTCTCGGATTTAAGCAAAGGGAGGAGGAGCTGCTTGGTCAAAGGAAGAGAAGGCTTGGGGAGGCAATGAGGCAAGCCATGGGAGCAAAGCAAGTCGATTAGAGAAGAAAGTAAAAGCTTGTGAGCGGCAATTAAGACATGGCAAAGTGCATAAAGTAGGGAGTTGCGTCATAATTGGTAATAATTGAAGCATGATGATCGACCGAGTGAACTTACAAGAGATTTGCAAAATCCAAGGACCGTTGAAGCAGATAAAAAGAAAAGAGAGAATTAGCATCACTATCATCAGTTTGAAGCTTAATTAATCATTTTATTGAGCTCGGTGTCGTTAATGGCCCGGTTAATCTGTGAAAGGGAGCTTAAACTCCTATTTACCAATTAATCCAAGTGTTGGTGCTGCTAATAGTCCACCTTGGCTAAGAACTAAGTTGTACTCAAAGTATTATTCAATTAATTGATGATTACAGTGATTGCCAGAGCTGTCAGTGTCTCTTGTTCTCTCTCTTTCACACCTCCCACAGCCAGAGGCTCAGCGCTTGCCTGGTCACGTTTCGAACACATATTCCCCGACACCGACCTGACCTTTAGTTCTCCATTGAGGAAAGCTCAAAGAGATAAGAATAGCTCAAGGTCTCCATATAGTTTGTACATGATGGTGATTCTAACTTCTGAAGCCATGAAATTCATCAATTTGGCAATATTTAACGGCACCTTTTGGGCTTTAGTCCCTTGACGTGGGGAAGATGGGATCTCCATTTCTTCAATAGGGTCAAGTAGTCCCTCTATAAACATTCTTTCCAACAAGAAGTGAGTACGCCCACTTTCCCATGACTTCTCATGAAGGCCTATCTAGGCCTTACTGCATTGATCGGTCAAACACCCATATCCTCTATGAGTAGCATTATGCCTATGAGGGGATTAATGCCTATTATACTTCTTCTGGTAGAACTTTACTTCTTCTATCAAAAGCACCACCGGGCTACAATCAGTTTGTCCCATTGGCCTCAAGGGCACTCTGCAGCAGTCAATTACAACTTGGTACTAGGAAGAGAACCTGGCTCAGGACTCTGAAGAATGTGTGTGTGTGTGTGTGTGTGTGTGTGAGAGAGAGAGAGAGAGAGAGAGAGAGAGAGAGAGAGAGAGAGAGAGAGAGAGAGAGAGAGAGAGAGAGAGAGAGAGAGAGAGAGAGAGAGAGAGAGAGAGCTTGAAAGAGAGAAGAAGAAGAAAATTCTTAACATCGTGGAGCTAGATTGCTTGAAAGAGAGAAGAAGAAGAAGAAGAGAATCTTAACATCGTGGAGCTTTAGAGTAGGACTTGAGGGAATTGTCAGTTATGGAAGCTATTAAAGACAATGCAAAGACACACACACACACACACACACACACAGACAAAGAGAGAGAGAGAGAGATTCACTCATACAGTGTTCGAGAAAAAACATTTTCCCAAACATAGAAAATTCCCTTCCTTGAATTTGCAAAAATTAAGATTTAAAAATTATGTTATTCTCTCAACTTTTAACACTATTTTTCTCTATTTTGGGTTGGAATTTCTCCTTTTTCCCTTGCCCTCCATTGACATTTTTTAAATTTAAAACTGCATGATATTAAGTTGACACACATTTTTCTTGAACATTGCGCCCATAGCTTCAACAATCTACCTACCACTTCTTCTCCTTCAAGCTCGAGAATCTGAGCCTCTCCACTACTTCAAAACCTTAGACTTGTTGTAATCCTATTAATCAAGTGATTGTTTTTTTGCAAGAAGAGCTAACATTGTGCATCATGTTTTGCTTTCCACCATGGGAGGAGGGAAAAAGCAACAGAGTTGACTCTAGTTTAGTGAGTAGAGCTGAGAGAAAAAGAGATAAAGGGCAATGGTAGGTTGGTGCCCTCACCGTGCAACCCTTTATTTATGGTTCGCCAATGGTCATGACCAAGCGCAGCTTGGCTTGCCAACCACTTACCACATACTGGGCCATGTGGATCTTGATCCTTTTTGTCGACATCTGTTCACATCAATAACAAGCTTTGCAGGCTTTCCCGTCTTGATCCTCTTTTCAATGACTAGCAAGCTCTACAAGGTCCAATCTTTTATGTCCGGGTTGGAGGTGGCACCCAGAGTAGATTGGTTGGCCAACATCATCCATGCATGTGCATGGCAAGGGATTGCTTGCAGCACGTGAGGGTAATCATAGTACAACTACCCACTATTGGATTGCTGACTACATGGTTGCCAAAACTCTTAGTCTGTTGTCGAAGCTCCGCATTTTGAGCCTACATTCCTACAAGCTATCGAGATTTGAGGCCTCTCCCTTTGGACCTCTCAAATTGCTCCCACCTCCACAGTCTCTCCTTTCTCTCCCTTTAAAGCATGCTACTTCACAATTCCATTACTTGGGTCCCGTAACCCTCTCTGCAAATTGAATCCCCTCTGATAATGAAAGGGTTCATTTATGGCACCACCATGTTCAATTTTGTTGGCAAAATACCTAAAGAGGGTGTACATACAAAGGAAAGACTCCATTTATGGCACCACCATATTTTATCTACCTTTCCATTTTGCTGGTTGTCGACATATTGTAAAACCCTTGGAGGGGCTGCCTAGAATGATCCTCCCAACCTCCCTTTATATAGCCCCTGGGCCTCAGGCCCTATCCACACTAGCAGACGATCCCTTGGGCTTGGTCCTTGACCACCAGGCTTTATGCCCTTGGCTAACATTACTCCCCCCTTGGAGAAGTGTTTTCATCCTCAAAAACAAGAGTGGTGATACACTCATGTTTTTCATCGTGACATCCTTCATGGATCCAACTGTCTGCTTGATCGGAACATGGTTTAGTAGGAGGTTTAATGAAACCAAGATTAACATCTCAATTTTCAACATTGTTGTCCATTTGCAATCGTCATGTGTTACCGGATCCTATCCAACGTAGTGTGTAGACTTCATTTAGAATGCATACAAGCATGCTAAGCGATTTATCACAACCAAGATTTACCCAAAAGAGTAATCGGCTAATGTAACTTATCATCAAAATATAAGTCCTGGACTTGTTCTCAATTTTCATCAGTAGACAACCCCACCATTACTAGTGTTCAAGGTTGAAAACATGGCATAAACATGAAGGGACTTAACTGAGGCACAAACGTGCTTTACTTGATTATAAGCAAACTCCAACTAGAGCGGTACATTCTTGCTAAATTGGATTCATTGGTGCTAATGTACGCACTTTGCATATCCTTTAGCACAAGATTACACTTTGTAATCTACCTACCCCCTTGGATACAGACAGTAGCATAATTGTTGTAATCTGCCTATCCCCTTGGATACTGACAATAGTAGTGAGGTGTCTAAGATTCCCCACGGTCTATAGACAGTCTTCCAAATAGGGATCACAATGTCATACAACCTTGGTAAGAAAATGACAATGTCATGAATAACCATCTTGGTTAACGTGAAAAATCCACAAGTACCCAAACCGAGCCATGACCTCTATTGGTGAGTGGTAGATCCAAACATAATCTCAAAGATATTGCACATAGAGTGCAAAATTCTTCATAAGCAACTATGGTGATGAATATGCATGCCACCCCAAATCAGCCTTTGCTAAACACTAGGGTCCATAACATCTAGTGTGCATGCATTTAGCAAAAATAGATCTGAACCTGTATATCCATGATCATCCTTGCCAATACTTATGGCTAATGTGATGCTCCTAGCACACACTAAAGAGGAATGTAAATAGTTCTAAAAAGAAACGGAATACGTTTTTCTACAATCATTTGCAAGCCTTGCTGAAATGTTTGAACCATAATAGAAGATGAAACATTAACACTTCTAGGTACAAACAATGAAACCTTTTCATTAACAACTTATAGCCTTACTATATGCATAAACAACCATTCGTTAAGGTTGTGTAGCAGTATTTGTACCATGACAAGTCCTTCTAAGTATCCGGCGATTTCTGGCAATGAAAATTGTTCCTGATACAACGTGCTAAAAATGGTCAAGAAAACAGATTCGACTAGCACCTGGGACATCATCGTGACACATAATTGAAGTAGCGGCACAAGTGTCAGTTCCCCTAGAGACTCATATTCTCCTTATGTGGAACATGTCTTAGGTAAGGATGTCGGAAAAAAGAACATCCTTCAAGTACAAGATGTACTTGGGTGTGGAGGTTACTTGTAAGGTACCCGTCCTAAAACATCGGGGCGACTTGGAAGATAGCCTTCTTTATCCTCTAAATCCGTTGATGACGCCCTACTCCGATAATGCGAAGCAAGGATACGAGCAACGAAAGAGAAGAAGACTTTCACCTATTGTGTTCGTAGTTGCAAGACCCTACGCCACAAGCCAGGTCGATGAGGTTAAAGGTTCTATGGACTCTAGATCTTACATTATAAGAGAAGAAATCCCTTTCACATATTAAGGATCCAAAAACAACGCCTTTTTCCCCGCATTTAAGAGGCACAACCGCCATCCTTAAATCCAAAATATGACATGAGATAAATCTCTAACTAACGAAGAAAAAGTGAAAAGTACTCGACTGATCGAATCCGCCCATCCTTGACTGGTAACCTGAGCTAGTCCCCACTTTCCACCCCACACGCACACTTTCTCCCACACTGTTTTACATATACAAACAATGTTCCTTAATTAATTCCAAACACAGGTTCTTTTATACAGCCCTTCAAACAATACCAAAACAAATCAAACAATGCTAATGAAGGCAACCCTATTACTCAACAAAAACAACTTTTCCAATTTCTTATGATTTTGCCGCTACCCGCGGACTTCCTCTGTCTAACCAACAGAGCCTTTGCAAAGGATTTATTCGCTAACCACGAATTGCGCAACCTTCCCATCTCGCTAACCGCGAGGCATCCCGCTACCCGCGAGGCATCTTGCTAAACCGCCTGGCATCCTGCTACCCGCGAGGTATCTCGCTAACCGCAAGGCATCCCTCTACCCGCAAGGCATCTCGCTAACCGCCAGGCATCCCGATACCCGCGAGGCATCTCGCTAACTGCGAGGAACAAAAGAGAGCCGATAACCTCAGCTTAATCTCCACTAACCGTGGAATCATCTCGCTACCCGCGAGAACAAAATATATTCTTTCAACAATTTTTCTCATTAAAATGATTCATCAAACATGATCAACCAATTCTTCATATCAATCAGAACCCACTTATCAAACAATAACAATTTATTAAGCAATCCTTTCATTAATCTATGAAAACATATGTTTGTTTCTTGTGATAAGGTCCTTTATATAGGCTCTAGGGAGGTGCTAAAAATACTGAGAGGTTTCAAGAATAGGAGAAGGAAAAAGCTCGCGCGTTGTCGCGGCTCTATTAAAAAAAAAATTTATTTTTATTTTTATTTTTTTTTGGCGTTCGCGAATCCTATGGGCGATTTTAAAAAGTTCTATACTTACGAGTTCCCATTCTATTTTGAAAGAGATAAGAAAAAAGTATCCTAATTTTGACTCACCTCTCTTTCTTTCCTAAAAATACTATCTCTAAGCTTTTTCTTCACCCATAGATTAGGTTCCCACATAAACCTATTGTTCCACATAAAGAAAGATCATAAATAAATGGATTCTGAACCCGATTTTCAATCCGATTGCTCTGATAAACTCATGATGACTCACAAAATTGAGAATCTCAATTGCTTTGCAAGATATCTGAAATGATTTATATGGATAAATATTGGATACATTACAATCTCCCCAACTTAGGAATTCGAGATGTCCTCATCTCGAGAAAAAGTGAGGATACTTCTACTCCAATTAGTAGTGACCATCATTATCTCTAGAAGGGTAATATTCTTAGTCTGCTTCACTTACTACGGCTGCTCCGTTATTCAGTCGTGGGCAAGAGTTTCGATAATGTACCAACTCTCCACATTCAAAGCATCGAACATTCAAGCGTCGAGAATTTGGCGCATTAGCAGCATAAACCCTTTGTGGTTTTCTATCGTTCAAACTTTGATTCTGCTCAATTATTTTTGTAATCCCTTGTTCCTTCATTAAAGGTTTGGGTCATAGTAAAGCATCTTGTACAGTGCTAGGTTTCAAGGTTTCCAATCGCGAGCAAATGGGTTCTCTTAATCCTTGACAAAAGCGAGCTACTTGCTGCTCTATGGTCATTGACGGTGCATAACTTCTAAGCCTTACAAACTTTGAGTAGTACTCTTCCAAAGATAAACCGTATTGTTTCAAGCTAAAGAACTCATTCATCTTTATCGCTTCATGGGCAGGAGGTAAATATCTTTCCTTCACCGCTTGTTTGATCTCCCACCAACTATGAGAGTTCTCCAACACTCCCATATCACGACAATATTGTTTCCACCATAATTTCGCTTCCCCTGAGAGGCGAAACATCCCCAACATCGCTTGATTTGCAGGTGTGGTCCTTGCAGCAAAGAAGTAATCATCCATAGCTTCAATCAATACTTCTGCTTCTTTCTCAATATCATCACCCTCTCCTTTAAAAGAAGGTGGTTGCATTTGTTTGAGCAACAAATTCTTCTCCTGAATCTCCGTATAGAGAGCATCGTTCTGAGGGTTTTCCAACATAGAAGTGATTTGAGGATTCTCTTGAGTGTACATATGTAACATTTAATGGCCTAAAAACTTGTGTGTAGCGGAAATTAGCATGAACATAGTGGGCATTTCATTAGAATAGATTCCTAATGAGAATTACAAGAGTGCTTTAATGTGGAGAGAGCAACAAAAAGCATAACACCTAGTTAGATAGCATCAACAATACTTTCAAAAGAGAGAGAAATTAAGCTAGTGACAACAGTTGAGGACCGGATTTGCATGGAGCCGGTCCCCCCTCCAAAAGGCTTTGTATTATGGTTTCTCCCATCAAGAGAGACATTGTACAATACAATTCTTTGTGTTCCTTCAAGACTAGCTAGTGCAATGAAGATGAAAGCTTCATGCACTAAGCAAAACACTTAGTAAACACAACTTTAATTATCCCCGTTCTCAGACCCAAGACCTCACACACCTTCGAAGATGGTGAGAGCTAGCAGGGTATGAGAGTAGATTGAGAGGAAGAAGGAGTATCTTACGAGAAAGATGCACATCTCCTCACATAATCACTCATATTAGCATAGCTTTAGCTTAGTAATTAGCTTGGTAGAGGAGATGAGCATGCATTGAAGCTTGGATCTTGGTTGGATTTGCATCCACAAGCCAAGAGTGTGTCGATGTAGGCTTCTATCTCACAAGCTTGGAGTAGATGATGAGCTCTCCATTAAAGCTTGGGAAGAGATAGTCTTCTCTTTCTTCACACATGAGATTGTGTGAGTGTGTGTGTGTTAATGCCTTGCAAAAATCAGCCCCCTCTCTCTCTTGGGCGAGCCCTCTTGCTATTTGCTCTTGCAGGCTCCCCCGCTCCCCATTGGACCTCCCCAAGTCAAGCCAATGGGTATTAAGCAGCATAAGTGATAGCCTTCTGACATGTGTCCCCTTTCCCCTTTTGTGAGAGCTTTAGGTAATTTAATAATTAAACTAAACTCTCATTGGACCCCTTTGCCTCCTGGCCAATAGGAATCAGGCAAGCCATTGGGCTCCTGAATTCTCATTGGACCCCTTGGGAGACTGTCCAATAGTCTTCTAGGAGACTTAATTCTCATTGGTTCTTTTATTAAGTGTTTTTAAACTAACTAAACTAGATTTACTCTATCCTAATTTGTTAGGAAATAAGACGTAGCTAAATAGATTTTTGAGTAGATTACTTAATGGAGAGAGATAGATTTCACACACAAGAGAGTATAAAGTAGAGAGAGAGAGAGAGAGTACACACGATATACGTGGTTCACCCAATGTGGGCTACGTCCACGGGAAAGCAGCCACTCAATGGCTTTAGCACTTCAAAAGAAGATGTAGTTTACAAAGGGATTAAACCCTTGATAGAGCTCCCACCTTGCTCCACTCTCACCACCTCACACTCACCTTGTTGCATCAACTTCACACTATAAAATGTGTGTAGAAATGGCCTCCTTTTATAGGCCAAAAGGGCTGCCCTCTCTTATGAGAGACAGCCATGTGTAGCCGCCCTTGTGCGAATATGTCCAAATCGGACCCTCCAATCCACCCATGTGTGGCCGCCCTTGAGAAGACAAGTCCGCTTTTGAATTCGGCCACCAGCCATTGACATCTGACCACCAGCCATCGGCCATTGACTACCGGCCACCGGCCAACCGACCGGTTGTTTTCCGACCACTTTCCGGCCGCCGTCCGGCCATAATATTCCGGCGAAAAAAAAGTCTCGGGGGCCTCCGCCCCCGAGGCCTCTAAAGTTGCCCCTGATTCTTGTTCGTGAAAATTTTGGTTTCCGGTGAGTGATTTTCCTTCACGCACGATGGCTTCTCCTCATAATGGGGGCCTTACAAATGTGCGCTTTTACCATAGAAAATTACAAGGGTAAATCAGGCTCCATACTTAACAATCTCCCACTTGGAGACTGATCTCCAAACCAAACCTGTGACTGCTTTCCATTCTGGCTTCTTATCCTTGAATGCCGATTGAAGATGAGCAAAAGCTCAACTTCTCCTTGTTGACCACCTTTGTAAACATGTCTGCAGGATTTTCATTTGTATGCACCTTTCCTAGCTTTAGCTGTCCCTCTTCCAAAAGAGTGTGTATGAAGTGATATCTCACCTCAATGTGCTTTGTCCTTGAATGAAAGGTTGAGTTCTTTGCAAGATGGATAGCGCTTTGGCTATCACTGTACAAGACACAATTGTCTTGTTTGAATCCAAGCTCTTCTAAGAATCTGTGAAGCCACAGAATTTCTTTGCTTGCCTCCGTCATTGCTACATACTCTGCTTCCGTGGTAGAAAGTGAAACCACTTTCTGCAGCTTTGAAGCCCAACTTACTGCTGTGCCTCCAACCGTGAACACATAGCCAGTAGTGCTCCTTCGAGTATCTTTGTCACCTGCCATATCTGCATCAGCATACCCTTCTAGAAAAATATCAGCTCCTCCAAAATACAAAGCATTTGATGTTGTCCCTTTTAGATACCTAAGTATCCACTTCACAGCTTGCCAATGCTCTTTACCTGGGTTGTCCATGAACCTACTCACAACTCCCACTGCATGTGCAATGTCTGGCCTTGTCCAGACCATAGCATACATTAGAGAACCTACCGATGCAGCATATGGAACTTTAGACATATAGGCTATCTCCTCTTGTGTCTTTGGACACATATCCTTCGTTAGTTTAAAATGACCAGCCAAAGGTGTAGAAACTGGTTTTGCATTTTGCATTGCAAACCTTTCTAGTACCTTCTTGATGTAATCTTCTTGAGATAGCTTTATTGTCTTCTTCGTCCTGTCCCTTGATATTTTCATACCAAGTATCCTCTTTGCAGCACCTAAATCTTTCATTGAAAAAGATTTGGACATCTCCTCTTTTAGGTCTTTGATGTCCTGCATGTTAGCACTTGCAATCAACATGTCATCAACATACAACATTAGGATGATGAATTTCCCATCTCCCAAATTCTTCGTGTAGACGCAGTGATCCGAGTTGCATCTTGTGAATCCATGATCCAACATCCATCGATCAAACTTCAAGTACCATTGTCTTGATGCTTGCTTTAAACCATACAAGCTCTTCTTTAATCTGCAAACCATTTTCTCCTTACCTTTTACTTCATACCCCTTTGGTTGAAGCATGTAGATTTCCTCCTCTAACTCACTGTGAGGGAATGTCGTATTTACATCCATTTGCTCGAGATTTAGATCATGAGTAGCCACAAGGCTTAAGACAAGCTTAATTGAGTTCATTTTTACAACAGGAGAAAATATTTCATTGAAGTCAATACCTTTCTTTTGAGAAAACCCTTTTACCACAAGCCTAGACTTGTACCTTTTCTTCCCACCTTCTTCTTCCTTTAGCTTGTACACCCATTTGTTTTGAAGTGCCCGCTTACCTTTAGGCAACTTAACCAACTCCCATGTTTGGTTGCGATGTAGTGAGTCCATCTCCACTTGCATGCTCTTCGTCCATTCTTCTTTGGATTCATGTAGCATAGCTTCTTCATATGATTCCGGCTCTCCAGAATCTGAGATCAAGAGATGGTTGAAGGAAGGAACAAACCTTTCTGGAGGTCTACTTGCTCTTATAGATCTTCGGGGAATAGGTTGAGGCTCCTCATTTGGTTGACGTTGTTGCACATTGTCACCATTTGCAGTCCTTGAGTCTTCACCGTCCTCAAGCTCCATGTACTCATCACCTATTTCTTTTGTTTGTTTTCTTTCCAAGTAATCTTTGTACATATTTTGTTCGTTAAAAATTACATCCCTACTCCTTAAGATTTTACCATCTTCAGGATTCCATAGGCGATACCCAAAGTCTCCTTCTCCATAGCCAATGAAGAAACAATTTTTGGACTTTGCATCTAGCTTTGATCTTAGGCTTCTATCTATGTGCATGAAAGCCTCACACCCAAACACTTTGAGAAATGCATAATTCACCGGTTTACCTGTCAATGCCTTTTCTGGAACTCCCCCATTCAATGCCGTTGAGGGTGACCGATTGATTAAGTACAAAGACGTACTTACAGCTTCCGCCCAAAGCTCAAGCGGTAGGCCTGCATGTAGCCGCATGCTTCGTGCTCGTTTCATGATTGTCCTTTCCATCCTTTCCGAAATCCCATTTTGTTGCGGTGTCCTTGGGGTTGTCCTTTGCCTCCGAATGCCATTGCTAGCACAAAATCTTTCAAAAGCTTGGCTGCAATATTCGCCTCCATTGTCGGATCTGAGGCATTTAACCTTGGTACCTGTTTCATTTTCCACAAATGCTTTCCACCTTTGAAATATGGAAAATACATCGGATTTATTCTTCATGACATAAACCCATGTTTTTCTACTCGCATCGTCTATGAATGTTACATAGTACAATGAGCCACCAAGTGATGGTGTACTTGCAGGACCCCAAACATCAGAATGAACCAACTCAAGGTTTTTATTTTTTCTTTCATTTCCTGATTTTTGAAATTTTACCCTCTTTTGTTTACCATAAACACAATCTTCACAGAACTCTAAGTCCACTTCTTTCAAACCTGGTAGAAGCTTCTTTGTTTGAAGGTTTTGCATTCCTTTGGCACTCATATGGCCAAGTCGGTAGTGCCACACCGCACTGTCAACTTCTGTAGTTGCTGCACAAGCTGAAGGTTGCGTGCTAACAGTACACAAGTAAAGTATACCGACTTTTTCTCCCTTGGCAACCACCAAAGATCCCTTTGAGATCTTCCACCATTTGTTTCCGAATGCAATGTTGTGACCTTCATCGTCCAATTGTCCTGTAGAGATCAATTTTTTGCGAAGAGAAGGAACATGCGTAACATCTTTAAGCTTCCATTCATTTCTGTTAGCAGTTTTGACAGAAACTGTACCTGTGCCGACAATCTCACAAGCTTCATCATATCCCAAGTATACATACCCAAAATTACCTTTGGTGCAGTCTTGGAAATGTTGCTTGTGTGGTGTCGCATGGAATGAAGCCCCGGAATCTACTATCCAGGAATTAAACACATTGTCTAATGAGAGAATTAGAGCATCTTGCTCTACTTTACCTGCCACATTGGCCTCCGATGTTGGCTTGTTGTCTTGAGACTCTGTCTCCTTCTTCTTCTTAGACCAGCAATCCTTCTTGACGTGGCCCTTCTTGCCGCAGTTCCAACATTCAAGAACTGACTTTGTGCGTGACTTGCTCCGCCTTGAGCGATCACGACCCTTTTGATTTTTGAACCTCTCCTTAGGCCTTCCTCTTGTTTCTACTCATAGTGCAGCACTTGATGATTCTCCTGTGCTTCTCCTTCGCACTTCCTCCCTTAGGAGAACACCCACAACATCATCAAACTTAAGAGTATTTGTGCCAGAGATAGAATTACTTACAGCCATCACAAGGCTGTCCCAACTATCCGGTAGAGATGATAGTATAAGGAGAGCTCGCACTTCGCCATCGAAATTCATTTTCACTGATCGAAGTTGACTTATGTTTGTGTTAAAGTCATCTAGGTGTTCTACAACTGAACCATTCTCTGCCATCTTTAGATTGAACAAGCGCTTCATAAGAAATACCTTATTGGATGCCGATGGTTTCTCGTAGAAGTCGTCAAGTGACTTCATTAAGTCCTCCGTGGTCTTCATCTCCGAAACATTGAAGGCCACCGTTGACGCCAAGCTTAACCGGATTGTTCCCAGTGCCTTTCGATCAAGGAAAATCCATGCTTCATCTGCCATTGTTGCGGGCTTCTTCGCAAGACCTCCTAGTGGCAAATAGAGTTCCTTCTGGTAGAGATAGTCTTCAATCTGCATCTTCCAATGTTGGTAGTTTTTGCCGTTGAAATTCTCAATCTTGAGCTTCCCTTCCTCCGCCATAACTCCCACTCAATTCAAGGAATCCTTTCCTTGAGATAATTTAGCTACGAGCAAACCTTGCTCTGATACCAGTTGTTAGGAAATAAGACGTAGCTAAATAGATTTTTGAGTAGATTACTTAATGGAGAGAGATAGATTTCACACACAAGAGATTATAGAGTAGAGAGAGAGAGAGAGAGAGAGAGAGAGAGAGAGAGAGAGAGAGAGAGAGAGAGAGAGAGAGAGAGAGAGAGAGAGAGTACACACGATATACGTGGTTCACCCAATGTGGGCTACGTCCACGGGAAAGCAGCCACTCAATGGCTTTAGCACTTCAAAAGAAGAAGTACTTTACAAAGGGATTAAACCCGTGATAGAGCTCCCGCTTTGCTTCACTCTCACCACCTCACACTCACCTTGTTGCATCAACTTCACACTATAAAATGTGTGTAGAAATGGACTCCTTTTATAGGCCAAAAGGGCTGCCCTCTCTTATGAGAGACAGCCATGTGTAGCTGCCCTTGTGCGAATATGTCCAAATCGGACCCTCCAATCCGCCCATGTGTGGCCACCCTTAAGAAGACAAGTCCGCTTTTGAATTTAGCCACCGGCCATTGAATTCCGACCACCGGCCATCGGCCATTGACTACTGGCCACCGACCAACCGACCGGTTGTTTTCCGACCACTTTCCGGCCGCCGTCCGGCCATAATATTCCGGCGAAAAAAAAGTCTCGGGGGCCTCCGCCCCCGAGGCCTCTAAAGCTGCCCCTGATTCTTGTCCGTGAAAATTTTATTTTCCGGTGAGTGATTTTCCTTCACGCACGATGGCTTCTCCTCATAATGGGGGCCTTACAAATGTGCGCTTTTACCACAGAAAATTACAAGGGTAAATCAGGCTCCATACTTAACATAATTCTCATTGGTCCACCTCCAGGGCCATCCAATAGGAATTGGGCACACCTTGTGGGCATCTGGGCTAGGGAGCTGACATGTGTCCCTAATTCCCTTTGTGTAAAGGGAGACTATGTGTGTGTGTGTGACTTTCTCTCTCATCCCCTAGAAGAAGGGCTCGCCCCCTCCCATGTAGGGATATGCAAAGACTTTTTTAGTTACACACAAAGCATCCAATTTTCCCTAGGGTTGACCTTTGGACACAACCTTTGAATTTGGGAACCTTAGCATTTTGGATGTCTTAATGGGCTGAACCTTAGGGTCTTTTTAGCCCATTGTTGCACATGGCTCTTTTGTAGATGCCCCCCCCTTTGGATCCCTATTTTCCCTCCTTTAGATCCCTATTGTGGCCGGTCTGCTAGCTTAACCAATATTCTAGCTTTTTCTCCCCTGGCACTTCCACACATTAAATGATCAGTTCAATATGAGAAAATCATTTAGGAGAATTAGATATTGATTATTATGACATTACCTCTCTCTTGAAATCATAGTCGTCCTCGACTATGGTGTAGAGAAGATAAATCATATTCATGAGTCCTTTTCTTAGCGGGTAGAGGATCCCTATGTTACCCTACGACATCATTCCACAATGGATGACTAGTCCATTTGGTGCTTGAGAGCCTGAGGCTGTCGCAAGCATGTCTGCACATTAGTCTTATCAGTCTTCCATAGTAGAGTGACAAGCTCTACTTGGTGTTTGGGAGACGTCGTCTCCGCAAACTTGATCTAAGCATGCATACTACTTCATTTTTGTGCACAATAAAGAAAAAGAGAGTCTTATAAGACAAAAAAACTTTGTTCATTTTTAACATGTTGTATATTTGCTTACTCTTGGGAAGCATTGTAAGCATTGACAAGGTTTAGGTTATCCTTTAATTGTATGCCTTGCATCCATCTAGCATCTTCAAAAGGATAATTCTTAAACTTAATAAGATATCATCGGATAGTCTTACCGCCTCTTAATACCTTGTCTTCATGTCGGAGAATGGACTCGAGCTGCAGCACCTCCTCTTGGTCCTCGATCTCCGGTGGGTCTTCAATAGTTGGTTCTTGAGGTGGCTCTCCTTTGTAAGGCTTTAATACGCTCACATGGAAAGCATTGTGTATGAGCCAATGATTGGGCAACTTGAGTTGATAGGCCATCTCATTGATTGGCCTAAGAATCTGGAAGGGACCATAGTACCTTTTTGCTAGTTTAGCATAGTACTTTTGGTGGCCCATAGGATTCTTGCCCGTCGTGTGCCTTAATTGAGCCTTGGGAAACTTTAACAAGACCCAATCGTTTTCTTTAAAGGCTTGGGCTCTTCTGTGCTTGTCAGCAATAGCCTTTTGCCTTTTCTGTGAGATAGAGATAGCATCCTTAATCTTTTCAAAAGATTCTTGTAGGTCTCGGCTATACTCATCTGCACCGAAGATCTTCCCATGTACCTTAAGTAGCAAGGGACTTTTTGATCTCCCCTCAATTACCTCGAAAGGTGCTTTTCCCGTGCAAGTATGTACAATGTTATTGTAAGCATACTCCACTAAGGGTAAGTACTTCTCCCATTGGGATCTTTGATCTACTTTCGTTACATAGGATTTTAGTAGATCGAGAATTGTTAGGTTAGCTATTTCACTTTGGCCATCCGTTTGTGGATGATAGGCCGAAGAGAAGTTTAGCCTTGTTCCTAAATTCTCAAAGAGACCCTTCCAAAAATTATTGGTCATTCTAGGATCTCTATCCGACACTATAGACATTGGCAAGCCATGGTACTTGAAAATTTGTGAAATGAAGAGGGTTGCCATTTGATGGGCTTTGATAGTCTTTTTGATAGGTATAAAATGAGCTTGTTTACTGAACCTGTCTACTATCGTCCATATTCCCGTATTCCCATGGATAGACTTAGGCAATCCAAAGATAAAATCCATGGATATGCTCTCCCATGGTGAATTAGGGATTGGCAAGGGTTGAAGCAATCCAAGTTGCTTCCCTCTATCAAATTTTGTCTTTTGGCAAACCACACATTTAGAAACATACTCCTGTATGTTCACTTTCATGGTAGGCCAATAGAAATATGTTTCAATTCCCTTTTAGGGTAGACTCAATCCCTCTATGCCCCGCATACGGTGGAGCATGAGATTCATACATTACTTTCTCACGTAGTGAGTTAGTAACGCATAGTCTATTGCCATAGAGAAGATAACCATTTTGTAAAGTAAATGGTTCTTCTTTCTTCCCTAATGCAAGGGCTAAAATCACATCTCTAAAATCGGGATCAATAGCGTACTCATCTATCATTGAAGATAGATCATTGTGAGTTGCTATGGAAACCGCATTCACTCTCGGCCATCTTGAGAGTGCATCAGCTACTTGATTATGCTTGCCAGCAATGTGAGCAATATGAAAATGAAATTGCGAAAGGAAATTTGCCCACCTCATTTGTTTGTCGGAGAGCTTGGTCTACGTCATGAAGTACTTAAGACTTTGGTGATCCGTTCGTCGCAGAATGAAAGGAGTCCCCAATAAATAGTGCTTCCATGAGTGTAAGGCATGTAGAACTGCAAGGAGTTCCTTTTCGTATATGCCTAGAGCTTGCTCAACAGGGTCGAGCCTTCGACTCTCATAGCCTATGGCGTGCCCTTCTTGGAGCAAAATAGCTCCAAGGCAATCATCAGAAGCATCACATTGGACCTCAAATGGTTTTGAGAGATCCGGTAGTGTAAGCACAGGTTGAGAGATAAGCTTTTCTTTAAGCTTTTCGAAAGCATTGTTCTCCTTAGCAGACCATGTATACCTAACGCTTTTCTTTGTTAGGTCATGTAATGGTCCCGCAATTTGTGAGAAATTTTGTATGAAGCGTCTATAGTATGCACACATACCTATAAAGCTTCTTAGTTCATGAAGATTCCTTGGTTTAGGCCATCCTTTTATTACCTCTAACTTTGATGCATCCATTTGGATGCCATCTTGAGAGATAATATGACCTAAATACTGAATCTCTTGCAAGCAAAATTCACTTTTCTTTCGATTAACATAAAGTTTATTCTCTCTCAAAACTTGAAATATTACCTGGAGGTGTTGCTTGTGTTCGTCTAATGAATTAGAGTAGATGATAATATCATCAAAGAACACTCCAGTGAAGGTTCGATGAGGCCGGAACAGCTTCTCCATCAAGCGGTTGAATGTGGCTGGTGCATTGGTCAAGCCAAAAGGCATGGCAATGTATTTGTAAAGACCAAATGTGGTGCGAAATGCGGTCTTTACAATATCTTGATCAACTATCCTTATCTGATGATAGCCACTTTTTAGGTCAATCCTACTGAAGTAGGTCAATCCTTGTAGCTTATCAAATAGGTCTTCTACCCGTGGAACGGGAAACCTATTTTTGATAGTGATCCTATTTAGTGCTCTATAGTCGACACACATACGATATGTGACGTCTTTCTTTTGCACTAATAGCACTAGTGAGAAAAATGGAGATGAGCTAGGCCTAACCATGCCCTTCTCAACTAACTCATGCACTTGCCGCATAATCTCCTCTTGTTGAGCTTGAGAAACTCTATAAGGAGGTTTGTTAGGCGGTGAACTTCCTGGAAGAAGTTCAATTGCATGGTCATCATTACCTCGTTTAGGAGGTAGCTCACAAGGGATGTCGTCAATAAAAACATCTTGAAACCCCTTGAGAAAATTGGATAACTCTAATTCCTTTTGGTTGTTTTTATTTTCTTTTGCTAAAGCATTAGGTGCATTTTGAGAATCTTTAACAAAAATCATGTACACGGAAATAGAGCTCTTTATTGACTTGTTGAAAGCTGGTGTATGTACAATGGGGATAGTGTTACCCATTTCCTTAGCATCTATATACATTCTTTTTCCCTGAACTTAAAGGAGATTCTCCTTTCAGGAAATTTAACATCGGCAGCCAGGTGGTCGAACCATGGTGCCCCTAGGATTACATCCTCATGCTTGAGAGGAGAGATAAAGAAGTCCTCTTTATCCACATAGCCTTGGACATGAAGCCTCAATTTCCCGATTAAGGGAGTGACTGAAGCTTCTTGCCCCTTGAAGGCACTGTCTACGGGTAGGACATCTCCCATCTCGTAGGATTGTATGCCTAGCTTGGTGGCCAACTCTATAGATATAAAATTGTGAGTAGAACTAGGGTCAAAGAGAATAAAAGCATCATGTTCTCTTACCTTTCCCCAAGCATGGCATAGAGGATATCCTTTGTGATGAGTTTGGTGAGTCTCCTCCTCTTGGATTTCAACCAAGGAAGCTCTAGGAGGGTCTTGACGGTTGTTCTTTTGGGGACAAGCGCGGTACGCATGCCCTTGTTCACCGCACTTGAAACACCGGTTATCCTTGCGATAACGCTCAAGCTCTTCAAGAGAGAGTTTGTTCTTACCTTTGTAAACTCCCTTCTCTTTAGCTTTGTTGGAGTTGCCCTTAGGAGACTTTTGGACATTGTCCTTCCCCTTAGGCTCATTGGAACCCTTGTTTTCCGGGGGCTTATTATTTCTTTTTGCCCCCGTTTGGAAATTGATTCGTGAGGCCACCATAGTATGGTGTATTACCGCCGATATGGTACGTGGCCTTTGGGAGTTGACATACTCCGCCATTTCTTCAGTTAAGCCAGCACACAATTGTTGCTTTTGCTCTCCAAAATCCAACTTTTTAAAGACAGTGGCTTTGAGTTGTAGGTCCCAAAAATTGTCTACATATTTGTGGATGGATTCATTGGGAGAGAGCTAAGACCATATTAGGTAAAGTGGGAAAATCCCAATTCCCAGGTTGGACAACTTTCAATATATCATGTACAAAATATAGAGATTTTGTCAAAATTTTGAGTTTTCTTAAGGTCTCATTCCACTTTATGCACATACAATACACAATGAAAACAACTAAAATACCATGGTTTCAATCAATTGGATTATTAGGAGACGAGTATATTGCATCCATTATCGTTGTCTATGTTCTATTGTCCTACCTACAACTTATCTCAACATGGAGAGCTTGGTTTCTAGGTCCACCACTTGTCCAAGTTAATGTAAAAGTGACTCAAGGTTCACAACTTGTGAAAGCAAGGATCCATTGAGGACTACAATCCACTTGGCTATTTTTCCTTAATTTATTGCATGTGACATTCAAGCAAGGTCCACTTCTAATCTATAACTTCTTAATTTGAGGCATGGGGCATACATAAAATATGTAGCATATGCTCTATTGCCTCATAGGAAGGTTGGTTTCAAGGTGCACTTATCCATGCTAGCCTATCTTGGTGAAATGATGGAGCTTGCTTCTCTCCTTGTTTCAATGGAGACTAGCTTGGACAAGTGGTGGACCTTTGCTTCTCTCTATGTTTCAATAGAGTTAGCTTGGACAAGTGGTGATCTTGGAACAAAACCCCCATGTAAAACATATCATGGGTATTCCAAGTGATTAGAAAGATTACCATTTAAGATATAACCTTATAGGTTGGACAAATGGAGCTTGGCTTGGAGAAATGGTGGACCTTTGATTCTCTCCATGTTTCAATGGAGCCTATATTGGAGAAATGGTGGAGCTTGCTTCTGTCCATGTTTCGATGGAGCCTAGCTTGAACAGTTGGTGGACCTTTGCTTCTCTCTATGTTTCAATAGAGTTAGCTTAGACACGTGGTGGATCTTCAAACTAAGGCAACTACTATCAATGTTTCCTAGCTTGGACAAGTGGTGGAGTGTTTCTCTACTCCATGTTTCAATGGATCTTAGCTTGGACAAGTGTTGGACCTTAAAACAAAAACCCCATGTACAACATAGAATGGATTTTCTAGATTTCAATGGAGTCTAGATTTAACAAATGGTGGAGCTTGTCTTCATCCATGTTTCAATGAAACTAGCTTGGACAAGTGGTGGACCTTGTAACAAACCCCCCCATGTACAACATATCATTGGTTTTCTAAGTGATGGGAAGGAATACCATTCAAGATATAAACTTATAGCTTGGATAAGTAGTTGACTTTAAAACCAAATTCATCATAATACAATGAAATACAGGTTAGCCAATTCCTAAATCTTGAGACCAAACCTCCCATGCTATTAGAGATAATATATTGGATAAGTGGTGGAACTTCTATTATTTTCCCATGCCTAGTTTAGACTACCGGTACACTTTGAAGTTATAAAGGTTGGACGAGTTGTGGAGCCTTGTTTCTATCCATGTTTTAATGGATCCTAGCTTGGACAAGTGGTGGACCTTGGAAAAAAGCTTCCATGTACAACATATATGAGGTTTTCCATGTTTTAATGGAACCTATCTTGGACAAATGGTGAAGCTTTCTTCTCTCCATGTTGATTTTGGAACTACCTTAGACAAATGGTGGAGCTTTGCTTTTCTACTCTTCATAATACAATGAAGTATAGGTTGGTTACATGGTGAATCTTAAGGCCAAACCTCCCATTTTACTAGAGATGATAGGTTGGACAAGTGGATCAACCTTCTATCATTTCTCCATGACTATATTGGACAATTAGTAGACCTAACATCTCTCTATGTTGTCTAGAGATAAGCTTGGACAAGTGATGGACCCTGCTTCTCTCTTCCCTTGGTTTACTAGTTTGAAGACTCAGTATATATACTTTCTTAGATCTAGCTTGAACAAGTGGTGGACCTTGTATCCACAATCTTAATTCATTACAAAAAAGTATATGAAAAAATAACATAGGAATCTTGGTTTGAAGGTCAAGCAATTAGGTTCCAAATGCACATAATAATATATTTTCCACCCATAATAAAAGAAAGTTAAATATGTTATTACCAAATTGACAAAGGTAACGTCCAAGAATTCTAGCTTTGCATCTTGTCAGATCTAAATCTTCATCAAGGCGACATGCATGTATACATCAACTTTCAAGCCATTCAAGAATACATGCACTTAGATTCCATAGTTTTGTTTTCAAAGTCTTTTAGGTTCTAAAACTCTTTCACGTAAAGTATGTAATGACAAAATTCTTGAAGCAAACATTTGTGCCCAAGAAAAAGATCCCTCTCACATATTTAAAGTCCATGAATTCTCTGATCCATACTTACAAGTTTTATTTTGACATCAAACATCAATTCTCTCATAGTTACAAATAAATGCAACCTCGATATGAATTGACAAAAAATGAATTTCTTTTACTATATGACCCAACATAGGCCCCAATCAAATAAAAAATGAGTCTCCAAAAATTTGGGTGCACTCTAGCAATACATCAGAGTCCCCTTACAATAGGATGCACTCCAATAGTACATTGAAGTCCCCTTAGAGTAGGGTGCACTTCATTCAAGTTCATAAAATTGACACACCTTTGTTTTTTTATAAAAAAGACTATATCAAATTATACAAATGTTGAAAGATACACACTAGAATAAAAAAAGCATCTTATGGCCATATTTATTCAATTCTTTCGTGTTGACAAGTACACACCAAGGACATAATTTGTCTCAGAATCACTATACTGATTTACAATTGTGTTGTATGTATAGACTCTCTTATCTCTTGCATACAACCATCCTACCAACCATGGAATTATGGTTCTCTGCAAGAAGTTTTGAAGTTGCTCGGAAGTTTGCCTCCACATCTTTGGAAATATAAGATATGTCCCTGGCATGTTCCACATCACCCTATATGGAGTGTCATCAAAAATTAAGGTATTGTTTGCATCCAAATCCTCAAATATCTTCCAAATATCACTCAAATTTTTGTGATAAACCCTTGTAAATCCTAACATAATATTTGGATTTTGGCAATTTTTGTTACTCATAAACACCTTGAACTTGGTATACTGCTCAGGAAAAATTTTTGTGTGATGCGTTGCACCCTTGTTAAGTTATAGCAACTCCATATCCATAGCTCAAAGTATTCAACACAAAAATCCAAAAAACTTTGTGCGTCTGGTCGCACCACATGATAAACTTCATCTTTATCCTCCACAAGTCGCATGTGTTGAGCCCAAGATGGCATAGAATCTCCATGTTTCATTTCAATTGTCTTGAGAAGTAACCCCTCTAGATCCAAGATAAGTACTCTTTTGATGTCCTTGAAAGCAAGTGGTAGGTGATAAGGAGGTGATTCATTCCTTGGACAAGGTCTTGGAGGAGGTTGGATGGGTAATTCAATAGTTTTCTTCAATTTATGCCAGCATATAGCCAATCCATTTTTCTGTAATGGTTCTGAAATTAAAGAACAAGAACACTTAATGCAAACACAACAATAGACATGAGTTTTACATTGTCTACCCTAAGGTTTTATTAGATACCAAAATCCATCTATGATCTACTCATTAATAGAAAGAAAGTCAAATTAAAATCCTGACTCTTTTTTATGCTACACTCTCTCTTAGTCTCAATACCATGGAGGTCAACTAGACTTAAGTCAACTAATAACTACTACTTGTTGTTAAAGGTATGCTTGAAGTGCATAAGGCTTAACCAATGCTCTAGTGTAGAATGGGTATTTAGGTCTCAAGGTCTACCACTTATCCAAGCAAAGATCCATTTAGATATGGAAACCCAATTTTTCTTAATATAATGATATAGAGTGGACAAGTGGTGAATCCTGAGACCAAACCACTCATGCTACTAGGGATAATAGGTTGGACAAGTGGTGGACCTTGAATGTAAACCCCCCATGTACAAAGTATCAGGGGTTTTGGGTATTTCAATCGACTCTAGCATCTTCGAGACATGGTGGAGCTTACTTCTCTCCATGTTTCAATGGAGTCTATCTTGGATAAATGGTGGAGCATCATTCTCTCCATGTTTCAATGGAGCCTAGCTTGGACAAGTGGTGGACATTTGTTTCTCTCTATGTTTGAACAGATTTAGCTTGGACAAGTGGTGGACCTTGGAACAAAATCCCCATGTAAAACATATCATGGACATTACAAGTGGTGAGAAAAAATACCATTCAATATATAACCTTATAGGTTGGACAAGTGGTGGACCTTAACACCCAATTATTATTAATATAATGACATAGAGTGGACAAGTGGTGAATCTTGCGACCAAACCTACTAGGAAAAGTAGGTTGGACAAGTGGTGGACCTTGAATGCAAACCCCCCATGTACAAAATATCACTCATGCTACTAGGAATAATTTGGTATTAAGGTCCATGTTTCAATGGAGCCTAGCTTGGAAAAGTGGTGGACCTTTGTTTCTCTCTATGTTTCAATAGAATTAGCTTGGACAAGTGGTGAACCTTGGAACAAAACCCCCATGTAAAGCATGTCATGGGCATTACAAGTGGTGAGAAAAAATACCATTCAAGGTATAACCTTATAGGCTGGACAAGTGGTGGACCTTAGCACCCAATTCCTCTTATTATAATGACATAGAGTGGAAAAGTGGTGAATTGTGAGACCAAACCTACTAGGGATAATAGGGTGGACAAATGGTTGACCTTGAATGTAAATCACCCATGTACAAAATATCATGGGTTTTGCGTATTTCAATGGAGCCTAGCATCTAGGAGACATGGTGGAACTTACTTATGTCCATGTTTTAATGGAGCCTATCTAGGAGAAATGGTGGAGGTTCCTTCTCTCCATGTTTCAATGGAGCCTAGCTTGGACAAGTCGTGGACCTTTGTTTCTCTCTATGTTTAAATATGGTTAGCTTGGACAAGTGGTGGATCTTGGAATGAAACTCCCATGTAAAACATATCATGGGCATTTCAAGTGGCGAGAAAGGATACCATTTAAGATATAACCTTATAGGTTGGACAAGTGGTGGACCTTAACACAATATAATGACATAGAGTGTACAAGTGGTGAATCTTGAAACCAAACCACTCATGCTACTAGGGATAATAGGTTAAACAAGTGGTGGGCCTTGAAATAAAACCCCCTAGAGTGTTTCAATGGAGCCTAGCTTGGAAACATGGTAAAGCTTGCTTCTCTCCATGTTTCAATGCAGCCTATCTTGGATAAATGGTGGAGCATCATTCTCTCCATGTTTCAATGGAGCCTAGCTTGGACAAGTGGTGGACCTTTATTTCTCTCTATGTTTGAATAGAGTTATCTTGGAAAAGTGGTGGACCTTGGAACAAAACCCCCATGTAAAACATATCATGGGCATTACAAGTGGTGAGAAAAAATACCATTTAATATATAACCTTATAGGTTGGACAAGTGGTGGACCTTAACACCCAATTATTCTTAATATAATGACATAGAGTGGATAAGTGGTGAAACTTGGGACCAAACCTACTAGGGAAATAGGTTCGACAAGTGGTGGACCTTGAATGTAAACCCCCCATGTACAAAATATCACTCATGCTACTAGAAATAATTTGGTATTAAGGTCCATGTTTCAATGCAGCCTAGCTTGGAAAAGTGGTGGACCTTTGTTTCTCTCTATGTTTCAATAGATTTAGCTTGGACAAGTGGTGGACCTTGGAAAAAACCCCCATGTAAATCATGTCATGGGCATTACAAGTGGTGAGAAAAAATACCATTCAAGCTATAACATTATAGGTTGGACAAGTGGTGGACCTTAACACCCAATTCCTCTTAATATAATGACATAGAGTGGACAAGTGGTGAATCATGAGACCAAACCTACTAGGGATAATAGGTTGGACAAGTGGTGAACCTTGAATGTAAACCCCCCATGTAAAAAATATTATGGGTATTGGGTATTTCAATGGAGCCTAGCAACTTGGAGACATGGTGGAGCTTATTTCTCTCCATGTTTCAATGGAGCCTATCTAGGAGAAACAGTGGAGGTTCTTTCTCTCCATGTTTCAATGAGCCTAGCTTGGACAAGTGGTGGACCTTTCTTTCTCTATATGTTTTAATAGAGTTAGCTTGGACAAGTGGTGGACCTTGGAATGAAACCCCCATGTAAAACATATCATGGGCATTTCAAGTGGTGAGAAAGGATACCATTTAAAATATAACCTTATAGGTTGGACAAGTGGTGGACCTTAACACATATTTCTTCTTAATATAATGACATAGAGTGTACAAGTGGTGAATCTTGAGACCAAACCACTCGTGCTACTAGGGATAATAGGTTGGACAAGTGGTGGACCTTGAATGTAAACCCCTCATGTACAAAATTATGGGTTTAGGGTATTTCAATGGAGCCTAGCTTGGAGACATGGTGGAGATTGCTTCTCTCAATGTTTCAATGGAACCTATCTTGGAGAAATGGTGGATCATCCTTCTCTCCATGTTTCAATGGAGCCTACCTTGGACAAGTGGTGGACCTTTGCTTCTCTCTATGTTTCAATAGAGTTAGCTTGGACAAGTGGTGGGTCTTGGAACAAAACCCCTTTGTAAAACATAGCATGGACATTACAAGTGAAGGAAAAATATCATTCAAGATATAACCTTATAGGTTGGAAAAGTGGTGATGGACCTTGACAAGTGGTGAAGGATACCATTTAAGATATACCCTTATAGGTTGGACAAGTGGTGGACCTTAACACCCAGTTATTCTTAATATAATGACATAGAGTGGATAAGTGGTGAATCTTAAGACCAAACCACTCATGCTACTAGGTATAATACGTTAGAGAAGTGGTAGACCTTGAATGTAAACACCCATGTACAAAATATCATGGTTTTAGGGTGTTTCAATGGAGCCTAGAATCTTGGAGACATGGTAGATCTTGATTCTTTCCATGTTTGAATGGCACCTATCTTGGAAAAATGATGGAGGTTACTTCTCTCCATGCTTCAATGGAGCCTAGCTTTGACAAGTGGTGAACCTTTGCTTCTCTCTATGTTTGAATAGAGTTAGCTTGGACAAGTGGTGGACCTTTGCTTCTCTCTATGTTTGAATAGAGTTAGCTTGGACAAGTGGTGGACCTTGGAATGAAACCCCCATGTAAAACATATCATGGGCATTTCAAGTGGTGAGAAAGGATACCATTTAAGATATAACCTTATAGGTTGGACAAGTGGTGGACCTTAATACATAGTTCTTCCTAATATAATGACATAGAGTGTACAAGTGGTGTATCTTGAGACCAAACCACTCGTGCTACTAGGGATAATAGGTTAGACAAGTGGTGGGCCTTGAAATAAAACCCCCCATGTACAAAATAAAATGGTTTTAGGGCATTTAAATGGATCCTAGCTTGGAGACATGGTGGAGCTTTCTTCTCTCCATATTTCAATGAAGCCTATCTTGGAGAAATGGTGGAGCATCCTTCTCTCCATGTTTCAATATAGCTTAGCTTGGACAAGTGGTGGATCTTTGGTTCTCTCTATGTTTCAATAGAGTTAGCTTGGACAAGTGGTGGACATTGAAACAAAACTCCCATGTAAAACATATCATGGGTAGTTCAAGTTGTGAGAAAAAAAACCATTTAAAATATAACCTTATAGGTTGGACAAGTGGTGGACCTTAACACCCAATCCTTTTTAATACAATGACATAGAGTGGACAAGTGGTGAATCTTGAGACCAAAGCTATCAAGCTACTAGGGATACTAGGTTGGACAAGTGGTGGATCTTGAATGTACATCCCCTATGTACAAAATATCATGGGTTTAGGGTGTTTCAATGGAGTCTAGCATATTGGAGACATGGTGGAACTTGCTTCGCTCCATGTTTCAAGTGGTGGACCTTCAATTATTTTCCCATACCTAGTTTAGACAACCCATACACTTTGCAATTTTTTTCATGTTTTAATGGAAAGAGATTTGACAAATGGTGGAGCTTGCTTATCTCCATGTGGATTTTAGAACTAGCTTGGACAAGTGGTGGAGCTTTGCTTTTCTACTCTTCATAATACAATGATGTATAGGTTGGTTACATGGTGAATCTTAAGGCCAAACCTCCCATCTTACTAGAGATGATAGGTTGGACAAGTGTTCAACCTTCTATCATTTCTCCATGCCTATAATTAGACAATTAGTAGAACTAGCATCTTTCTATGTTGTCTAGAGCTGAGCTTGGACAAGTAGTGGACCTTGCTACTCTCTTCCCTTGGTTTATTAGTTTGAAGACTCATTATATATACTTGCTTAGATCTATATAATTACTCATTAGTTAGGTTACAAGTAGGTATGTAATTTGTTAGCCTCAAGGGACTTTGAATATTGAATAGTAAGAAAGTCAAGTGCTGGTTTGAAGATCTTTTGCTTATCTAAACTAGACTCTAACTCAATAATAAGTTCTTAAGTTCCACGAATTGTCCTATCTAGGCTCCAAAAGAGTCTTAATTGGTTTGTGCTAGATTCTAACTTCCTTGATGGGGTAGAATCCTAGAAAAATGAGGCACTATAAGTTTTACCTTAGCTCAAATGGATTTTCACTTAAACTCGACTGCAATTTGGCACTCTAGTATCTTTGTCTTGATGGAGTTTAACACTAGATACATAGTAGTGATATTTAAGCTTCATGTCTCTTCACTTGATCGAGATATGAGACCATACTTTCAAGGTCACCACTTGTCTTACCTAAAGACCAATGTGAGACATGGGAGCAAGAAAGCCATCCGATATTGTTTTAAGGACTATTACATAGACAATCAATAACTTAAGTAAAGCAAAAAGACTTGGATCTTTCACAATTAATAACTTAAGTAAAGCCAAAAAGACTTGGATCTTTGACAGTTTTTTTCAAACTAAAAAAGCACAATCTCATGCTAACAAAACTATAAATCACAATTGAAAGTTTTGAACGAGAAAAAGATCAACAATCTTATAAGAAGGATACTTTTCATTTCATTTGATGATTACAAACTAAAAGAAAGTCTCTCAAGAAATTGATAAACAAAAAATGTAGGTGACTGCTTCATTATTTTGAGCAAAATATCAAAATCTCTATTGATTGAGCTCCATCTAGTAGTATCCTTTGTAAGATCCTGCAGGAAGGAATAAAAAGAAAGATTTGTTAGATACCATGCACATGAGTGTTCAAGCATGTGTATCAAGAATATATGACATGTCACTAGTACCTTAGGGTTGCTTTCTATCCAGCCTTAGAAGATTGTTCTCAGCTTTCACCTTATTTATATAAGCCTTTGCTGTGGTTGCCTTCAAAACTCCTTTTGTGTTACAACCCAATTGCCTAGCTAAAGTGGTCAATTGTGACGCCTTCATGCTTTCAATGGGTGTACGCTCCTTTGCTAAGATCTCTTGTATTTGGGCTCTTCTCATTTCATTGCGGTGGCTTGTGTCACTTGCATCTTCAATGATAGTTTCATCCTGTCACCTTTTGCAGGTGGTATTCTTCTTGTAAAGAACACCTTAGCTGACCAAACATCATTTTTCTGCTTCCAATACTCCATGATTTGTTTGTATTCACTATCATTTGTCACTATAGGTTGTCCATAACGATTAGAAGCAATTAAATCACGCACATCCCTTCTCTCATCAAGCTGAATCAAGTATGGCAGTAGCTCCTCCAAGAGCATATTGTCAACCATCTTCTCAGCATCAAATTGTGGTGGAAAAATGCAATTGTTTGCTGGTGAAATACATCCCTTGTAAGGAGAGTCATCAATAAGCACTGTTCTTTGTGGATCACATTCAAACCCCATGGCAATTTTGGCTAGAGGCTTGAACATTGCCTCAACGTTTGGATTGTCGGGTCTAAACAATTTTTGAGTTTGAGCGGTGTAGCAAACATCTTGCGACCAAATTGCAAAGAAAGGCAATGTATCCTCAGCTAAGTTGTTTAGTGCTGCAAGGATTTGATACACATTATTCCTAGTAGCTGTCGACCAAATTGCAACATTAAACCTTGTAAAATAGTCTTCAAGAATTGGATGCAACCTGGCCTGAGTATAATATATCTTTTTGAATCCATTTGCACTGAGTTGTGGTGTGAGGATGGTTGAGGGGAACGTTTCAACAATAGACCATTTAAATCCAATATAATTGTAAGCATGGATTTCTCAACATCTACGCTACATGACGTAGTACCAATTGGCAATAGCTCGTGAGTGGACTTTTCAGTCTCTTTTGATGTATGTTGCATTTTTGAAGCATCGATTTCTTGGTTCTCATTATTGGAAGCTTGCTCAAGTTGCACAACACTAGACTCTAGTATAGAAATATCATCCATCTTGGGCACTTTAGAAACCATAGAATCTATGGATTCTATAGTTGTTGACTGAACCATAGGAGCATTATCCATCCCAGTTTGTGAATCTAAGAAAACACACACACAAATGGTATCTCAAAACCACTAGAATTTTATTCACCATATTTATATGTAGAACTCCTAGTAAGAAATTTATTTAAGGTAAAGTCGTTGTTAGAATCCTTGCAACCATTTTCAGCATTCGTACACCAAACACCACTTGTAAAATACAATCTACTAACTCAACATTTTCCATCCTACACTTTATTAAAGATGAGTACTTAAAGTGAAAACTAAAAGCCACCCTTGTTGAGGAAACATGGATACAAGGTCCACCAAATGTCCAACCTAGACTACAAGCAAACAATTAGAGATTTGGCTTAGATTTGGATTCAAAGGCCACCACTTATTCAAGTAAGATAACTCCACTTGTTTAAGACAGTAATGTTTGAAGCCCCACCACTTGTCCAACCTAGACATTGATTAAATTTTGGTAAGATTTATCACAAATCTAGAGTAGAATCAAGATTCTATGGCCAAGGTAGTCAAATATGTTAGACAACACACAAAGCATAAGAGCACTTTAGATTCTCGTTGAGCATAAAATAAACAATAATCAAATGTTATATTCACTTGAGATTTCATCCATGAAAAATGAAAATGATGCATGTACTTGAGATTTCCATCCATGTACAATACTTTACAATGTCAAGTAAAGTTCGATCATATCTCTACATGCACCATTTGTCATTCTCAAACTTCATGACAAATGACAAATAGTCTCAATGCATACATGGCCATATTCTTCTGACTTGATGTGTGAAGAGGTGCATTTATGCCAAGGTGGAAATTTGGATCAAATGTATAGCGTACGTTGGGACAGACATTTGTACTGTGAGAACTATTTATATAGCCCGACACGTTTCCTTCTTCTACACAACCAATAATGTATGATTGATCTTCCTCTTCTTCTATGTTTGGATCCTCTAGAAGAGAATATTTATAAGCTCTTGGAAAAATTTTGCATATCTTTTCCAGTCTTGAAATCTATACTTATGCCCTCCATAGTTTAGAATAGTCAAACCACTTTCCAGGGTAGTATGCACAAATAGCCATAACCAGCTCCTTCAATACATGAAAGTCGCACTTCAAAATCCACACCGTTAATATGGAAAATTACATCTTTGGGAATAGGAAAAGTTGGTGTCCCAAAAGGATCTTCATGCCAATCATAGTGTGAAATACATCTAGTTTTTATATCACTTAACTCCTTTGTGTCTGCAAAAAGAAGAAAATATTATGCATAAAATAATGACAATATCAAGAAAGATATCATTATTTTATAGTCCAATAGGTCTATGTATGGAAGACTTAGAGTGCCTCTTACATGGTGCCTCCAAGGTTTCCAAAAAATAAAATCATTGGAAAAAAAATGCCACTGTGTCTCCAATCTATTGCCCATTTGAAGCATAGAGAGAACCAAGGTCCACCACTTGTCCAAGCTAGACATGGAGCATTGACACAAGATCCAACACTTATCCAAGAACCCTATAGTATATGTGGTAACATGGGATGCATTGATGCAACAAAAGTAGTCTAGCCTCCTCATCCATCTTTTTTTCTTGTAGCCTAGAGGGATTAGTTTCAAGGTCTATCACTAGTCAAAAATACACATAGAACATTGATACAAGGTTCCACACATGTGAAACCTATCATCTCTAGTAGCATGGATGGTTTGATATCAAGGTTCACTGCGTGTCCTACCTATACTCTATTGTAGCATAGAGATTCTGGTTTGGTGGTACTACACTTGTCCAAACTTGGCTTGTTGTTGATATCTGGAGGTAATCAAGGGTCCTCCACTTGTCCAAGTTAGGCATATAAAACAATTGCAAGGTCCACCATGTGTACAACATATGATTGATTATAGCATGCATGGTCTTATTTCATGGGCAACCATCTTCTCTCCAACATGTGTCCAACCTCGGCTCCATTGAAGCATGGAGAGAAGCAAGGTCCACCACTTATCAAAGCTATTATTTTCTCCCAGTGCTTTCAAAACCCATAATACGTTGTACATGGGGGGGGGGGGGGGATTCTTGTTTCAAGGTCCACCCACTTGGCTAAGATTGGATCCATTGAAACATAAAGAGAAGCAAGCTCTACCATTTTTCCAAGCTAGGTGCCATTGAAACATGAAAACCCCATACTATGTTGTATACGAGGGGTTTTTTCACGGTCTACACTTGTCTAAGCTATGGTCCATTGGAACATGGAGAGAATCAAAGCTCCACCACTTTTCTAAGCTAGGATCCATTGAAACATGGAGAGAAGCAAGCTCCATTGTTTGTCTAAGCTAGCTCCATTGGAACATGGAGAAACAAGCTCCACCACTTGCCTATTATTGCATAGAGATTCTGGTTTGAAGGTCCACCACTTGTCCAACCTTGCCTTCATGTATGGAGATAATAAAGAGTGCAATGCTTCTCTAAGCTAGGGACATAAAAGAGTTTCAAGGTCCACTACATATATGATCTATGATGGGTTGTAGCATGGGAGGTTTGATTTTAAGGTTGACCACTTCTCCAGCTACGCTTTCCCAACCTCAGATCCATTGAAGATGGAGAATAAAGGTGTACCAACTCTCCAAAATAGGCAAGAAAGAAATCTCTATAAAACCCATGAATTGTTAATATATGCTATGATTTGTGAGTTTTGTTTGAAGGTTCCACTCCTTATCCAAGCTACCAATCCAATGAAGCATGGAAATAAGTAAAGATATTATCGATAGTCCATGATAGGATCCCATTGAAGCATAGAGAGGAATCAAGGTTTCCACCACTTGTCCAAGCTATGCATGGGTGATTGATATCAAGGAACTACGTTTTCACCTATACACTATGCTATATCATGGATGGTTTCACTATTACCACCCATTTCCATGCTCTATTTAGTAGGTTGTATTATGGGGGTTTGGTTTC
>NW_028221436.1:720728-810277 GCF_014529385.1 Adiantum capillus-veneris
GGGTGGCCGTATTCAAAAGCGGAAGTCTTGTCTTCGAATTCAAAGCGGTGGCACCACACATGGGCGGATTGGAGGGTCCGATTTGGACTTATTCGCACAAGGGCGGCTACACATGGCTGTCTCTCATAAGAGAGGGCAGCCCTTTTGGCCTATAAAAGGAGGCCATTTCTACACACATTTCATAGTGTGAAGTTGATGCAACAAGGTGAGTGTGAGGTGGTGAGATTGAAGCAAGGCGGGAGCTCTATCAAGGGTTTAATCCCTTTGAAAACTACTTCTTCTTTTGAAGTGCTAAAGCCATTGAGCGGCTGCTTTTCCGTGGACGTAGCCCACATTGGGTGAACCACGTATATCGTGTGTACTCTCTCTCTCTCTACTCTATAATCTCTTGTGTGTGAAATCTATCTCTCTCCATTAAGTAATCTACTCAAAAATCTATTTAGCTACGTATTATTTCCTAACATTACTCATTGCCCCTAGAGTGGCGAAGTCTCAAGTGTACGTGCCTCTGAAACATGGGGGAAAAAGGAACTCGGGATTTCTCTCCTCTTGGAAGGTGGGTCTTAGGATCGCTAGATAAGTTAAACACGCTTCCCCTACGAGGTGGAGCTAGATCTCGTTGCTAGTAGGCTCGAACTCGACTCACTTTGTGATGAGAGATCGTCTGCTAGATGAACCCTGAACCACTTTGTTTGCTTCCGCTATAGATCTAGTGGCCACCAGGTTTACCATCAAATCCGCTGTTTGATACGGCGGGGTGGGGACCTCACAGGGGGGAGGGGATAATTATTTTAAGCTAGAAATTGAAAGTTTAGGCGCTAAATTTGGTTGTCGGATATAACAACGATCATAAACGCGGTAATAAGAGTGGTGATAAACATGGTAATAATAGCAAAAATTGTCGTGGAAATATTTTAAACACAAAAAAAAACACCCGCCCTCCTCTCTCTTGTTTCTCTACTTGAATTTGCACTTTCTCTCTACAAAACGCTGTAAAACAGCACAGTAAACACTTGGAGATTTTCATAGTGTGTGCTTCCCCTACCCCTTCAAAGTTTCATGGCCATCTGTTGTAGTCTCGTCGGTTTAGTGTGGCACAATCATCAATTTCTTGGCTTTGGGCTCTCCAAAGGCCCAATGGCCAAAATTTGGCGATTGTGTCGTCCTAGACATTCGAAATGGATTGCGATGGCAGGGATTGTGATGCCATAGACCGCCAAGACAGATTGAGATGCCCATGAAACTTTGCACGGATGGGGATTTTTGTGCTACCCTCTCCTTCGCAAAGTTTCATGGCCATCCGTTGTTGTCTCTCGGTCGAGGGTGGCACAACCACGAAATTTTTGGATTTGGGTTTTCGAAGGGCCCAATGGCAAAAAGTTGGCTATTGTGCCGACCTAGACTATCGAGACGGATTGGGAAGCCCATGAAACTTTGGAGGGACAAGTATTAGTGTTCTTTCTTCCCCTTGCAAAGTCTCATGGCCATATGCTCTCCCCTAGTTTTTCCAGGGTGGTATAATGGCCAATTTTTTTTGGCTTTTAGTTCGCTAAAAGTCCAATGGCCAAAAGTTGGCAATTGTGTCATCATAAACCGTCAGGAAGGATTTTGATGCCCATGAGACTTTGCATGGGCAATTATTGGTGTGCTTCCCCCACCTTGAAAAGTTTCATGGCCATCAATTGCCGTCTCGTGGGTCCTGGGTGGCATAATCACCAATTTTTTGGCTTTGCGCTTGCCAAAAGGCCAATCACCAAACTTTGGCGATTGTATCGTCCTCAACGGTCAAGACAAAATGCGATGCCCATGAAAACTTTGGGCTCGCAAAGGCCCAATAGTCAAAATTTGGCGATGGTGCCGCCCTAGACCATTGGGACGGATTGAAGTTCCCATGAAAATTTGCAAGAACAAGGATTTGTGTTCTTTCACCACACTTGCAAAGTTTCATGGAAATCCGTTTCCATGTCATTAATCCTAGACAGTCGATATGGATTGTGATGTCCATGAAACTTTGCAGGGACCGGGATTGTGACACCATAGATCGTCGAGACGAATTGAGATGCCCATGAAACTTTGCACGGATGGGGATTCATATGGTTCCCTCTACTTCACAAAGTTTCATGGCCATCCATTGCCGTCTTGCCGGTCTAGGGTGGCACAACCGCCAACTTTTGGGCTTTGGGCTCTCCAAAGGCCAAATGGTGAAAATTTGGTAATTCTGACACCTTAGACCGTCAAGACAGATTGGGATACCCATGAAACATTGGGGGTTTAGGGATTAGTGTGTTTCCCCTATCCTTGAAAAGTTACATGGCCATCCATTGTCGTCTCATAGATCCAGAGTGGCACAATCATCAATTTCTTGGCTTTGGGGCTCAACAAACGCCCAATAGCCAAAATTTGGCAATTATGTCATCCTAGACCATCGAGACGGATTATGATGCCCATGAAACTTTGCATGGACCAAGATTAGTGTGCTTCTTCTACCCGCACATAGTTTCATGGCCATCTATTGTCGTCTCATCGGTCCAGGGTGGGACAATCGCCAGTTTGTTATTGAAATTTGACGATTATGCCGTCCTAGAACATTAAGAAAGATTGTGATACCCATTAAACTTTGCATGAATGGGGAAACATGTGCTTCCTCTATCCCCACAATATCTTATGGCCATCCTTTGTCGTCTAGGATGGCACAATCATCAGTTTTTTGGCTTTGGGGTTGCGAAATTCCGAATGGCCAAAATTTGACGATTGTGTTGTCCTAGACCATCAATAGGGATTGTGATGCCCATGAAACTTTTCAAGGGTAGGGATTAGTATGCTTCCTTTCCCTTAAAATGTTTCATGGCCATCTATTGTCGTCTCGTCGGTCTAGGGTGGCACAATCGTCCATTGTTTGGCTTTGGGCTCACCAAAGGCCCAATGGACAAAATTTGGCGATTGTGCCGCCCTAGACCACCGAGACGGATTGCTATGCCCATGAAACTTTGAAAGGATAGGGATTAGTGTGCTTCCCCCACCCTTGCAAAGTCTCATGGCCATCTATTGCAATCTCGTCGGCGGTCCAGGGTGGCACAATCGTCTCGTCAAATGTTTTGGCTTTGGGGCGGCCAAAGGCCCAATGGCCAAAATTTGGCGATTGTGCCACCCTAGACGGCGAGACGGATTGCGATAGCCATGAAACTTTACAGGTGTGTGGATTAGTGTGCTTGTTTTTCCTCTGCAAAGTTTCATGGCCATCCCTTGTCGTCTCGTCTGTCCAAGGTGGCACAATCACCAATTATTTGCCTTTGGGCTCGCCAAGGGCTTAATGGGCAAAAGTTGATGATTGTGCAATCCTAAACCGTTGAGACGGATTGCGATGCTCATTAGACTTTGTAGGGGTGGAGAAATGTGTGCTTCCCCCACCCCCACAAAATTTCATGGCCATCCGTTGCTGTCTCATTTGTCCAGGGTGGCACAATCGCCAATTTTTTGCCTTTGGACTCGCCTAATGGCCAAAATTTGGCGATTGTGCCATTCTAAATGGTCAAGACACCTGATTGTGAAGTCCATGAAACTTTGCAAAGTTTCATGGCCATCCGTTGCCATCTCGTCGGTCCAAGGTGGCACAATCGTGAATTTTTTTGGCTTTGGGTTTACCAAAGATCCAATGGCCAAAATTTGGCGATTGTGCCACCCTAGACTGTTGAGACAGATTGCGATAGCCATGAAACTTTACAAGCATGTGGATTAGTGTGCTTCCCCCCCCCCTGCAAAATTTCATGGCCATCCCTTGCCATCTCCTCCATCCAAGGTGTCAGAATCGCCAATTATTTACCTTTGGGCTCGCGAAGGACATAATGGCCAAAAGTTGACGATTCTGTCATCCTAAACCATTGAGACAGATTGTGATGCCCATTAGACTTTGCACGGGTGGGGAAATGTGAAACTTCCCCACTCTCACAAAGTTTCATGGCCATCCGTTGGTCGCATTGGTCCAAGGTGGAAAATTTGCCATTTTTTTGGCTTTGGGCTCGCCAAAACCCTCATGGCCAAAATTTGGCAATTCCGTTGTGCTAGACAATCAAGACGGATTGTGATGCCCATGAAACTTTGCAAGGGCCAGGATTGTGATTCCATAGAGCATAGAGACGGATTGGGATGCCCATAAAACTTTGCATGGATGAGGATTCATGTGCTACCCTCCCCTCCGCAAAGTATTATGGCCATCCATTGTCGTCTTGCTGGTCGAGGGTGGCACCCAATTTTTTGGCTTGGGCTTGCCAAGGGCCCAATGGCCAAAAGTTGGCGATTGTGACGCCCTAGACTGTTGAGATGGATTGGGATACCCATGAAACTTTACAGGGGTAGAGATAAGTGTGCTTTCCATCCCCTTGCAAAGTCTCATGACCATTTGCTCCCGCCTAGTTTGTCTGGGGTAGCATAACGGCCAATTTTTTGGCTTTGAGTTTGTCAAAAGCCCCATGGCCAAAAGTTGGTAATCGTGACGTGCAAGACAATTAGGAAGGATTTTGATGCCCATGAAACTTTGCATGGTGGGCATTGGTGTGCTTCCCCCACCTCGGAAAGTGTCATGGCCATCAGTTGTCTTCTCATTGGTCCTAGGTGGTGCAATGTCCAATTTTTTGTCTTTGGGCTTGCCAAAGTCCCAATTGACAAAAGTTAGCGATTGTGACACCCTAGACCGTCAAGACGGATTAGGATGCCCAAGAAAAATTGTAGGGGTATGGATTAGTGTGCTTCATCTACCCTTGCAAAGTTTAATGGCCATTTTTGCGGTATTCTTGATCCACGATGGCACAATCACACATTTTTGTCTTTGGGGCTCGCCAAGGCCCCAATGACCAAAAGTTGATGATTGTGACGCCCTAGTCCGTCGAGACGGATTGGAATGCCTAAAAAAATTTCACGGATGGGGATAAGTGTGCTTTCCCCACCTGCACAAAGTTTCATGTCCATCCATTGTCTTCTCGTTGGTCGAGCATGGCACAATCACCAATTGTTTTTCTTTGGGCTTGCCAAAGACCCAATGGTGAAAATTTGGTAGTTGTGTCACCTTAGACCATCGAGACAGATTGGGATGCCCATGAAACTTTGTAAGGGTAGGGGTTACTGTGCTTCCCCTACCCTTGAAAAGTTTCATGGTCATTTGTTGCCGTCTCATAGGTCCGGAGTGGCACAATCATCAATTCCTTGGCTTTGGGCTCATCAAAGGTCCAATTGCCAAAATTTGGCAATTGTGGCATCATAGACTGTCGAGACGAATTGTGATACCCATGAAACTTTGATGGGCCAAGACTCAATGTGCTTCTTCCACCCGGAAAAGTTTCATGGCCATCCATTGTCGTCTCATCAGTCCAAGGTGGGATAATCTCCAATTTGTTGCCTTTGGGCTCTTCAAGGGCTTAGCGGCCAAAAATTGATGATTGTGCCATGCTAGACCATTGAGACAAATTGGCATACCCATTAAAACTTTGCAGGGGTAGGGAAACATGTGTGTCCCATACCCTTGCAAAGTTTCATGGCCATTGTTTGCCCTCTTGTCGGTCCACGGTGGCACAATCGCCAATTTTTTGGCTTTGGGCTCGCCAAGGGTCCAATGGCCAAAATTTGGCGATTGTGATGCCCTAGACCATCAAGACAGATTGGAATGTCCATGAAATATTTGAGGGACGGGGATTACCCTCCGCCCTTGCAAAGTTTCATGGCCATCTGTTGCCATCTCATCCGTCCATAGTGGCACAATCATCAATATCTTGGCTTTGGGCTCGCGAAATACCCAATGGCCAAAAAGTTTGACGATTGTGTTGTCCTATACTATCAAGACGGATTGTGATGCTTATGAAACTTTGCAAGGATAGGGATTAGTATGCTTCCCCCACCCCTAAAAAGTTTGATGGCCATCTGTTTGCTGTCTCGTTGATCTAGGGTGGCACAATCATCAATTGTTTGACTTTGGGTTCGCCTAAGGACCAATGGACAAAATTTGGCGATTGTGCCGTCCTAGACCATCGAGACGGATTGCGATGACCATGAAACTTTGCAAGGACAAATATTAGTGTACTTCTGTAAAGTTTCATGGCCATCTAGTGCCATCTCGTTGGTCCAGGGTGGAACAATTGTCAATTTGTTTCGTTTTGGGTTCGTCAAAGGGACAATGGCCAAAAATTGGTGATTGGGCCACCCTAGACCTTTGAAATGGATTGCAACATCCATGAAACTTTACAAGCATGTGGATTACTGTGCTTATTTTTCCCCCGCAAAGTTTTATGGCTATCCCTTGCCGTTTCGTTAGTCCAAGTTGGCACAATCGCCAATTATTTGCCTTTGGGCTCGCCAAGGGCTTAATGGGTAAAAGTTGACGATTGTGCCATCCTATACCATTGAGCCAAATTGTGATGCCCATTCAACTTTGTAGGGGTAGGGAAATGTGTGCCCACCCCACATAGTTTCATGGCCATCCGTTTTCATGGCCATCTCATCGGTTCAGGATGGCACAATCGCCAATGTTTTGGCTTTCGGCCTAATTGACAAAATTTGGTGATTGTGCCATCCTATATGTTCAAGACCGATTGTGAAGCCCATGAAACTTTGCAAAGTTTCATGGCCATCCATTTCCATCTCGTCAGTCTAGGGTGGCACAATCGTCAATTTGGGTTCGCCAAAGGTTCAATGGACCAAATTTGGCGATTGTGCCACCTTAGACTCTCGAGATGGATTTTGATACCCATGAAACTTTACAAGAGTGTGGATTAGAGTGCTTCTTCTACCCCCACAAGAATTCATGGCCATCCATTGCCGTCTTGTTGGTCCAACGTGGCACAATCGCCAATTATTTTCCTTTGGGCTCGCCAAGGTATTAATGGCCAAAAGTTGACTATTGTGCCATCCTAAACTACTAAGACAGATTGTGATGCCCATTAGACTTTGCAAGGGTGGAGAAATGTGTGCTTCCCCCATCCCCACAAGGTTTCATGGTGATCCATTGCCGTATCATCAATCCAGGGTAGCACAATCGCCAAATTTGGTCCATGGACTCGCGAAAAGCGTAATGGCCAATCTATGGCGATTGTTTCATACGAGACAGTCGATACGCATTGCGATGCCCATAAAACTTTGCAGGGGCCGGGATTGTGACACCATAGACCTTCCAGACGGATTGGGATGGCCATGAAACTTTTCATGGATGGGAATTTGTGTGCTACCCTCTCCTTCACAAAGTTTCATGGCCATCCATTGTCGTCTCTTCGTTTAAGGGTGGCACAACTGCCAATTTTTTTGCTTTGGGCTTGCCAAGGGTCCAATAGCCAAAAGTTGGTGATTATGATGCCCTAGACTGTCGAGACGGAGGATTGGGATGCACATAAAACTTTGTAGGGGTATAGATTAGTGTGCTTTTGCTCCCCTTGAAAATTCTCATGGCCATAAGCTCCCGCCTCATTTGTCCAGGGTGGCATAATGGCCAATTTTTTGGCTTTAAGTTCACCAAAAGCCCAATGGCCAAAAGTTGGCCATTGTGCCGCGCTAGACCATCGGGAAGGACTTGAACTTTACATGGGTAGGCATTGTGCCGCGCTAGACCATCGGGAAGGACTTGAACTTTACATGGGTAGGCATTGGTGTGCTTCCCCCACCCCGCAAAGTGTCATGGCCATCAGTTCTTGTCTCATTGGTCCTAGGGGGGACAATGTCCAATTTTTTCGCTTTGGACTCGCCAAAGTCCCATCAACAAAAGTTGGCGATTGTGACATCCTAGACCGTCGAGACGGATTGGGATGCCGAAGAAACATTTTAGGGGTAGGGATTAGTGTGTTCACCTACCCCTGCAAAGTTTAATGGCCATCTATTGCGGTCTTGTCGGTCCATGGTGGCACAATTGTCAATTTTTGGCTTTGGGCTCGCCAAGGACCCAACGACCAAAAGTTGACAATTGTGATACCCTAGACCATCGAGACGCATTAGAATGCCTATAAAAATTTTCATGGACAGGGATAAGTGTGCTTCTCCCACCTCCACAAAGTTTCATGGCCATTCATTGTTGCCATGTTGGTCGAGGGTGGCACAATCGCCAATTTGTTTTGCTTTGGGCTTGCCAAAGGCCCAATGGTGAAAATTTGTTGATTGTGTCACCTTAAACCATCTAGACGGATTGGGATGCCCATGAAACTTTGTAAGGTTAGGGATTAGTGTGCTTTCCCTATCCTTGAAATTTTTCATGGCCATCCCTTGCTGTCTCGTAGGTCCAAAAAGTCACAATCGTCAAATTCTTGGCTTGGACTCACTAAAGGCCTAGTTGCCAGAATTTGGCGATTGTGCCATCCTAGACTGTTGAGACGAATTTTGATGCCCATGAAACTTTTCAAGGCCAAGATTAGTGTGCTTCTTCTACCTCTGCAAAGTTTCATGGCCATCCGTTGTTGTCTCATTGTTCTAGGATGGGACAATCACCAATTTGTTGCCTTTGGGCTCACCAGGGCTTAATGGCCGACCGTTGCAATTGTGTCGTCCTAGATTATTGAGACAAATTGTGATACCCATCAAACTTTGCAGGGATGGGGAAACATGTGCTTCCCCTACCCCTACAAAGTTTCATGGCCATTTCTTTCCCTCTTGCCGGTCCACGGTGGCACAATTGCCAATTTTATGGCTTTGGGCTCGCCAAGGGTCCAATGGCCAAAAGTTGGCGATTGTGATGTCCTAGACCATCGAGACGGATTGGAATGGCCATGAAACGTTTTATAGATAGGGACTACCATGTCTCTACAAAGTTTCATGGAAATCTATTTCCATCTCATCGGTCCATAGTGGCACAATCGTCAATTGTTTGTCTTAGCACTCGCCATAGGCCCAATGGCTAAAATTTGGCAATTGTGCTGCCCTAGACCGTCGAGACGGATTGTGATGCACATGAAACTTTGCATGGGCAAGGATTACTATGCTTCTGGGTGAAAGCATGAAAAGGTGGAATGATATTTAAGCTATTAGATAGCATATCACAAAAACAATCTTGTGAAAAAAAGAATACAAACTAAATAAAATTTATCCGTGATTGCACATCTACATTTTATTCTTTAAGAGCTATCCATTGACATATATCATGATAGAAATTTTATGTGAATTCATGTCTAATTGTAGGACAAAGTTTTTGATAGTAGGTGTCCATGGACACAGCTATTTGAGCCACCATTCCATGCTTTCACCGTTCTTCTATCCTTTATGGCCATCTGTTTCCATCTCATTGGTCGAGGGTGGCATGATCATGAATTTTTTGGCAATGGAGTTTCCAAAGGCCCAATGGCCCAAATTTCGTGATTCTACCACCCTAGACCATTGAGACGAACTGGGGTGCCCAAGAAACTTTGTAGAGGTGGGTATATGTTTGCTTCCCCCACCCTTGTAAAGTTTTATGGCTATCCATTGTCATCTGGTCGGTCTACGGTGGTGTAGAATTGCCAATTTTTGGGCTTTGGGCTTGTCAAGGAAGCAATGGCCAAAAGTTGGTATTTTACGCCCTAGACCATCGTGACGTATAAAGATGCCCATGAAATTTTTCACATATGGATATTAGTGTGCTTCCTCCACCTTTGCAAAGTTTCATGGCTATCAGTTGTTGTCTCATTGTGCCGTCTCGTCGGTATAGGGTGGCAAAATTGCCAAATTTTTGGTTATGGGCTCGCCAAAAGTCCAATGGCCAAGATACCCATGAAACTTTGCAGGGGCAAGGATTAGTGTGCTTTCCCTCCCCTTACAAAGTCTCATGGCCATTCGCTCTTGCCTCGTTTGTCCAGGGTGTCACAACGGAAAAAAATTTGGCTTTGGGCTCGCCAAAAGCCCAATGCCCAGAAGTTGGAAATTGTGTCGTCCTAGACCATTGAAATGAATTTCCATGCCCATGAAACTCTACAGGGGCAGGGATAAGTGTGCCTTCCCTACCCTCGCTAAGTTTCATGGAAGTCTATTTTTGTCTCGTCCGTCTAGGGTGGCATAATAGTCAATTTTTGGGCTTTCCGCTAGCCAAGGGCCCAATGGCCAAAAGTTGACAATTGTGTCGTCCTAGACTGTTAGAAGGATTCTGATGCCCATGAAACTTTGCATAGGCGGTTATTAGTGTGCTTCCCCTACCCCACAAGGTTTTAAGGCCATCAATTGCAATCTTGCTAGTCCTATGTGGCACATGGCTAATTTTTTGGCGTTGTGCTCGCCAAACGTCCAATCGCCAAAAGATGGCGATTGTGACTCCCTAGACCATCGAGATGGATTGGGATGCCCAAGAAACTTTATAGGGCCAGGGATTAGTGTTCTTCATCTACCCTTGCAAATTTTCATGGCCATTTATTTCCATCTTGTTGATCCATGGTGGCACGATTGCCAATTTTGGGCTTTGGGCTTGCTAAGGACCCAATGGCCAAAAGTTGGTGATTATGACGCCCTAGACCGTCGAGACTGATTAGAGTGGCCATGAAACTTTCCATGGCTAGGGATTAGTATGCCTCCACAACATTTAAAAAATTTCATGGCCATCCATTGTCATCTTATTGATCGAGGGTGGCACAATCGCCAACTTTTTGGCTTTGGGCTGGCCAAAGGCCCAATGGTGAAAATTTGGTAATTGTGCCACCCTAGACCGTTGAGACGGATTGGGATGGCCATGAAAATTTGAAAGGACAAAGATTAGTGTGCTCACCCCACCCATGAAAAGTTTCATGTCCATTCGTTGCTAGCTTGTCGGTCCAGGTTGACACAATCTTCAATTTCTTAGCTTTGAGCTCGCCAAAGGTCCAATGGCCAAAATTTGTTAATTGTGCCATCCTAGACCGTTGAGATGGATTGTGATGCCCATGAAACTTTGTAGGATTTAAAATTTGTGTGCTTATTCCACCCCTACAAAGTTTCATGGCCATCCCTTGTTGTCTCGTCAATCCAGGGTGGCACAATTGCCAATTTGTTGCCTTTGGACTCGCCAAGGGCTTAATGGCCAAAAGTTAACGATTCTGTCACCCTACACCATTGAGACGGATTATGATGGTCATTAAACTTTGCAAGGGAAAGGAATCATGTGCTTCCTCCACTCCCACAATGTCTCATGGCCATCCGTTGCCGTTGTTGGGAAACAAGTAAACTGGAACACCTCTATAGCGATGTCACCCAGGAGCGCAAAAGAGAACTACAAGACACCAAAATCTTTGCAAAATCCCTTTGAAACACCACAAGTCCAACAAGAGTAGTCCTCTTGGGAATTTACTAGCCGCTCGCCCACCAAGAGACTATGTCACGTAGGAGAAAAACCCTGCCAAAGCATGGATTTACAGCACACGCCGACCAATGCATATGAAGACAAGGGCCTCCCCCTTCACCATTGAACATCACAAACCCACAAATTTCACAATTCATACATACATACCCTCCAAACCTGTTTGCACACAATTTGCCACTAAGCTGCCATAGCCATAACCCTGCAGAGAACTAGTCATAACCTGAAGAGCACAACTCCAATTGGGGCACTTTAAAGCTTAAGAGAAATCTTGAAAAATGAATGACAAGAAAGCTGAAGATGACCAAATTTGAATCTACACTCCACTACATGCAAAATTGATGCGAACAAGGAGCTGTCCCAACATGACTACACGTAGAGTAGGCAAGGCGGGGGCAAAATCTGCAGAACAGAACGAAACCATCAAGGAGACACAATGAGCTCAAACCTACAATTTTCTGGAGTTTGGATGAACTTTTTTAAGTGTTTACATGAGTTCAAGTTATATACAAGTCTCCCTCCAAAAAACTCACTCCTCACAGGTACTTACAGTAGCCCGACAACTGTCACTAGACTAGCGACTTGCAGTGCATGTATATGTGCTTGCTAAATCAAGATTAAAAAACCCACAAAAAGAAATCCCACACATACTTTTGACATCGGGAGTCATGTCCATATGTACAAATTTACAAAAAATGGGGTGTCAGAAATGTGCCCAACATAGTTTGCCAACCCCCTAGTTTGCCAGAGCATTCATGCTCAGCAGTAGCATAAACATGTTGTCAACCCGGATCAAAGGTCCATACAACATAAGAACAAAATGCATGAAGAAAATTCAACCATATCAATTTTGTCACTCCCCATATCGCAGCATAAACCATATGTAGAATCCAAATCCTGTTTAGGCACAAAGTACTCTCAACAGAGACCACACAGAGAGACCCTTTCATTACTATAGCATGCAAATAAGCCTTTAACATTTCATCCAAAATTCCTTCAATATTTACCTCAGCCATTTTCATATCCTCATGGGTATCCATCTCATTCTCCCCACACTCCATTAACCATTCATCCAATTCAACTATGCCATGCTTGATATGTAAGACATCTTCTACACATAGCTTCCTATTCTCAGCATAAGGATCAAGAAAAAAATCATCAACCATTTCATCATTAGGAATACATATCACATCTTTATGGATTTTCACATCCTCAAAAACCTCTAGATTCTCCTTCTTGATCAAGGCATGGCCATACATCATCATAGATGCAAGCATGAGAGTCCTCATGGAAAATCTCATCATTAGCAAGGTCCACAACATGCTAAATAGCATCATAATTTATTGAAAAATACTCAACAATATCATGCATTTGAGAGAGCTCTTCATTCCACATCATTCACTTCCATATGAGTATCCTCATTGACTTGTAAATCATTCTCAATGACTTCACATAACCGAGAGGGATACTCAACATCCATTTTCGCATCACACACATGCTCATCTTTCACATTGGAGACATCAACAATGTCATCTACAACTTGATTCTCATCATGATCATTCTTTAAGACTTCACTAAGTGTATGCTTTTCCTTCTCATTACCTTTCACATTGGTAGGAACATCACCTTTAGCATGTAAAGCACCATTAAGTGGCATAAACAACAAGGATGGCATAATGAGAGCATTCTTCTTAGCCTCTTTCTCCTTAGTACATTCTTAATTATTTTTCTCAAGAGAACCATCATGATATATTACTGCGCTAGAGGCACTATTTTTACCTACATCAGTGCATATATAGAGAAACCTTTGGCTCCACATCACCCGGCAATCCAAGATCTTGCATTCTCTCGCTCCACATCACCCTGCAATCCAAGCTCTTGCATTCTCTCGCTCCACATCACCCTGCAATCCAAGATCTTGCATTCTCTCTAACTTCGATTCCTTATGCTTTGCAATCCGTATTGCATCCTCAAATGTAAGTGGATTTTTAAGCTCAACCTTTAACTTCAAATCAGCCCCTCTACACTTCTTAAGCATAAGAGGAGGAACATTACTGCCTAAAGCAACACACCATATCTTCCATAAATCATTAAATTGATTCACAAAGGCATCTACACTTTGATTATCACCCTGTTTAAGCCCTTCAATGGAGTTCCATACATCCGTTGGGTCCTCTACCTTACTAATCTTCTCAAGGAAAACCTTCTTGACCTCATGATAAGTCATCACTTGTGAAGGTTGAGATGATTTCAACCAAGACTCATACTCATCATACCATGTCCTTGCATCGTCTTTCAAGCAAAAGAACAAAATATTAAGCACAATCATTGGATCTTCCTTATTTGCAATCAAACAAGTAAACTCCATATTCTCAATGAATGCATCAGCATCCTCACCTACATGACCATAGAACCTTGGAAACTCTATCACCATAACCATCAAAGATGTCATTTGAAGGTCACTTGAAGAAGATCCTCCGTGGGGGACACCAAAACACTGTTGGGGGAAACAAGCAAACTGGAACACCTGTATAGCGATGTCACCCAAGAGCGTCAAAAGAGAACTAAAATACACCAAAATCTTTGAAAAATCCCTTTGAAACACCATAAGTCCAACAAGAGTAGTCCCCTTGGGAATTTACTGGTTGTCGCCCACCCAAGAGACTATGTCAAATGGGAGCAAAACCCTGCCAAAGCATGGATTTACAGCACACGCCGACCAATGCATATGAAGATAAGGGCATACCCCTTCACCATTGAACATCACAAACCCACAACTTCAACATCAATTCCACAATTCATACACACATGCCCTCCAAATCTGTCTGCACACAGTTTGCCACTAGGCTACCATAGCCATAACCCTGCAGAGAACTAGTCGTAACCTGAAGATCACAACTCCAACTAGGGCACTTTAAAGCTTGAGAGAAATATTGGAAAATGAATGGTGAGAAAGCTTAAGATGACCAAATTTTAATCTACACTCCGCTACATGCAAAATTGATGCAAACAGGGAGTTGTCCCAACACGACTACACGTAGAGTAGGCAAGGCGGGGGCAAAACCTGCAGCAGCAGAAACCATCAAGGAGACACAACGAGCTCAAACCTGCAATTTTCTGGAGTTTGTCTGAATGTTTTAAAGTTTTTACATGAGTTCAAGTTACATACAAGTCTCCCTTCAAAAAGCAATTGTCACTAGACTAGCGACTTGCAGTGCATGTAGATGTGCTAGCTAAATCAAGATAAAAAACCCACAAAAAGAAATCCCACACACACTTTTGACATCAAGATTCATGTCCGTATGTACAAATTTACAAAAAACGGGGTAAAAGAAATGTGCCCAACACCGTCTCGTCGGCCCACGGTGGCACAATCACCAATTTTTTGGCTTTCTGCTCGCCAAAGACTCAATGCCCAAAATTTGGCGATTGTGCTGCCCTAAACTATCGAGACGGATTTTGATGCCCATGAAACTTTGCAAGGGTAGGTAGTGTGATTTTACCACCCCTACACAGTTTCATGGCCATCTGTTGCCGTCTCATCGCTCTAGGGTGGCACAATCGTCAATTTTTTGGCTTTGGGCTCGCGCCCAAGGCCCAATGGCCAAAATTTGGTGATTGTATCGCCCTAGACATCGAGAAGGATTGGGATGCCCATAAAAATTTCCAAGGCAGGGATTAGTGTGTTTTCCACACCCTTGCAAAGTTTCATGGCCATCTATTGCCATCTCGTCGGTCTAGGGTGGCACAATCGTGAGTTTTTTGGCTTTGGGTTTGCCAAAGGTCCAATGGCCAAAATTTTGGGATTGTGTCACCCTCGACCGTCGATACAGATTCCGATGCCCATGAATCTTTACAAATCATGTGGATTAGTGTTCTTTTTTTGCCCCCGCAAAGTTTCATGGCCATCCCTTGCCGTCTTGTTGGTCCAAGGTGACACAATCGCCAATTATTTGCCTTTGGTCTTGCCAAGGGCTTAATCATCAAAAGTTGACGATTGTGTCATCTTTGATAGTTGAGCCATAGTGCAATTCTCATTAAACTTTGTAGGGGCAGGGAAACATGTGCTTCCCCTTCCCCAACAAAGTTTCATGGCCATCCATTGTTGTCTCATTGGTCTAGGGTGGCACAATTACCAATTTTTTGGCTTTGGGCTCACGAAAAGCCCAATGGCCAAAATTTGGCGATTGTGCCATCCTAAACGGTTGATACGGATTGCGATGCCCATGAAACTTTGTAAGGACAGGGATTAGTATGCTTCTCCTACCCTTGCAAAGTTTCATGGCCATCCTTTATTGTTTCATAGATCTAGGGTGGCACAATTGTCAATGTCTTGGCTTTGAGCTCGTGAAAGGCCCTATGGACAAAATTTGGTGATTGTGTTGTCCTAGATTGTGGAGACGGATTGTGATGCCCATGAAACTTTGCAGGGGCCAGGATTGTGATGCCATAGACAGTTGAGACGGATTGGGATGCCCACAAAACTTTGCATGGATGGAGATCCGTATGCCTTCCCTACCTCTGCAAAGTTTCATGGCTATCCATTGCCATTTCGTCGGTTTAGGGTGGCACAATCGCCAATTTTTTAGGTTAGGCTCGCCAAGGGCCCAATGCTATAAGTTGGCAATTGTGACACCCTAGACAATTGAGATGAATTGGGATGCCCATGAAGGTTTGCAGGGACAAGGATTAGTGTGCTTTTGTTTCCCTTGCAATGTTTCATGGCCATCCGCTCTCGGCTGGTTCATTCACAAGTACACAATCGTGAATTTTTTGGCTTTGAGGATGCCAAAGGCCCAATGGCCAAAAGTTGGCGATTGTGCCGCTGTAGACCGTCAAAACAGATTTCAAAGCCTATGAAGCTTTGCAAGGTTAGGGATAACTATGTTTACCTATCCCCTCTAGCCATCTCCTCCTGTCTCGTCCGTCTAGGATATCACAATTGCCAATTTTTTGGCTTCGGGCTCACCAAAGGCCCAATGGCCAAAAGTTGGCGATTGTGCTACCGTAGATTGTTGAGATGGATTGTGATGTCCATAAAACTTTTCAAGGGCAAGGATAAGTGTAATTACGTTATCTCCACTAATTTGATGACCGTAGGCTCCTGTTTGGACCGTCTAGGGTGGCACAATTGTCAATGTTTTAACTTTGGGCCCAATGGCCAAAAATTGGTGATTGTGCTATCCTACACCATCGAGATGGATTTGGATGCCTATGAAACTTTGCATGGGGAGGAATTAGTGTGCTTCCCTACCCTTGCAAATTTTCATGGCCATCTCATCGGTCCAGGGTGGCACAATCGCCAATTTTTTGACTTTGGCCTTGCCAAAAGCCCAATGGCCAAAAATTGGTGATTGTGCCATCCTAGATGATTGAGATGGTTTGCAATGCCCATGAAACTTTACAAGATAGGGATTAGTGTGCTTTTTCCACCCCGGAAAAGCTTCATGGCCATCCGTTGTGGTCTTGTCCGTACAGGGTGGCACAATCATCAATTTCTTGTCTCTAGACTCGCCAAAGGCCCAATGGCCAAAATTTGGCGATTGTGTTGTCCTAGACCTTAGAGACGGATTGCGATGTCCATGAAACATTGTAGGGGTCGAGATTTAAATTTCATAGACCATCTAGACGGATTGGAATGCCCATGAAACTTTGCAGGAATGGGGATTTGTGTGTTTCCCGTGCCTCCGCAAAGTTTCCTCGCCATCCATTGTTGTCTCGTCGGTCCAGGGTGGATATAAATGACTTATAGAAGAGAAGTTCAAAGTGAGTGACATTGGTATTATGTTACATTGAACAAATAAGGGTAAAGATGGTTTACACTCACCTGTTCACAATTGCATAGCAAAACTAAGTTTCCATACCTCCCTGCATGATACACACTAGAGTCTACCATGTAGAGCCCAACGCATTTGCAGGGTGCGTGCATGATGAGGTGTACCCACTTTCAACACTTTTCCTCGTCAAAATTGCCAAAAGAATAGTTTGTTTTTCCGCAATGTTATGTATATTTGACTTGTTTGCACGTACTTTCTAGCAGCAAGATTTGGTGACAAAATATATAGAAAGTTCCGATCTTCAATTTTTCAAACCAAAATGGAAATTTTAATGTTCAAGAACTACTCTCGTCCATTTCGTCACGCACTATCACAACATTGTGAGGTTGATGAACATTGTCTATATCTTTATATGTATTTCGTTGCTTAACTTGCCCATTTGAATATTGATTATTCACTTGACAAGAAATTTAACTTGATTTTTTGATAATTTTTTGGGTCTCTATGTAATTATTATTTATTTTTCTTTGTTAGAATTATTGTTTATAAAATCCTTAATTTTTTACACGAGGTCTCTAATGAGTTATAGATTATTGCATGATCCAACCTCAGGGAGGTGACTACAATAAAAAAATGCCTATCACGTGGGTTCAATAGTAGGAAATATTTTATTCTGTATTTTCTCACATTTTCACATACAGAAGGGTGTTCAAAAAATGACCTTAAAAGTTTTTTACAGATTGAATAGGAAAAGGTAGCTCCCTTTTATTGATGAAAAATCCCGAGCCAAATATCTGTTTAGAGCATGCCAAAAAGGTAGACATGGCGGGAGACCGAGAGAAAAAGAATGAGCCAATGTCTCCGCCCAAAAACAGGCTCTACTTCGCTCTCTATGAAGACGACGAATCACTCGCTGCAAACGAGAGACATGGACCTGGGCCTCAGCACATTCTTCTGAAGCTTTTACCCAATCAGAAATATCAAAACCTTCTTGGACAATGCTCTTACCTCTGTCATTAGTCGGTGGCTCAGACTGGCTCACCACGAGTTGTTGATCTGGTTGCTGTGTTAGCGCCTCATTAGATAGCCTTGACCTCCAACTCTGCATTTGACCCTCAAAAAAAATGTGCAGGTCCTACTGCATTTCCACTGCTAAGGCATCAAGATCATTCATATTGATCATCACATCATCAAGATGTGATGCTAAATAATTGGCCAGGCTATTGTGCGTTTTCAATCGAAGAAGTTCGTCTTGAATAGAAGCAATAAACGTAGAATTAGCGTCCCTCAGAGTCTGCATTTCATCAGCCTGCTGCCGGACTGTACTATCCAATGCTGAGTTTTGGCTTGTCAGCTATGCATTGCGAGCCTGCAAGGTAGGCACCTGCATTATGAGCTCGATAACTCGTGCCTCAAGTGCAAGAGCTGGCCAAACTGACCGCAGGGAATCTGCAATGCGCCGCAAAAATGCTTTGCACGCCTGGAGCTGATCCAAGGGATTTGCGGTATGAGTCTTCCAAGGTAGAGCTATTGGATTAGTTCCCATCGCATTGGCAGTTACTATATTAATATCATGGTTTTTTGGTTGCGAGGAAGTGTCCGCACCTGCAGAGCCAGATCCAACCGGAGTGGAAGTTGTAGCCCGCTCTTGCATTCTTCGCCGCCAGTGTGCAACTGCGGAATCCTCCGGAAGTCTACCACTGATCAGAGACGATGTCGCACCAGGAGGTGGTGTGGAAAGCAGGACTTCCTCCCATCCTTGCTTTTGGCTCGATGTCCCTGCAGTGGCCATCTCTTGTGAACCAGAGGCTACCACTGCAGTAGAAGCACCAGCCACATCCAATACTCGAGCAAGTGTTTGTGACAAACCCTCAACAGGCACAAAGGTCGAAGCCTATGCCGACTGCGTGGTATTGCGTGCAAGAAATCTATCATCCTCGAAGTGGCACAAAGGGCAAAGGGCCAGAGAAAAAACTTCCTACAAGGGAAACACCAATGTAAGAAGTTGCCCGACCTTGGTATTCGTTGGGGTATTGCACCCCATTTTCCCCACCACTCGTTGACATTCTTCTAGCAATCGTTCTCTAACGATCGCTGCCCAAGCCACTGGCCCAAAGTTGGCTGAATGCAATACATTACACGCTTTAGCAGAAATGGTATAGGTTTTGGCTTGCAACCAAATTGCTTCTAAGAACCAGCGATATGCATCTTTTATCACTGTATCATTGAGCCGTGACAACTTATATTCGCCCTTCACTTTCAATCCAAATTCCAGCTCTGCCTCTGCAGCAAGAATAACATGTGAAGCGCACACAACACCATCACTTGGCAGACAACAACATCTTGAAATTCTTTCAGTTGTTATCTGAATCTGTTGATTGTTGACCTGAACCATGTCACCAAGAGCTAAATGCTCCAGCAAAGCCGTGGCCTACAGGTGAATAGGAATACCGTGCCAATCAAGGTTGGCGAAAACACGCAGCCGCAAATCCTGCAACCATGCTTCCACCCGTCTGAGAGCCACCAACTGCTGCACAGGTGTACACGGAATGCACTGTAGCAAGGAGGCCGTCATGGTGGCAAAGGTACTGTAGCAAGGAGGCCATCATAGTGACATAGGCACACAGAAGCACAACCTTGTGAAAGCCCTGCAAATAGCGCGAAAAAAGTATAAGGTATCTACTGCATGCACGAAACCACAAAGAGTTCTCAAAATAGGGCGTGCCATGATGTGGCAACCATCATAGCCTTTTCCTGGTTTTTGAGATTGCATGTTATAAAATCCCCAATCATGATTAAGGCGGATTCCGGCTCTTGTACCATAGCAAAGGGGCATTGAATTGAGTAGGTGAAAAATAATGGCGCAGTCGGAACCCATTCATTGGCACATAAATCACCTCCCACCGCAAGTCAGCCAAATAAAAGGAGGTAGGCCCACATGACTTGAAAATCCAAAACGACCCAGACCACCATAATTTCAGCTTCTCGGGCATCTTCCCAAGGTGGGAATTAAATACAAGAACCAACTGGCCCCGCAAAAATTTTGGTGCTTTAGGGCGATCCAGCCATTTCTTCCGACGGGATTGCAGATCTTTCAACACCGCAAAACTCTGCAATCGCTCTTCATCTAATTCCTGCAAAACATCCAAATGATAAACAATGGAATCTTCCAGAAGAAGCCTATCTGCAATCAACATCCACAAGCTCGGAACCACATGCTCTAGTGGGGTAATTTCCTCCATTCCAAATGCAATTTGAAAGGATTTAGTCATGTTGCCACTTTATATGTTGTACAATAGGCCCATAATGCGGAAGGAAGTTTGACATCCCAATCTATTCTATGAAAATTAACTAGCTTTGTCAAGATCCGAGCCAATTGCTTATTAGTTGATTCTACCTGCCCATTCGCCTGAGGGTAATATGGAGAAGATTTTTTGTGTAACATAAAGTAGAATTGTAACATTCTCTCCATCACTTTATTCAAGAAATGACTACCCCGATCACTAACCGACTCAATAGGACAACCATATCTGGAATAAATATCCTTATATAAGCACCCAGCAACAGAAACCGTTGTATTATCTTTCAAAGTCCATGCTTCCACCCTTTTAGTTGCATAATTTGTGGCCGTCAAAATATACCTACTACCAGTGTTAGCTGCTACTGGTTTAAAAGGCCCAATAAAATCCAATCCCCATTTCTGAAAAGGCTCCAAGGGTAATACTGGTTGTAAAGGCATTCTAGACATTTTAGTAGGTTGCCCCAATCACTGACACACATCACAATGTTGTACAAAACCCCTCGCATCTTCAAACGATGTTGGCCACCATAATCCAGATTGTAGCACTTTCCTTGCCATGGTCAAAGCTGCAAAGTGACCCCCTGCAATGCCTGTATGAACCTCCTCAAGAACAGATGCTTGTTCCTGTGGTAGAACACATCTTAGCAGGACATTCGCTTCTGTGCGATAATACAACTTCCTCAGGACAATCTCAAAATCCCAGCTTTCAATAGCCATTCGGCGACGTTGATGTCTAAACAAGAATGAAGACATTTCTCCACTGTCGAGAAAATGAAACATCTCCTCATACTAGGTCCAGGGAATGCTAAGAATCATCCTAGTTGATTGTGTAACTAGAAGCTCATCCGCAACTACTCCTCTCAAAAAGAGAGACGCATCCGAAAATTCATAACTAGCAAGCCCCGTCGGCTGCTTGCCAAAATCTAGTCGGGGCAAGTAATCAGCAACCACATGCTGGGATCCAGGACGATGTATTACCTCAAAATCAAATTTGAAAGGGCAAGGGAACTTGAACATGCTCATCACCACCCAGACATGCCCTATATAGGCCCTTGGCCTGCTAAATATAAGGACCCCCTTGACTACATGTCCGTCCTGGCCCTTGGCCGTGCCTGGTCCTACCCTTGGCATGACGTTACTCCCCCCTTGGAGAAGTGTTTTCGTCCACGAAAACAAGAGTGATGATACACTAATGTTTTCTATAGTGGCATCCTTCATGCATCCACCTGTTTGGTTGACCGGAACACGGTTCAGCAGGAGGTTCAATGAAACCAAGAGTAACATCTTGATTGTCCACATTGTTTTCCATTTGTAACCAGCTTGTGTTACCGATTTCTATCCTATCAAGGTGTGTAGACTCCATTTAGAACACACATGAGTATTCCAAACGCGTTATCACACAAAGATGTACCCTAAAGAGTATCTCTTTTAACTTTCCATGAAAGTAACGTGCTAACATAATGCATTAGCCAAGTTTAAGTCCTTGACTGGTTTTCCAATTGCAGCAGTAAACAACCCCACCATTACTAGTGTTCAAGGTTGAGAACTTGATTTATACATGAAGAGACTACACCTAGTCGCAAACATGCTTTAACTTATAGTAAGAAAACTCCAAGTAGAGCAATAAATGCTTACTGATTGGATCGCTTGGCGCTAACGTACGCACTTTGCATATCCTTCAGCACAAGATTACACTTTGTAATCTGCCTATTCCCTTGGATAACTGACAGTATTCAGGTGTGTTCTCCCTCACGGTTTACAAACAGTCTTCCCAGATGACTGGTAAATGGGAATCACAATATCGTGTAACATTGTTGAGGAATCAACAATGTCCATAGTAACCATCGTGGTAACTTGAAAAATCCACAAACACCCAAACCGAGCCATGACCGCTATTGGTGATTAGTAGACCCAAAAGTAGTCTCATAGAGATATTGCACATAGAGTGCAAATTGCTTCATAAGCAACAACTTGAGTAATATGCATGTCGTTCCAAATCAGCCTTTGCTAAACAATAGGGCGCGTAACAGCTAGTGTGCATGCATATAGCAAGAAACAGATCCGAACATGTATATCCATGATCATCCTTGCCAATACTTATGGAAAATGTGATGCGCCTAGCACACATTAAGAGAAATGTAAATAGTTATGAAAAGAAACTAAATACTTTCAGCTGTAATCATTTGCAAGCCTTGCTGAAACGTCTAAACCATATAGAAGGTGAGACAATAATCACTTCTAGGTACAAACAATGAAACTTTTTCATTAACAACTCATAGCCTTTCTATATATAAAACAACCATCTGTAATGTTGTTTAGAAGCACTTGTACCTTAACAAGTCTTTCTAACTATCCAACAGTTTCTGGCCACTGAAATTGCTCCTGATACGTCATGCTGAAAATGGTCTAAAAAACAGATTTGACCAGCACCTAGGGACTTTGTCGTGGCACATATTTGAAATAGTGGGCGCCGGTGTCTGTCCCAGAGACTCGTATTCGCCACATGTAGAATATGTCTCAACTAAGGATGTCTGGAAAAAAGGAGTGTTACCAAGCACCGAGCAAACTTTATCGAGCGAAGAAAAAAACGAGCGATATCTAGAGGCACGCGCGCGCGCGCGCGAGAGAGAGAGAGAGAGAGAGAGAGAGAGAGAGAGAGAGAGAGAGAGAGAGAGAGAGAGAGAGAGAGAGAGAGAGAGAGAGAGAGAGAGAGAGAGAGAGAGAGAGAGAGAGAGAGAGACTACAGCGAGTAAAACTTTGGTCAAATTAAATACAAAAAATGATACTTTTGCATGAATCACTCATCATGATATCACAAGAGAAGGAATTATTTGTTGCCATTCTCAAGTCATCAACAATAATTTAGTGAACACTGATATCATTGTTGAATAACAAATTAATTATAACATTTGGTTTCATCAAGTACAAAACATGATACTTTTGCATGAATCGCACTCATCATCGATGAAGGCATGTCCTTTATTTGGCTTGTCGGAGGTTTGAACATTGTATCATGGATCTCGCACCATCCTTTTAGCCTCAGCCTCAATGTACACTGGCAAGGCACTTCAATGAAGCAAAAATTGAACACATCAAACCAAATAAATGGACTTTGAATAGTGCAAAAAAATATTTTGCAAAATCATTTAAAACCGCATCAATAGCCACCTAACTATTGTCAAATATTTCCATGAGCATACATAGTTTAAAAAGTAAAATTTAAGTAAGGAGAGGCACTCAAAAAATAACATGTCCATGACCAAAAGAAATGGAATGCTCACAAATTATCAAATGGGTTCTCAGCGGGAGGTCTATTCTCCTCATCCACCACATCTATAGAAGTTGAGGCCTCATGTCTGTCTTGCCCTCTGGATTGGGGATGAAGAAGTAGAGATGACACATATGTAGAGATCAAAGCATCATCACTATCCAATGCTGCACAAGCACGTTCTGAAGAGAGACATGCTTTGAGAACAGGAGCAGTCCCACAACAAAACTCCAAACAAACGCCCTTCGGCATACATAAGAGCTCAACAAGACTAGCAATGAAGTAAGAGCTACGTTGCATGCATCCTCACCATGCAAGTCCAGAATCCATGACTGCGTAAGCGGACTCTGGCAAGTAGTGTCGCATGATGGTATCTGTAGGAGTCATGCCCATTGCACAAAACAATGACATACTCTCATCAAGGTAAACCGGAGGTGGTGCACCTTGCCTATGAATGAAGAATAGCATTGAACTATCACACTGCAAAGAAACATGACAAACACTTAGAATGTTATAGTTTAATCATTACATACACTAGGCACAAAAGAAAAAAAAAATCAACCTCTTGATGATCTCCACCCACATCCACAAATCCATAAGATGAATGATGAATAACAATCACTCAACGATGAATAACCATGTTAGATGCTCTACTCATCTTCTCAATCCAATGAAGAGTGTCACCTACCATATAGAAATCTGATTTTCAACAAATGCAAATAAAGCAACAATAAGCTTTGCTTAGTATAGAAGATATTGATACCTGCAATAGATCCCAAAACAACAAGCCATCCAGAATCTGCCAATGTATTGTGCGTCAAATGAATGGCGGCTCTCACATGCTCCTCAGTGCAAGTATCCCATGGAGGTTCTGAGGTGTAGAATGTAGGACACCTCCAAAAGGCAAGTCAAGAAACACAAAATCAGCAGCCCATGGAACGAGCCTACCATCTCTCCTGTATCCACCAACATCTGTAGACCGACTCTGACCATATGCTCGTGTAGGGGCATCCATATCAATGACTGCACACCAAACGAAACTCACGTGCAATGGTAATATAATCCCTTGATATAGCTAAACATCTATGATCTCTCGGTGCCTGTAGAACAGACTGCTCTCTAGGGAAACAAATCGCACCGAATGATGCAAGCTCTGTGTGCCAATAGCATCTGTCAGTTATAAACAATGAGCTCACCAAACCATGGGTGCATTTTCATAACATAGTGCAATAAAAAAACAATTACAAGATTAGCAACCTTTGTGAGTTAAGCAAACTATATTATTTATGGACACACCTCTCATGTCAAGCTCCTCTCTACCTCGTGTTGCTTCCCCTTATGTTTTGGTAGAGAAGCTATCAAGAAACACAACCAAGCGAAGAGGTTAGTGAGCCATAGCAAAGAGATCAATAAAAGTACATGCTCACACATGTCATAAGATTAGTTAACCTTTTCTTTTATGCTCACAACTGCCATTTCTATTGCAACGATTGTCTCGTGTTGCTTCCCTGTATCTTTAGGGAGCGAAGCTGTCAAGAATACATTAATCATGCTCAATAGCCATGCACAAAATTCAACAAAGACTGTGTTATATCTCACAAAACATAGACAAAGTCATTAAAGAGACTTACATGCATGAACGGATCTATTATCATGTATGGTCTCCCTCCTTGCATTTGCATCAGATGTGTCAACAGCTGTAGAGGGATTTGAAGTCCTCTGTGCATCGTGGATCTCTCTCTCACGACCTAACACATAATTTTGATCCATGTCTATCCACCAAGGACAATGATCTAGCTCCCAAGATCGAGCAAGAAAAGGAATGACTAGAATGTGTTGTTTCTCCAACAAATGATAGAAGTATCTAACAAAAAATATATAGCAAACTTTTAGATTATCACAATGAAACTCACAAAATACAAAATAAAGTTACATTTTAGTGATCACTACCTATAAGCAGTCTTTGTGAATCCATTCGATAGTAGTCAATCTTCTTAAGAGCTTGCAGCTCAGCATCACTATTTCTGCCCTCCAAAGACACCTCTAATGGAAACATGAATTTACAGCCTCTATTATCACTCTCCATAGTAGAGCTCCAATGTAGCTGCTGGAGAATTGTGATTCCATCTGGCACATCCACATAGTCAAGCAAAAGTATCTCAGCACCATCATCACTCTGTATAAGCACCCTCTCTTTTCAACCAACTAAACAATCATTGATATAATTTACAAAAAGATAAACTATAAAAGAAACAACTAAAGTGTTGGAATTAGGGTTGCAGAGAAACACACACAGCTTGGAGAAGACGAAGGAGCTCAAGGCACACAATAGAGAGTGTGTTACTTAGTGTGCAATGGAAAGATAGATAGCCCTAGAGTGATGGGCGTATATACAATGCACGGGGAAAAAACCTCCTAAAGAGGGAAAAAATGCCCGGCGGTCCTAGTGTGTTCACACACATCACTACCACATGTATATGGTAACAAATCCCCCCTGGAGTGATGCGGTGAACGAGGGCTGGCACATGAGTAAAGGGAAGTGCCATGCCCTGAGGACAGGATCAGTCCACAAAGGGAGTAAGCCCAAAGCTTTGCGGAAAGCTTCAAGCTTCTCACGAGACAATGCCTTTGTGAAAAGATCTGCAAGGTTGTCCTGTGTTGGCACATAAGCCAAGCTGATCTCTCCTACTGAGAGCCTCTCCCTGACATAGTGGTAATGCACCTCAATGTGCTTTGTGCGAGCATGAAAAACTGGGTTCCTCGCAACTGCCAATGCGCTCTGACTGTCAGTGTAGATAGTGTTGGCAGTGTCCTGTCCAACACCCAAGTCAGCCATAAGGCGTCTGAGCCATACACACTCAACCGTAGCTGTGAAGACTGCCCTGTACTCAGCCTCACAACTCGAAGTGGCCACAGTAGGTTGCTTCTTGCTCAACCATGATATACATGAACTGCCAAGCATGAAACAAAAACCACTTGTGGACACTCGCGTGTCAAAACAACCAGCCCAATCTGAGTCCGAAAAAGCATGTAAGTCTGGCGGCAATGATCCCCCCTTGGGATAAAACAAGCCAAGATGTAAAGTGCCACTAAGGTAGCGGAAAATCCTCTTGACAGCCTGCCAATGCTTAGATTCTGGGCTATGCATAAATCTGCTGACCTGCGAGACTGCAAACTGAATATCTGGCCTCGTGTTGCATACATAAATGAGGCAGCCAACAGCAGTTTGGTAAAGAGTGACATCAGCAGGATCGCCAGCATCATGTAGAATCAACTTCAAACCTGTTTCCATGGGAGTGGCAATAGGTTTGCAATCCTCAAGTCCAAACTTACATAGCAATGTCTCTATGTAACTTTTCTGACACAAGGCAATACCACCATCACACTGCTTAAACTGTATACCCAAGTAATGATGCAACAGCCCCAAATCTTTCATCTTGAAAGTAGCATTCAAATCAGCCTTAAATTCAGCAATATGTCTCTCATTTGGTCCAGTGATCAGCAAATCATCAACATAAAGAACCACAATGAGAAATACATCATCCTCACGCTTTACATACAATGTGCTTTCTGTTGGACTGTTACGAAAGCCTCGTTTAACCAAATGAGTGTCAGCTTTCTCATACCAAGCACGAGGAGATTGCTTCAACCCATACAAAGCCTTCTTACATTTGCACACTTTGTCCTCTTGTCCTTTTATGACAAAACCGCGAGGCTGCGTTACATAAACTTCCTCAAATATGTCACCATTCAAGAAAGCAGTAACAATGTCTGATTGATGTACATCCCAACCAAAATGAGCTGCCAATGCACATAGAAAACGCACAGTAGTCATACGACAAGTGGGAGCAAAAGTCTCTTCATAATCTATGCCTTTTTGTTGTGCATAACCCTTTGCAACAAGTCGAGCCTTATGGCGATCGATCTCACCATCCGGCTTGCGTTTCAACTTGTAAACCCACTTCGTACCAATGGCCTTTTTGCCAGGAGGCAAATCACATAAAGTCCATGTGTCATTCTCTATAAGTGCATCATATTCTGATTTCATGGCAGCAATCCAATTTTCTGAATTCTGTGCTTCATCAAAAGACAGAGGCTCCTCAACATCATGTAAACTAGACACAGCCAAAGCATAACAATCTGATGCATAAGATGCATGGCGAGAGCCTGAACGAGTACGACTAGATAAAGGTGCATCCAATTTACTGTCACGCAAAGTGTGCACCAGCCATTTTGGCATACCTCTAGCCTGCTCATTTTCAGCCCTTTCCTCATCAAGTACATCATGTACATCTGCATCAGTAATAGGCTGTTCTAAAACATTTTCAGAAACCCCCATAGGCTGTACATTTGCCTCATTGGAACTTACATTCGTATTTCCACCACTGAAAAGAGGCAACAAAGTGTCATAAATGTCCTGTGAGCTTACATTACTGTCTCTAGTACATGACAGCAAGGGTTGAACAGAATCTTCCACAAACACTACATCCCGTGAAACCAGAATACGTTTTGTTTGCGGATGATACAACCTGTAACCTTTGCTTTCAGCACTATAACCAACAAAAATACATTTGACAGCCTTATCATCCAATTTTCTGCGCTGCACTTGTGGCACCAAAGCATATGCCAAACAGCCAAAAACACGCATGTGCTCAATAGAAGGTTTTCTATCATGCCATGCTTCATATGGAGTGATAGACTGCAAAGCTTTCGTAGGACACCTGTTAAGTACATAAGTGGCACACATGATGGCCTCAAGCCAAAAAGAATGCGGCAAAGCTTGACTTTTGACCATACATCGTGCCATTTCCGTTAGTGACCTGTTTTTCCTCTCAGCAACACCATTTTGCTGAGGTGTATAAGGCATTGTACATTGGTGTTTTATCCCACGACTAGCCAGAAATGCATTAAATTCATGAGACATATACTCCCCCTCGATCGGAACGGAGGGTGCCCATAGTACATTTTGAGACATTTTCAGCCATAGCCAAAAATTGTTTGAAGCACATAAAAACTTCGGACTTCGCTTTAAGCGGAAATACCCACGCATGCCTGGAGTAATCATCAATGAAAGTCACGAAGTACAGGTAATTGCCCAAGGACGGAGTTTGCATGGGCCCACAAACATCACTATGCACAAGCTGCAACCTGCATGTGGCCCTAACTGAACCATCCTTTGGAAACTTAGAACGCTGCATTTTACCCAGAATACAGCCTTCACAAACATGTTTGATAGGTGCTTCAAGAGGCGGCAAAGAAGCAACCATATCAGATTTCTGCAAACGCAGCAAACTGGCAAAATTCAGATGACCAAAACGTGCATGCCAAAGTTTTGCATCTGAAATAGCCCTTGAATCTGCAACAGCATTTGCAAAATTTTGTCCACACTTGTCATACAAAGTGAGCTTATACAGCCCACGGCACAAAAGCCCAGATGCAACAATTTCATCACCAAAACTGAGATCATGAACTGTACATCTGTCATCCACAAATTTGACTACAAGTCCAAGTCTAGCAAGTGCGGATACAGACAAGAGATTCTTCTTGATCCCAGGTACATAAAGTGCATCAACAAGTGTGAAGGAACTGCCATTAGCAGCAGTGAGCACAATCTTTCCAACTACCTGAACTGGATAAGAGGCGTTGTTGGCACAAGTGACTGAATTCCCATGAGGGACAGACTCGAGAGAGGTAAACAATTCACGATGTGAGGTAATGTGCTTTGTAGCACCACTGTCGAAATACCACACATGTGAATCTGCAGCAACTGACAAGCATGCATCATGGACAGCAGGATTGTAAGTGCACTCTGCGCTAAAAGCCCATTCTGCATCAACATCAGCATCACAATCTCCTTTCACAGAAGACTCAACAATGGCTGCATTTGTAGTGGACCCAGCATTTGCAGTGGAACCACCCTCTTTCTTCTTAGCCTCTTTGGCCTTCAACTTAGGACACGACTTGATCAAGTGATCATTGGCTTTACAATAATGGCAACGCATCTTCTTTTTGCCCTTATCACCAGAATTGCCAGACGAAGTGCTGCCAGCAGAAGCATTAGGAACAGAATTTTTGCCACTCGCAGCAGAACCATAAGAAGTGGCTGCATTACTGTTACCACCCTTTCTTTGAGAAGCAATAAAAGCCTGTTCAACTGCACGCTGTCTAGTCCTGTTTTTTCTAGAAAGTGACTCTTGCAACAGCAATGTGCATAATGCATCAAACTTGACAACTTCAGGGTTTCCTTGGGTCATCAGTCTCCAAGTACTAGCAAAAGTCTGGTAGGAATCTGGTAAGGCATCAAGAACAGTCTGCACAAGGGAACTGTCAGAAATGACTTCACCTGCAGAAATGAGTTGCTCATTGATATCCTTGACACTAGCAAGGAAAGTGTCCATATCATCTTCCTCATGCATAATCTTCGACTCTAGCTCTTTACGCAGCAAAGCAATTTTAGCCTCATTGCGGCTTGCATAAAGACCTGCTAGAATATCCCAAGCCTGTTTTGCAGATTTTGCTGAACGGATGTGAGGAATAATGGTGCGCTTCACAGACAACGCAATCAATGCATGAGCCTGCGCATCCTTAACATCCCAACGAGCTTGTTCTGCCGTAGGCAAAACAACTCTAACAGCTGCAATCCTTGCAGCAAGACCTGCAACATCCTCAATATTGCCTACATCTTCAAGACACCTTTTGACACAAGAACATGTTGCATCATATAAGCCCACATAGGGTAGTTGTCCCCATCCAACCTGTCCTCAGCAGCAAACATCTTGAACACATCTGTGTTGTTGTTGTCAGCCATGGTAAATGCTGCACTTGATGTGAAAACTACCCGAAAATAGGAGAAATGGAGCGGGAACAACTTGTGCTATATAGCACAAACCGTAGAAGACTATAAGGCACCTGTTATGCAGAAAACGGCACTGACAGAAAATCTGCACAAAATGACGAAATAGCCTGTGCAGTACTGCCCGTAGTGGAAACGGAGGCCGAAATGAGCCCAAATCAAAATTCTGAGCTGACCAAGCTCTTCGAGCTTACCCAAAATATTTGTCGACCTGCGAACGCTCGCCAAAGCTCACTGAAATCGGAGAAAGTGAGCAGGCGTGTGCTGGAGCAGCTGGCGACTAAGCCCGGAAGACGTGACCTGCTCTGATACCAATTGTTGGAATTAGGGTTGCAGAGAAACACACACAGCTTGGAGAAGACGAAGGGAGCTCAAGGCACACAATAGAGAGTGTGTTACTTAGTGTGCAATGGAAATAGATAGCCCTAGAGTGATGGGCGTATATACAATGCACGGGGAAAAAACCTCCTAAAGAGGGAAAAAATGCCCCGGCGGTCCTAGTGTGTTCACACACATCACTACCACATGTATATGGTAACATAAAGATAGAAACCCAAACTCGTGTTACCTACCTACGGAATCTATGGTCACCTTGAGTCAATCCGTAAGTTGCTCGTGTAATCTTGCTAGACTCCAGCAATGATAACCATAAGATCTTATTATTCATTTTTGCATCATGAAGAGCAATTAAATTAAGCTTCTCTAATGTCGCCCAACTCTCTTGGCCCCATTTCAAACTCATTACTTTATCAAACCACTCTTTACCATGTCGAGGATCAACAATATTCAAAATCTGTCACATAACTTTCATTAAAAAAAGCACTTAAAGACAAACAATGCAACCTAGTCAAAAGAACCATACCTTTCCAACACGATCCCCATATTTGATGTACAAGTCTCCGATTATTTGTTTCTCTTCTTGTTTCAGATCTTGTGGCGATAGAGTATCTTTCTTGCTCTCTATCTTACTTTGGAGCTCCTTTGACATTTGAACCTTTCAATAAGTATTCAATAAAAACATTAAAATCACAAAGCAATTATACTTAAATTCAAGAATGTAGTACACTTACATCAAATAACAAACGAGCAAGATATCTCCGTGTAAGAGGATGCCAAGGCTCTTCCCCTTTTGTTCCTCTTTTTCAGAGAGTGTCAATGAGTTTCTGATCTGCCTCTGGTAGTGCACGGAGATAATCTTCATGATCGGCCCGCACAAATATTTGAGCAATTGACAAGTTCATCTCTCAAGTGAGAGGTAACCAAAGCATGTGTGTTCATGCTACAAAAATGAATAATTTGTTTTTAAAGAAGTGCCAAAATAATATAAATACATCAAACAATACACTTGATTTAGCATTTTACTTACAAGTTCATTCTTTGAAGACTAGCACCTTTGTAGTATCAATTATTGTACATAAAACTCTACAATGCCTCTCTTTGTTAGTAGAGTACATTTCATTAATGGATTCTCGCCAAGCAACTGTTCGATGATTCCCTTCCCACACATAGAACATTTTTTGGGCAAGGGATTCAAATTGTGGATATGCAGCTACCTCTTCTTCAAACTCTATATTGACTTGTTTCCATATTGGATCCCATCCATCAATAATAGCATCTTACAAAAAAAAACATACGTTTACTTATGATCATCAAAAGAAATGAAGAAAGGTAAAAATAAGAAAGCATACCTATGACTAGAGTTTCTTCCATTTGACATATGTAGACAATGAAACTATAAATGCACCCTTCTCTTTGATGTAGCCTTCTCTGGCAAATGCAGACCTCAAGCCACTTACATCTGGCCTTAAACCATGAACTTTAGCATGAGGTATAAGCCTGCAAAGAGGTAGGGGAGGACATTCAAAGCAACTAAAAACTCTTGTTTTACTTAGAATATCCTCTCCCTGATCCAAGTGCAATGTGCTATCATCCTCATCTGCAACACTTGGACGTATTTCAGGTCTCATTCTAAATGGCACTATTTGCATAGCAGCTTCAACATTAGCTATCTCTTGGTCCACTTCATGTAAAGAACCCAAACCAATATCATGACTATCGCTCTCATCTGGCAACTCTGTCTCGGCCACCGCGAGCTAACTTGATCACTACAAACAGGTTTTGAAAGTGATGCACTCCTGCCGCGTCTTCTTGAACCTCCCCTAGCAGTGGAGGAACAATACCTTCAATAACACTGAGCTTCAGATAACGAGAATGGACCTTGTTATTTACTGGTTAACATTAAGTCGGATGTAGGCCATTTTTTTATTGGGCAGGCCCGTCGTAGCAAGGCGGTGAGGTTTTGGGTAGGGTCTGCTGTCTCTATCAAGTCTTTGATCCCCTTTACCGGCATCTAAGAGTGCGCAGAGAGGCTATCAGAGAGATGGTCGTCACATGAGGGAGTAGGGCTTGTTGGGCTTTTGAGAGTGCTATAGAGAGACAAGACCTACAGGGTTGGGGTCACCGTATTATAGGCAGCTGTGTCATGAGTAATTGCTTGCTGCACTTACGATCTCCAGTGTTTTGAGATACTACGGATTTCATTTTGTAGCCGATATATCAATTTGACCTATCTATTGCATCTTGACTCTAAAGACTCCTGGTCGGTACTGTGCCCTTGCCGCGTTGTCATGGAAGCCTCAAGCCTTGATGTTAAGACTTACTCTTTTTTAGTGTAGCATGAAGCTGGTATATATGGTGAAGACATCAAGGCTGGCTGCCAGAGTGTGGCAGAGTGGTATGGTTTGCTGAGAACAGTGGCCGCCAAGTCAAATAAGCAATTTCACGCTTGCACCTTGAATTTCTCCAATGTCTTCACTTGTTTTGGGTAGGCCCCTCGTAGCAAGGAGCAGTTGGAGGGTTGCCCGTGGGTCTCTTTTTTGCTTGTATGTCAATACTACATATATTATTGCTTGCTTGTGATTGGAAAATTTGTTATATGTCAGTAGTCTTGGTTTTATTTCGGCAATTTGTGATTAGTCTCTGCTCAACAATTTGGGATACATTCAGATAAAGAGAGCACAGCTGGTGCCGAAAGTGCTTTGACAGCAAATAGCAAAAAACGTTGAAGTTGATTACTATAGAAAACGAATTCTTTATTATTGCACTCAACATGTCGGGCTCGAGCATTGGACTCATCTCCACAAACTTGCACATAACCTCCACAAAAAAGAGGGATCATGTGTTTTTCATTGGGAGCAAAGCATGGTTAAACACACTATCAAGTGTATACGTTCCTCTTATCAAGAGGAGCATAAAATATTGTGTCAAAAATGGTTACATGCACCTTCAGAACATGCAGCACAAGTATGCAAGGATGAACTCAAAGAGTTTTGGAAAATGTGTAGTTGATCATGGTTTTGATAAGCCTCAATTCGAGGTTTTATGGTAGATGAGGCAAATGCAAATTGGATTACAGGTTGTACTGTCTATTTTGGTGAGCCAAAAAAAAGATGCCTGAGAAAGAGAGATCGTGTGTTTTTCATTGGGAGCAAAGCATGGTTAAGCACACTATCAAGTGTATACGTTCCTCTTATCAAGAGGAGCATAAAATATTGTGTCAAAAATGGTTACATGCACCTTCAGAACATGCAGCACAAGTATGCAAGGATGAACTCAAACATTTTTGGAAAATGGGCCGTGCTATTTTGGATGAGATTCCAGCATTGGAAACATGGTTGTCATGGTGGGATGTTAGAGTGCCACATTGGGGAGACAGATTTGTTGCTCAAGATGAGACAAGTGCTTTTGTCCCTAGAACAAATCTTTCTGAGGCAAAACATGCAAGTATTCGTGCTTCAATTGGTTATAAGAATAACATTGGTCTGTATGAAGTCACTTGTGTAGATATGTCAGTAGCAGTTCTTCAAAGTGTGCGCTACAATGCCTACTTGAAGGGCATGCATTCATCCACAGGACCAATGATGGAAGACTTGGCAGCCAGATTTATGAGCAATCAGTCAGCATCAACATCGAATAGAAAACTTCTTGATGTAGCTCATCAAAAATTTTAGAAATGTAAATACCAAGTCCAGAGATGAATAGAGCTCCAGTAAGGGAAAAGAGTGTGCAAAAATCACGCTCAATCTTTCTTGATGCCGATGAAACTCTTGAAGAAGACTCTCATAGGCCAGAGTTTGTTACTGTCACTACTCCAATTTACAATGTACCACATAGCCAGCAAAATGCTTCCGCTACTCCTAGTCTTTGGCCAGAGAAAAAGGTGCCTTGGACTGTTTGGGCAATTAGGTGCACTGAGTCTCACAGAAAAATGACGTGTTTGGGTGTTCTCCCTGGAGAGAAAGTACATTATGGTAGGTTCATAAAAACAATTTAGATAATGTGCAAAATGGTGTTCCTGCCCCTTGATTTTATGGAAGGAGAAAATATCCCGCTGTGGTGCCAAACCAGAAGGAATTATTGAGGGGTTTGTATGGTTTTGCAATGACAGTACCACTCATGCATGGAATATTGATGGGATGATTATTGGACCTCCTGGCCCAACTCTGGGGATGTGGGTTGTGGAAGAGGGAACGTGTTTGCTTCCATAGGAGGTTGAGATGCTGCACAAAAATGGATTTGTGCTTCAGGGAGATAATACGACAGCACAACGGAACCTCCATATTGGTGGGCAATGTGGAACACAGCCGAGCTCTTTCCGTGCTAGATTTAGAGATGGAAAGCATGTAAGGTGGAAAACAAAATTAACCAAAGACTGCAATGACAGGATAGCATTGGGCCAAAGCATGGAAGCACATCTAGTGAGAGAGGTATATTGGTACCAAATGCATCGCATGTTTTCATGTTAGCACTCCAAGCTCAGTTCAAAAGGGGGTTACTTATGCGGTGACCATTGCAGACTTTCCTCGATGTACTTGTGAGGATTTCCAAAAAAGAGACAGCAGGCCTCTCACGTACGTGCCGTGCAAACACATGTACTTTGTGTATTTTTGAGTCCTTGGTTTGGATTCTGCAGCTCATGAGTTTGTGCATCAGGCAGCACTGACAAAAGTAGAGTTGTTCTAGGGATTGTGTGGGGCCAAAGTTCCAGCATAGCATCGACTTCTTGAGCTAAGGTTTGCAGTTCCTATGGATTGGCCATTTTTTTGGATTCCCTGCAATTGCCATTGTAGGATGAGCGCCTATTATACTTACATTGTTTTGATAGCTTGTGTTACTTAATCAATTTGGCGTTTATATTGTTGCAACGATCACCTTCTACGGATTGACCGTTTTGTTGGATTGGCTGCACTTGACATTATGGTAGAGCTTTTTTGTGTTATAATTCTCACTACTTTTTTGTGTTATAATTCTCCCTACTTTCGCTCGAAAAAATTCCACGCTCGGTTTTATTCGCTCGGTGTAAGGTTTTCTCCTAATGTTGCACTATAAGAGCCAGGTTTTGTACACTTCTTCCAAAGACTCACACTATTGGAATTCACATGTTCCAGTTTTTGTAATGCAAAACCACACTTGGAAATTTGAAATGATTAAAATTTGCAGCGTAGTGACAATATACCTATATTTTGGAAAGTCGTGTACACTCTTGGGAAGGACAGAAATATCATCATCTTCTTCAACTTTGGCATTGGCTCCAATCAATCGTAACATGAGACTTCACATGCTATCAATATGATGTTTAAGATTAATGCCTTAAACACTAAGTTTGGGGGTGGCTCAGGGGAATTGGTAAGGAAATGCAACAGAGCAATGGGAGTCCTAAAGTGGGGGGAAGAAACCAGATACTTCAAGAACTCCATTCTGCATTGGTTCCCCTGGCTTTCCAAAGTTGTAGATCTGTCGCAAAATCCCTATTGGATAGAAGCAGCCAGGAAACTGAATAATAAGGGTCTGAACCGACTGGGTACTTCTGGGACAGTAACAGCAAGAGCTGGAAAACCACTGAACTTCTGGTAACCCAATTCCAACTTAATAGCTTGGAGGTTTGCTAGTCAACAAAGTGATGAAAGAACTTGACAGTGCAGTGATGCCAATCTGTGACTCGGAGTTTGATGGAATGCCTGGAAATGGCCCGGAAGCAGCCTCTTATGGTAACCCTATTCTAAAGGCATTTACCATACAATGACGCTAAAGAAGAATTGGTCTAGCCCCCTTAACAAGATATGGAAAAAACAATCGTCGGAGGAAAGGTGGGAGCAAGTAATGGAGAACATCTGGGCGCCAAAGGTTCCGTATCACATGAAGGTATTTCTATGGAAAGTAATTAGGGGTGCTCTTTCGACGGGGGTGAAGATTCAGGAGAGAGGGATAGGGACAGATCGATGCCTGGGATGCAGGATGGCTAGTGAGGATCTGACCCACCTTTTTATGGAATGCCCAGCTATCAGAGGCCTTAGAGGAAAAATTTGCAAGTGGTTCCAAAGAACATGGAAAATTGGTTTTTTCAAGACTGGTTTACTCCTTGGAGGTAAGAACTTGGGTAGCCCTGCCATCCTCATCTGCACTCAAATTATCAGGTTTTGCTTTTTACATAATGTATGGCAAACAAGGAACCGCCGTGTGTTCGAAGGAGTTCCTGAGGTGGCAAGCTTCGCAAAAATTATACAAGAAAGCAGAGAGCTGATATGGACACTCGGGCGCAAGCAAAACTCGGATGATTGGTCTAGGTTACATGTGCCTTGTTGTCAGCGGAATGCTTAGGTAAAGGGAAAATCATGAAACCAGAAGATTAGTGAAGAACATGATAATGAACCTGGTGTATCAAGGGCATGGTGGTTCCCCAGATAGCTAATGTAAGTTTGGTCTCTGGATGGTGTCATGGCTCGGCACGAGCATGGCAAGTTCTTGTAATTTTTTGAGATGATCAATATAATTCATTCACAATTGTGAGTTTTGCCCAAAAAAAAATTATTAATCCCTTTCTTCAAGAAAAAAAATTGAATCTTAAAACCATCTTTGCATTCTTCATTTGGGCTCAGATATCGGCCTATTTTTGCTCCCCGTCTTGGCGGTTGTCCGCTTCCCCTGTGGAGGAAATGCGCTTGCCTGGCCTATTTTGAGTAGGTGGAGGGTTTGCTTATTGGTGATTTCTCGATTGTTGCTCGGTTTGGTCCTAGTCGTGGTCCCCGGGTGCGATTGGGGTTGGTGACTGTGTATGGGTCTGTGGTTGTTGGTCGTTACATGGTGGACAAGGCGGGGTGGGGTAGCAGACCCCCTAACTTGGTGGCATTCCCTTTGCAGGCCTCGCGATATGAGGGTGCTAGGCTCATCCCACTCTATGAGTTAGACAAGATTAAGCAAGGCAAGTTTCCATTGAGAAGCTATGTGGAAAAGATCAAGGATCTCCCCATACAATTGAATGAACCTCCTTCAAAAAAGAGGATGCAAGGCTAGTTTCTGAGTGGATTCAAAAGTAAGAAAATTAGAGAGAAAGAGGTACTAGCATCGACCAAAAAGTTTGATGATCTGGTACAAAAAGTTGGAGCAACATTCAAAGAAAGAAAAGGGCCATAAGAAGAGACGAAATTAGAAATACAGTTAATCATCAACTCAAGAGTCTAATTATAGTTCCAGTTCTTCTTAAAGTGAGTCAAAGGGCAGATCGAAGAGTAAAGAAACGTTGGACATCTATGGAATAATTGCAAAATCAAAGATGTGTTTTTTTTGCATTGACAAACCTAGAACTACCAAAGCAAGAGGCCAAGTTAGAGAATATGGAGAATGGGACCGTTACCAGCAGCATGCCAAGAAGAGATAGACATCAAAATTTTGCTGGTAGGATCAAGAAGAGCTGAATTTACAAGGTATAATTTTAGTTGTTACACTTGTAGCAAGTATGAAAACTTTGCAGCTTGGTGCGTAGAGTATGCTAAAGCTAAAGTGCTCGAAGGTAAAATGGCAAACCGAGTTCCAGTGCGAGTGAGCACCCGGATTGTTGGGGTTTTCATTGAGGAGTTACCACATGATCCAGTTGACCAAACAAAGCAGATTGAAGAGACTCAAAGGTAAGAGATGCAAAGATCCATCTAGAAGGCCAATGGAAAGGCCAAGACGGTAGATGAATGGTGGGAACACAGGATGCTAGCAATCAAGATCATGGAGTATCTGGCAAAGAAGATGCCAAAGAAACCTAAACGTTCAAAGGCCAAAACTATCCAAAGGCTTTCACCAAAGACTCCAGAGATTCTAGAAAAGGGACTCCTTGAGAATGAATCAGATAAGTAGGTGTTGAGAAGGAATCTAAAGAACCAGCAAAGGCTCAGAGGAGAGCTTGGAGAAGGATGTCTGGCAAGTCAGGGAAAACTTGGTCGAGGCTAATAAATCAGATTTGAGGACAAAAATTGTTAAAAAGCAACAATCCAATTCCTCACAAAAGGATCCATTAGTTAGAAGAGGTGGGAGGCCAGCAAAGGCATGGCACTACAAGGACAGCTATCTGGAGGGGAGATTCTTGAGTTTAGATAGTAGCTCTGGGAATGAACATGACCAAATTTTTGTTAAGGTATGTGAAAGAATTCAAAGGCTTACTATTGAACTAAAAGATATCAAAAGGACTGTACCAAAGCATATAGTATGATATTGGGAAGGCCATGGCTCAGAATTGCAAGATCCATACACAACTATGGAGGCAAGACCTTGACAATTCAAGGACCTAATAGGAGAATCCAGGCAAAGATAAATAATGTCAGAAGCTCAAAAAGGACAATGAGGCCAGAGGAAATGTGTAGAAAATGCAGGCCATACATTGACAATTTAAGAATTGAATAGGAGAATCCATGTAAGGATAAATAAAACCAGAATCTAGAAAAGGGCAATGAGGCCAAAGGAGCTGTGTCGGCTAGCGGAAGTCCAGTCTAGTTGAAAACCTTCATCATCATCATTGTAGGCTTTGAGAAATTCAAACTAGTTTTCTAGTACCAAATGTGCAACGAGCATATAGTATACTATTGGGAACGCCATGGCTCAAAATTGCAAGAGCCACACACAACTATGCAAGCCAAATGTTGAAATTCAAGGACCTCATAAGAGGTAAAGATAAATTATACCAGAAGCTAGGAAAGGGCGATGAGTTCATCGAAAGTGTGTAGGAAATACGGAACAATGAAGATCAAATGAATGATGGAATCCATAAATATGTGGAACAAAGAATATTGAATGATTGACGGCATCCATAAATATATTTCCTATAGCAGAGATAGACTTAAATACAATACTTATGGACTAGGAGAGGGCAGAGCGGCAAAGGCAACAATATTCAAATAAATTCATTGAGTCAAATCCAAGTGAAATATTAGTGATCTAGATGGTAGGACATCAAAAGAGTCAGAAAACCACAATATGGGGAATGCCAGATTAGATGAGAAACATCAACAACAAAGTGTAGATACACCTCGTTGGAATAGTGTACAATCAGATCAAGTATGGGTAATCCTTTCATCAACAAATACCCAACACGTATACAACTTGACAAGGAAAGTAAATCTTTGGCAAAAAGAAAAGGTGGCAAATTCGTTGTTACCAGATGACCAATAAATTGCATAATGAAATCTTGGTTTTGGAGTGGATCCTAAGATGGTCAAATTCAACAAGCATCTAAAACTATAAATAAAGGAGAAGGCCAGGTAGCTATTCCAAAAATATAAGGATGTATTCGCTTGGAATCGTACAGATCTAAAGGGATTAGATTTAGGGGTATGCTAGCATCATTGGATACCATTGAAACCAAATGCATAACCAGTACGGATTTAGAGGTACAGAATGAAGTCAAACTCTAAGAAGAAGGTTAAGGAAGAAATTGACATTTTGGTGAAGGTAGGATTTATTACTGAAGTGGCAAGTAGTGATTGGTTGTTTCCAATAGTGGTTGTTCTAAAAAAGAATGGGAAAATGAGGTTTGTGTTAATTATTGAAAGTTGAGTGCTCCTACCCATTTTATCCACCATTTAAAGATATGATGTTGAATGAGATTTCAGGCCACAAACAACTGCATGGATGGGTATAGTGGGTACAATTAGCTAAAGATAGCACCAAAAAAATGGACAAAAATGACATTCATTACTGAATGGAGAGCTTTTATATTCTTAGTATTGCCATTTAGATTAGGTAATGCTCCAGCAACCTTTCAACAGTGTATGATAGAAATCTTCAGAGAGCTTTTACATAGGTTTTTGGCAATATTTGGAGATGACTTCACCATGTTCTCAAGTGAAGATATGCATCTCCTATTTTTGGAAATGGTAATTGAGCAATGTAGAGAGAAAAGATGTTTTTGAATCCCTTCAAATCGGTATGTATGGTCTAAAAGGGACCCCTTTTGAAGCATGCATATTGTGTCCAAAAATGGAATCAAAATGATTGAAGAAAAAATCAGATGTGTACAATAGGCCAAATCACCAAGAAATGTATCTGATTTGAGTTCATTCCTAAGGTACAAGGCTCATTCATGTGTTTGCAACAAAGGCCATTCCATTATATGAATTAACTCAAAAGAGGGTGAAGTTCATAGGGACCCCAGAGTCTGAAACAATTTTTCAATGTCTAAAAGTAGCCATTAGTATATGAAGCCAATTATTTGTCATCCAGATTGGAAGGCTATATTCCATGTTCATGTAGATGTATCTGGTATGGCGATGGGGGCTATTTTGGCACAACTTGATGTGAAGGAGAATTACCAAGTATAATTTGCTAGTCACATATTCAATACAACAGAGAAAGGGTATTCCACAATTGAGAGAGAGGCACTAGGAATAGTGTTTAGTACTAAAAAATTCAAACATTATCTGTCGGTGAAGTTTTTCACTTTATGTGGACCATTAGGTATAACTTTTTTTATTAGCAAAGTGGTGATTCAACAATGAATGTTCATATGGTTGATGTTCTTGTGGGAGTTTGAATTTAAGATATTCCAGCCAAGAAAAACTCACAGCGGTGTCAACTTCTTATCCAGACTAACTAAGGGAATTTCAGATACATCATTAAGAGACGTGAACCAGTATATGTCAAACTTTTTCAAAGTACGGCAATGGATGGGCCAAATCCAAAAGGCAAGATGTTTATGATTTTCTCTAGCATGGAGGCTTTCCAGAAAGGTCCTAGTCTAGTAAAAGGGCTCTAATTATCAAAAGGTTAAAATTCGCTCATAGTAGCTAAATCACTATAGATATTAAGCATTGATGGAGTTCTCAAAAGATGTGTGCCAATGCAGGGCAAAATGCAAGTGATAATTGAGGCTCATAGTGGAAGTGTTGCATAGGAGGAAATTTTTGCACTAACATTACTTATAAGAAGATTTTTTAGGCAAGGTTATGGTGGCAGAGCGTGATGTCAAATGTTAAAGTTTTTTGTAAAACATGTGATACTTGCCAGAGAATGGGCAAACCAATTGCAATAGACATGACAACTCTAACCACAATACAAACATTAGGTAAATGGGATCTAGACTTTATGAGTCCATTCAAGAAGGTCACTCCAAGGAAGAACAAGTACATAGTCATGGCCATGTGTTATGTAAGCAATTGGGTGGAAGCTGAGACATTACCCAATAACACAGTCAAGTTGATAGCATGGTTCTTATATGAACAAATTGTATGCAGATATGGTTTCCCAAGTGAGATAGTTTCAAATCAGGGAAAACATTTCATTAATGTTATAACTCAAATTCTAAATGCAATCTTCTCAATCAAGCACCAAAAATCTACACCGTATTAACCCAGATGCAACAGACAGCAAGGTGAGAGTAGCAATACGACCATCAAGACCATTCTTACTAAAATAGTTTAAAAGGAGCCTCACACCTATGATGACAAGCTTTAGACAACACTCTGGGTATACATAATAGCTTACAAGATTACAATTGGTATGAAACCATTTAGAATGGTGTATGGCACTGAAGCATTGGTACTTATGGAATTTTATATCCCCAGTCTCAAAATGGCAATAGAATATGATATGGACATCATCTCAACACTAAGAACAGATTGGATGAGCTACTAACAATGGATGATATCAAACAAAGAGCAATGCTCAAACCCAATGTAGTACAACAACGAAGGAAATTTTTGACATAATAGCAAGTTCAAGGTAAGGGAGTTTAGAAAAGGTGACTTGGTCTTACTATATCAATCAAAAATAGGGCCAAAGAAACGTAATATGAAGATAGCATGGTCAAGACCATATGACTCGGTGAACTAGGTTTTTATAATGGTATAGTTAGATTGAAGGTTTTATCTAGACTGATGCTACCATGAGTTTATAATGGGGCAAAGATTAAGATGTACTATTCCAAACCAACAGAATCTCCAAGACCAAATGTGTAGGACAAGGAATTCACTCAATCTATTCTTTATCATATCATAAGGGGTCAAAATAGCTAAGGAAAGGCCTTCAAAAAATGAGCCGAGAGTCACCACATTCCAAGCTTAGATTTCAAATAATGAAAAGCATCTGAAGGCCATAACAATCGTTAGTGGTGCATTAAAGAGTGTATATTTTTGGGTATCCTATTGGTAATGATTATAAGGTCAAACCAATGCATAAATGTCATGTCAATAACAATTGATATATTCCCAAGGCATGCAAAGAGTGGAGCATTCATGGCTCAAATTTGAAAAACTATGAGGAGGGTGGGCGACACCGCAAGCATTCCCTCACCCCTTGCGCTTATAGAGATTGTTGTTGCAGACGTCCTTCATGTGCCTTATTTACCTCCATCTGTTGTGCACATTGACACGACTTATTGGTGAAGCATGGAGCGATATCTGCTCAAGCCACGCAGGCTATGTTGGATGAGCAAAATCATGTCATCGCCGATTTCAAGTAAGGGTTAGTGTTAGTAGAACCACGGTTCACAATGCCCCATAAACCCATTGCCAAATATGTGTTTTAGGAAAGAGGGAGAGAAGTCTTACAAAATTGGGGTATGTTGGTCTGATTGGAAGCCACCAAATTGACTATCGATGCAAACATCATAGAGCAATTCATCGATACCTTTGATTCAGTCGTGGTCAATGGCAAAAATCTTCAAATCATGGTTGCAATTATCTCTCACATATTCAGATTTCCATTTTGACCAAAAGGCCAACCTTGGAGTGCAGATACCATTAGCACATCTCTAAATGAAACTACTTAGACCAAGGAGAAACAAAAGACGGGTGGACATGGCATTTTAGTTTCGGCCCTGGAGGAAAGAGCAGCATATAAATTAGCTGTGGAGGGAATCATTTTGAAAAACAATGCCACCTATGTCACTGAGAAATTGTTCAATATGCTTTTGGCTAGGGTAGTAAATGCAAAGACACCTATAAATACAAGCTCTATTCTATTCAGCAGTGTTGTAACCTAGACTGGCAAAGTGAAAACCCAAAATTTATTTAAAGCATGGTATGTCTGGAAATACCTCTGTTGGGTTACCATTCTCCCACCGCATATCAATGTTCAAAACATCCTGCTAAAGTTGAGTGGGGTTGAAGCCCCCAAAGATCAGATGATGGGTCTGGAGTCCCAAAAATAGATATGGGAAAGGAGGAAGCACAAACATTTGAGTCCCCAACAAAAAGCAAAAACTTCCTAAGGAGTTATAAGATCAATGCAGCTCTCATACTAAGAATTCTGCCACTAAATATGTTGAGAAGAAGTCAAAGCCAACATCTAAACAGGCTCCTAGGAGTTCAATAGCAACTGCCATTGTCTCGCTTGGTGCAACCCTAGATACTGCTATTGAACTACAAAAAAGTCTAGAGCAGAAAAATAAATATGAACAACCCACCATCGTTACCTCTACAATTACATAAATACCATTCGACAGATTATAAGCACTTCAAAAAAATTGACTAGTGGGGAGTTTGGTGATGGACTCATTAGAGAAGTTACCATTGCCATACAAGGTCCTATGATCATCTACATAACAAAAAAGATAGATCGAGAGACAATAACAAATGGGTGTGTAGCCACCATCCAAACGGGATGGAATACTATTGTTAATGCCATTGAACAAATGGTGGAAGCACAAAGTTCAATCAAGCAATCTGATATCACCCGTCTAGAAGAGGAGCTTGAGCGGGAGATGGATGGAAACTGACAAAGAAGATGGCTCTACAATAGGTGCAATTGGATCATAAGATTGCATCCTTAACAGTGTGAGAGAAGTTCACAATGTTTTGAAATAGTTGTACTATAGAAAAATATCTATATCAATCTTTGGTAGATATTTGTGATACTGAACAAAGTTCACAATGTTGTGAAATAGTCTATTTTAGTATGTTTGTCTATTCTAGACAAATATTTATATCAATCTTTGGTAGATAATTTTGATACTAAAGGAAATCTAACATTAAATCTTCAGGATTGTTGAGATCTCAAGCTCAACATGTACAACTCTTGGATGACTATCACCAATAGTCATCATCATTGGTGTGCTTGGGTGGATACGTAAGTTATGCCAATTGGAGTGCAGTAAGTTGTGCTTTTGTGTGTGATTGTGTGCTCAAGAGTGTGCAATCAAAGTGTTGCTAGCAAATTTTGATGTTTGGTGTGTTTTAATGAGAGGATCGGGGTGTTGAGATTCAACCTAGGCTATAGAGAGGCAAGTGTTTGTGTTTGTTGTCGGGTGTGTTTCCCCTTTCCCTCCTTCCAACGTGTGATATGACTAAATGCACCCCCTCATGGGCTAGGCCACCTTGGGCATCCATAGATTGGAAGGAAAATTTGAGTAGTTTTGAGTTTACACATGATGTCTTACTTGCATCAACCGGATCTCATTGCCTGTAAGCACATGAATGCCATGATGAGTGTAATTTGAGGTTATGTGAGAATGATGACGCTATCATGTTGAACCAAATGTTGGCATGGGTGAGAGACTTGATGAGGGTGTCATGTGGGGGGAGAGAAGGAGTGCTAGGAACAGTGGAGTTGGAAGAGCAAGCGGGAGGCATAGAGGCACATGATTTTTACCTTGGAGGCATATGACAGGATTTGGAATCTTCACAGCAATGGTCTATTTCTTTTAAAATAGACCCAATGGATTCATGCAGCAAAGAACTATCACAATCAAATTAAAGGCAACCACCATCAATTAATCACGAAGAGAAATTGATGGGAAAGTTGTGAATGGCGTGTGCAAAATGGAGATCCTTGAAACTAATCAAAAAGTACTTATGATGTATGTAATCCACTAATAAATTTCTTGCTTTAAGGCATTGTATGCAGACGTAGAATCTTTGTTCGTTACTTTCTACATCAAAGCATCATGTCTCTAATACCAATGTGATGCCCTTAGCACAAGAAGATTTAGAAATTTTCTCATGTAGGAAAACCGAGTATTTCTCAGTGTTTTTCATACAATGCATAACATCATGAGCTTCTTCACAAGAGGCACCGCATACCTAGCTAGGTACGATTGGGGGCAAGGGACCACCGGCCCCGGTTCCCTCCCCCCAATCGTACCTAGCTAGGTATGTGTCGCCTCCCTCATAGAAGCTCAGGATGTTGAGGTAAGTCACAATGTGGAAAATATTTTGAGAATTTGTCAAAAACTTCTTGTGTGTATAGCATGGCATCTTTATGCCACAATCTTGAAGTGGCTCCCTTATCTCTAAATCCACAGGATAGAGACTAGTGAATCTCCACCCAACTATCGTGTATAGGCTCATCCTATATATAGCCCCTTGCCTGCGGACTCCCTTTAAGGTAGAATTCTTGTCCTTACTTTTTCGACCATGAAGGCGAATTGCTTGAAGCGCATAAACTCTCAAGACTTTGCCTTGAGGGGATGTGTGCCTTGAGGAATCATCAATAAAATTCACAAAGTGTAGATGGTTTATGCAAGATGTTGTATGCATCATACCACAAATCTCTACATGGATAAGTTATAATTTGCAAGCGGCCCACAAAGAACCATCCTTTGAAAACTTAGAACATTGCATTTTGTCCGAATTACAGCCCTCACATATACATGTTCATGGTGTCACAAGAGGGAGCAATGAACCAAACATCTCTTCTTTTTTAGCAAACGCAAAAAGCTAGCAAAATTTGTATGATCAAAATATGCATGCAAAATTTTTGCATATAAATGCAGTAAGTAGGCTTTGAATTAAAAATTGCACATGCTAAATTACTTAGACTTTTTCATATGAATTGAACTCATACAACCCACAAAATAAGTTTTAAATGCCACAATTGTATCACCTTATTTAAGTGCTTGAACCTGGTGTATCAAGGGCATGGGCGTAGGTCGTTAGGGGTGGCTCCCCAGGTAGCTGATGTAAGTTTGGTCTCTGGATGGTGTCATGGCTCGGCACGAGCATGGCAAGTTCTTGTAATTTTTTGAGATGATCAATATAATTCACTCACAATTGTGAGTTTTGTTATAAAATAAAATAAAAACACTACATCTTCTTTCCTGTGATTTAAGTCTCACAATGGTAGAGACAAGCAATAAATTTTCGTGATCTCAATTACATTATAGTGCACCAACAAGTGTAAAAGAGCTACCGCTCATAGTAGCAGGCACAAATTTACCAACCCATTAATTGGATAGCAGATAGTATTGGCAACTGTGAAAATATCTCGCTACGAACAACCTCTAGAGAAATAAATATTTCACAATGAGAGGTAATGTTCTTTGTATCTCCACTCTTAAACATGAATAATGCGAAGAAGAACATACTAATGATGTGCTCCAAATGCCCATTGTGCATTATACACAAAATTAGCATAATTTGCATGAGAAGAAGCATTTGCAATGGTCACATTTTCCTCTTTCTTAGGAACCCTCGAATGCCTTTACCTAAGGAATTAATGAGATGACATGTAGCCTCATAGTAATTGCATTTCAAATTTTTAATGCCTATATAATGAGACTTCTTAGACTTAGTGTTGCCTAAGGAAGAAGCAATTGTTGCATGTCTTGTACCAAAAGAAGAAGCATTGGAGGTGGCAAAGTTAGTAACAATCCCCTTTTGAACCACAAAGGTCTAATCAACAACTCATTGCACAGCCTTGGTTTCTTGGCATTAACTACAAGAGCTTCAAAATCCACAGCATCAGCTCTACCAACTGGAGGAAAAAGTCTAAGAAGAATCTGGCATTGCATTAAGTTTCTAGACAAGGAAATTTGTTAGCAATAACCTCATGAGCAAGAATTCAAATGGTCATTGATGCTTGCTCAATAGTGGACAACTTTAGCAGTAAAACTACTAGAACTTGCACCATCTTTAACAGACTTTATATCCAGAGAAGCTAGTTGTATAGCATGACCTAACACAATGTTCCATACGACCTATGCAATAAGAACTTGTACCATCATGTAAGCCCACAATGGATAGTGTCACCATCCAGGTTTCTCTCATCAAAAAACATGTTGAGAACATCATCATTGTTGTTGTCATGGATTGTCTTTGATTGCACCTGACACAAAAGCTCTCAGCCATCAATAAAAAACTATGAAGAACCAACATGTGAAATATAGCACAATCAACAAAGGACAAAAAAACTTCCTATTCTTTTGAAAATTTGTACTCTCACAAAACTTACACAAGAGGAAAAAAATACCTATTGTACAATGCTACCTATGGTGGAAGCAGAAGTTAAAATGAGCTTGAATGGAAATTCTATCAACAACAAAATCTACAAGGTCACTTGAAGGCTATTGGACCTATAAACTAACTAAATATCAACTTGATCTAAGAAAGTGAGCTAGGGTGGTGTTGGGAATGTTGCCTAGCATGTTGACCAATTGTTGAATTAGAGTTACATGAATGCACAACAGGTCGAACAAGACGAAGGAATGGCTCAAGGGCACACAACACAAAATGTAGCATTACTTAGTTCGGAAGTAGGCGTACATATAAGAGAAGGGAGGTAAAACCTCCTAGTGAGGGGCAAAAGCGCCCAATGTAGGTTCACATACATCACTACCATATCATGGTAACAAAAAAAAGTTGTGGACAAAACATTTATTGCATGAGATAGTTGTAGCCCGCAAAATTCTTGCTAGCTTTTTATACCCAAAATGTGTTAGCAAAAACGGTAGGCCTTTCCTCATTGCCACAACACATCTAAGTAGATACAAGTGCTAGCTCTTGTCGCCTATTTTCTTTATATGGGCAATCAAGAGAAGTAGAGATTGTGGTCCTAAAATTGGTGTAATCAAGAGGAGTAGAGGTTGTGGTCCTAAAATTGGTGTTTTCGTTTCTCTACAGTTCATGAAAGATCATGTTTGGGTCGGGGTCCCTTGTCATTTTGGCACATCTCCGAGGTAAAAAAGTAAGAGCCCTTTAAAGAATTGGCACATTACTTTGTATTTTGGAAAAAATTCTTGCAAAAGCACAAAATTTTGGAAATTTTGGGTTAATCTTTTGAGATTTTTTTTTTTTTGGTTAAAATAGTGAGGTGATCATAAAAGCCCTTTAAAAATATTCATTGGCCTATCAATGTCCCCTATTTGTTTTTTTGCATATTGCCGTTGCACATGTTTCACCTTATTATGGCAGTGATTGGGCCCATTCCAAGCTTCAAAAATCCACACTATAAGGCTTGTCCATGGGCATTCAGTATTAACTTGATTGATGCTACATTGAAAATGAGATCCAATGGCCCTCTTTCTATAGAGGTGAATAGTTCTTACCAACTTGGTGACTTGTTACCCATGCCTCAAGGTGTACATGATGGTCCAGGAGGTTTGATACACTTTGTGAAGTCAGCTTGGTTACCCGTCCATGCCTCAAGGAGTACCTGATGGTCCAGAGGTTGGATACATTTTGTGAAGTTTGCTTGTGGGTTCGAAGTGAGGTTGATGCCTTACGACTTTTGGAAGTATGAGAAAGGTACTTAGACGAGAATTATAGATGATATAACTATGTCTCATGGGCATGACCATTGGAGTGAGTTCAAACTACCTAGAGAATAAGGCAAAGCTCATCTCAATGACTTTTTCACTTGGGCTTTGACTTGTAGAGGACTCAAGTTCCACAACTACTAAGCCCCCTTGAAATCATGGGCTAATGATTTCTACTGCTAATTCTCCCAAGAGGGTATGGTTTACCTCCCCTTGATTGAATGGGTGAGTGACCATCTTATGACTACTAGGAGACCATCTTATGTTAGCAGACCCAAAGGTAAAAGCAATGTGCCTTGACTATACCTTTATGGAGGCAAACTTAAGCATTTTGCTTAGGTGTGGTCTCCTTTTTGTTTGTGCCTTCAACCACAAGAAGATTTAGAAATTTTCTCATGTAGGAAAACAGAGTCTTTTTTAGTGTTTTTCATACAATGCATAACATCATGAGCTTTCGCTCGAGAGGCACCACATACCTAGCTAGGTAAGATTGGGGGCAGGGGACCGCCGGCCCCCACCGGGCCGGCGGTCCCCTGCCCCCAATCTTACCTAGCTAGGTATGTGGTGCCTCCCTCACAAAAGCTCATGATGTTGAGGTAAGTCGCAATATAGGAATTCTTGTGAGAATTTGTCCAAAACTTCTCGTGAATCTCTACATGCTTGATCCATTGCATGACTTGCCTTTGTTCATGGCCTTTGGCTGTAATTTCTCCAAAAAGAAGTCTCATGTTAAGTAGTCATTTTTAATAGGTAATAACACTTGAAAAAAGAAAAATTATCTTCAAAGCATAGTTTCCATGCCTAGTATAGATCAAATTACAAATTTCAAATGCTCACTAAGAAGGATTTTATTGTTGTTCAAAACTCATATCGAAGAATGGATGTGGTTTTAGTACACAGCAATCATTTTACTTGATTATGTATATTGAAACCAAAAAAATACATTATTTTATTGGGATTCAATCTTGCATAAATGTTATAAATTGAGTGGCATTTAAAATTTTGTCAGACGAATCTATCATATAAATTAACTTGTGACTAAAGGAACGTGTAAATGGGATTATAGATGCTCCAATTGGGTTTTACTTGAGGAATTTGCTATGATTTATTGACATTGATCAAAAAACATTTGAAGTTATGCTCACCTTGATAGCTAATGTCTCTCATGTGAAAAATGGAAATGTCCAATGTAGCAGAATCTCCTATTTGTAGTTCACACAAACATCAATAAGTATCAATTAAGTATTGCTTAGATAGCATACATGTCTATATAGCATGATGCAACTCAAAATTATATAAGTAAAAGTTTTTATTTCAAGCATGGTTGATCAAACGCATGAAAGTTGTGTATTGGAAACAGTGTTCGGGAAAAGTGTGCCTCAGCTTAGCCTTGAGCCGGTTGCAAAATCAAAGTAGTCGGTTCGGGGGAGGGCAAGAAGGAGACAACTCCGCTTGAAATACATGAAAAATAGTATAACTGGATAATATTGTAAAATTTCCGGTTCAGAATTGTCTTGGAGGGATTTTTGTATGTTTGTGAAAATGAATTTTCCCGAACACTGATTGGAAACATGTCACTTTACACAACTTAATACAGCCTCAAAAGTCACTTCCTGTAGTATGTATAAATCCTATAAAATAATGAGTTTAGTATTTGTTTCTAGGTCTCTTTTTTTTTTTTCTATGCATTAGATATCTATTCTTCAAAATACCTCATGCAATTTTGTGAGAGCACCCTTGTGGGTCCCTTTCCTTATCATAATAAGCTCAAAAGTACAAGGAGAAAATTTTTTCAAACACTACAACTAGTTTATAAAAAGCAATTAAAATTGGTTTTTGGGAGATTTGTTTTGAGATGTGTCTAATATTTTATTTAAATCTTCAAAAAAGGACACTTAAGAGTCCAAGAATAAATTTTTTATTTTTTATTTTCCAAACTCACAATTGTGAGTGAATTATATTGATCAATCCAAAAAATTACAATGTCTTGTCATGCTCGTGTTGAGTCCAAGAATAATTTTAACGAAATGGACCAGGCTCTCAATGAAAGAATCAAAAAAAAATACTAAGTCAATGCTTCACATCAAGTGTATACTTAACTCCCTTCTTTACCAAAGCTTGTTATTTAACTCCCTTCTTTACTAAAGCTTGTTTCAGAACAACAAACATAATGTAAAATTGAAGAAAATTGAGCTTTATTTCAAAAGTCGTATGGTTTGAAAAATGAAGTTTAAATAGCATTCATATTTGTCATGCAAATAGCTGATAATGTGCTTATCTTTTTTTTCCAAACTCACATCAATGAGTATATGAATTGTACTGACCAAAATAATGTACAAAGATACCTCAAGCTCATGACTAGCCTTGAGGCCTAATAGATTACAATGATACCATTCGGGCTACCCTACGATGCAATCTACACCAGGTCAGTTTTGTCTTGTCAAAACAGAGTTACATGCCCAACCTAATCGTTTGAGATCTTCCTTTTCCAATGGAAACAATTAGTTTCTTCCTTTCTCTTACTATTTTGGTGAAACTTGCAATAACAATAGCTTTCTCGAATACCCTACAGTTCCTAGCCTCTTCCAGTTTTCTTTAAAGTAGCAAAACCTGACAATTTGCATGCATACCATTAGCACTTGGCTTTTACCCTCATCCCTCCAAAGAACGGGTCATTCTTGAAGAAGAATACCCTCCATGTCCTTTCCACCCACTTGCACATTTTCATGCTAGGCCACAGATAGCAAGGCAGTCCTTGAAAAGGTGAAGAAGATCCTCACATGCCAAATTGCAATCACTACATTTATCGGGGCCAATCCATGTGACCCGAACTTTCACTCCTGTCCAACAAAGCTGCCACCAATACTTTCCATACAAATCACTTCATTACCATGGGCCATTGAGGGGTCCAGATGTTATTCACCACCTTCCTCCATCTAGCTTATGGACATTGTTGTCCCCCTTGCCTTGCTTGATGAGGTGAGAGAACTAGTTAATTGAGACCATTCGAGAAAGATAAACATCTCAATTCTTGTTTTTCGAAATGCCTATTTTTGGGCCATCGCCACACTTTCCATTGAAACTCGGAATTAGACACCAGCATACAACATTTGTCCAACTCTTCCATAATTTTGACTGCCAAAAGCCTTTCCAAACCACTTAGCTTCAATTAGGAGGCAAGTTGATCAATACCTTTCCATCTCCTATTAATGATGTCCCAAAAATGGGCCAGATGACTTATTGTGCATCTTTTAGCTGTGTCCCTCCAAAGAGGGTTCAATGGTATATTACCAACTTTTGAGTCAAGGGGACCAGTGAATGATAGAGTTCTGGAAGTATCTGGTGAGTTCACCCCATTTCAATGCTTCTGTCGCCCTATTGCATTTTTGAACCAGCTTTCCCATTAAACCTCCCAGTTTAAGGTTGGACCACTAGGGATGATCAGCTTGTCGTGTACATCCGTGCCTTTTCACTGGCCACCCTGTGAGCAGAGCTTCGCCTTCCCAATCATCTCCCTTATCATAATAGCCCATGCATGGTCCTGGTGTCTAAAGATCCTACCTTTTGAAACTCTCTCTCTGGTCCGTACAAACAAATCAAAAGAATCATGTTCTGACAAAGAAATCAATCTTGATTTTTCCACATTGCATTTCGACCCTGAGGTACAGTGAACATTTGCAAAACTCTACAGCCCTTCTAATTATCTAGGGCCAGGCTTTGAGGAAGAGAAGGGAGTCATCCACAAACAACTTTGCAAGGAATTGGTCCAACAAGACATGCCTTTGATCCCCCCTCTTACAACAGTGTCTTTCAGCATTGTCACTAGCGGATGAGAGGCAAGAGGGCAACCTTGCTTAATCGATCTTTTAACCTCGAATGAGCATTTTTCCTTTTCTTGTTTTGAGTTTCTTTGCTCCTCCCATTTTGCATTAGAAGGTATCAGTCCAAGTACAAGTTGCATGCTTGAAATTGACATGCAATATAGAGTTTATCTTTCCTTGTTTGATTAAAACTCCCAATCACTACATGAGAGAAAACAAGATGAAGACTCACTTTGGCATTCAAAAATGTCAAAAATTGAGAAAAATTCTTTATGAAGAACCATTTACAAACTAAAATAAGTCTTGTTACAACAGAAAGATGAAAGGAAGTCATTAAGCTCTTCAATGTAGGAACCCATTTACCAACTTTAAAAATTGGATTGATTGAAGTATGAAGAATCACAATGGCATCCTAAAACAATTTAATGAAATGGATTCATATAAGGCTTTTAAACAAAAGGATTTTTTAAAGACTAAAATATCAAAGAAAATTTCAATCAATCAATACTTCATGTCAAATGTATGCTTATCACCCTTCTTCACTAATGCTTGTTTTAGAAAGCCAAAAACTTAGGCAAATTAATCCAAAGTGCTACATTTAGTAAGTGTTATAATATATATATATATATAATATAATATATGCACAGATATCTTTGTAACATAAAGCATTTACTAGTGCATATTATCATGTTCACAATATCCATACTTTGAATACGTCTTTTCAATCATATTTAAGTCTCTCTCTCTCTCTCTCTCTCTCTCTCTCTCTCTCTCTCTCTCATACCCACACATCCATATTCATCTTGATTCTTGAAGCCTCTGATTGAATCTTCTCATCGTGAACCACAGTCGATTTTAGTAAATGAGTCAAATATGTAACCCATGAAAGGGCTAACCCTTAAGTATGAAGACCTTAAAGAATTTCAAAGGAATTGACAAGGTTATGCCCTTCAGAAAACAAGGTGAGGTTCACATTGGCATTCTAAAAAGATAAGATGAAAGAAAAATCAAGTCATTTAAAGCTATGAAATGAAAAGATCCATCAACTCACAAGAGAATTTTAACCATTCACATGAAAAGGTAGGTCCAATTCACTCATGAAAATAATAAAATTTAACTCTCTTATACTCTAAGGCTTCTTTTAAAAAGCCCAAAAGTCTAAAACTATGAGAGAACACTACATAATTTATTTATAAGATGTGAGAACAACTTTGTGCTGTCCTATGTACCTACAAACAAAAATAATTAATCTTGCTTGGTTTGCCAAGCCAAAGAGATTTGATGATGTGATATAGTATCGATGTGTTGTTGTTGTGAGTTACTGACGACATGTTTATATATAGTAAATTGTAGTGTAGAGAAATGTAAAGTTAAATTGAACTATTGATCTCGTAGTCGAGCATGTGTCTCATCCAAGTGTGCAAGGCAAAGAATGTTGTTTTACCAAGCTACTGGAAAACCATGTTGAGTAATGAAAACTTTTGTCATACAAATGAAGAATGACACAAACTACATACCAAATATAGTGCACATCATACAAAAGTGCCATACATAAATACGGTGGAGAGTTGCCCTCTCCCCCATAAATTATAAGGAACAGAAGCCATGCCTTGTCCCATAGTCTAGCTATGTTATCCATACATATGCAAATTTGGCTATAGATAACAAACCTTTATGACTTGTTGGTGCAAGGGTTTGTTCAGTGGTTTGCTCCCATTGTTGAGCTGCAAAGTTTGTTATGTATGTAGATAGTGTATAAAGTTTTGTCTTGTATGTAGATAATGGCACAAAGGGCAAGAGGTCATTGCAGAAGGCTTAGTATTAATTGTGCTTATAGAGTCCATATTTAAGTGCTTAGTACTCTAGAATGGTTGTCTATGGGACACTTAGGCTAAGAAAAATCAAGTCCTACTTGTTTAGAGTATTACTTTTAGTGAAAAGAACAGCATGAATGCTGAGATGAGCTCAATGTTGATGAGCTCATCTAGGTTTCATGATGGTAAGCTCATTTGGGTGAGCACTTTGTCGAAAGAGCAAATGTTGGCCTCCCAACTTTGTGCAAACTTTCGAAATTGGGGACAAGGTCTCTAAATCTTTCAACCCATTGTCACCCTTCCGGATGTGTGTGAGCCAATTCTTGGCGATAATAATGAAAGTATGCACCTGAAGTTCCAAGCCATCTGATTTAGCTTCAAGGCAATGGCCTAGATCATGCCAAACAGTCACATGCGAGGGGTGCGCCAAGAAAGGTCTTAAGCCCAAGTAACTAGGCAGCACTCCCTCGCCCAAAACCCACCTTTACCCTCCTATCAACAAGCTCTATGGTTATTTCTCCAGGATACAAATTTAGTAGCTTCTGACCTTCAACAATGTGAATGGGTGCTCTTGAGCAACTACAAGTGCTTGCTTGCAATGTGCCCCGGGGCGGGGGTTCCCACCTTCCAAGGGAGGCCACTGGCACTACCGACACCACCTTTGGCGCATAGCTTTGAAGATCATACGACAATTGAGGCAACCACCAAGTACAACAACAATCACCGTCACCTCTATTGGCAGAGGTCTACCGTCTGTCGTCATGAGACCCTCGCACCACAACCCAATCGTGATAAGCCTACTCTCATTGCCATTCTCTATTTACCATTCCCTGTTGGTCAAGGGCAATGATGATTCACCAAAGATAGTTAAAGACTTTTCACTACAACCAAAGTTGGCTTCCAACTTTGAGCAGACCTTCAAAATGAGGGACAAGTATTCTAGAGCTTTCAACCAACCGAAAGGCAAGCCTGAGGCTGATCATGACCGTGCAATTTCCCTCGAGGAAAATGGCTTAGATCAAGCCAAGCGTCCGCTTCTATAGACTCACCAAGTACAAATAGCCGAGTGTGACATTCCAGTATTTCAACTGTGCAGCTTACCCAAGAAAACAACCCAAAAAGCTAGAAACATGCTCTGTATTCCCACCTTCTCCTAAGGTGGTCAAAAGTGTATATAATACTACTGTGCTCCTTATTGCACCTCACATGTGCTGGCAATGTCAACAGATTAAAAGGTTTGGGAGTACGAGTTCCATCATCCCTCATACTGATATCCTCCCACATACAACCTCCTAAACTTTTTACTTAGTTGTTGCTCATCTAGAACCAAACAAAGATACACAAAATGTTACAGAACGGGACACCTTCAACAACAAAACAGTTCATAGAAAGGAATCAACAGCCTACAATCCATTCTGATCAGTTTGTAGACAGCACGAAATAAGCAAAAGAATCGAAAGAAATTATGACAAATTCTGCACGCAAAGCTTGCATGAGAAACATTCCAAAAATTGTTCCTTTATGCACTTTGAATAATCACAAAGCACAATCAAATGCCATCTTTTCTTTCACTGAAATGAGGTGAGATGCATTTGATTGTGCTTTGTGATTATTCAAAGTGCATAAAGGAACAATTTTTGGATGTTTCTCATGCAAGCATTGCGTGCAGAATTTGTCAAATTCTTTCGATTCTTTTGCTATTTCGTGCTGTCTACACAACTGATCAGAATGGATTGTAAGGCTGTTGATTCTTTCTATCAACGTTTTGGTTGAAGGTGTCCGTTCTGTACATTTTGTGTATCTTTTTGGTTCTAGATGAGCAACAACAAGTAAAAAGTTTAGGAGTTGTATGTGGAGGATATCAGTATGAGGGATGATGGAACTCGTACTCCCCAAACCTTTAATCTGTTGACATTGCCAGCACATGTGAGGTGCAATAAGGAGCACAGTAGTATTATATACACTTTTGACCACCTTAGGAAAGGTGGGAATACAGAGCATGTTTCTAGCTTTTTGGGTTGTTTTCTTGGGTAAGCTGCACAGTTGAAATACTGGAATGTCACACTCGGCTATTTTACTTGGTGAGTCTATAGAAGCGGACGCTTGGCTTGATCTAAGCCATTTTCCTCGAGGGAAATTGCACGGTCATGATCAGCCTCAGGCTTGCCTTTCGGTTGGTTGAAAGCTCTAGAATACTTGTCCCTCATTTTGAAGGTCTGCTCAAAGTTGGAAGCCAACTTTGGTTGTAGTGAAAAGTCTTAACTATCTTGGTGAATCATCATTGCCCTTGACCAACAGGGAATGGTAAATAGAGAATGGCAATGAGAGTAGGCTTATCACGATTGGTTGTGGTGCGAGGGTCCTCATGACGACAGACGGTAGACCTCTGCCAAGAGGTGACGGTGATTGTTGTTGTACTTGGTGGTTGCCTCAATTGTCGTATGATCTTCAAAGCTATGCGCCAAAGGTGGTGTCGGTAGTGCCAGTGGCCTCCCTTGGAAGGTGGGAACCCCCGCCCCCGGGGCACATTGCAAGCAAGCACTTGTAGTTGCTCAAGAGCACCCCATTCACATTGTTGAAGGTCAGAAGCTACTAAATTTGTATCCTGGAGAAATAACCATAGAGCTTGTTGATAGGAGGGTAAAGGTGGGTTTTGGGCGAGGGAGTGCTGCCTAGTTACTTGGCTTAAGACCTTTCTTGGCGCACCCCTTCGCATGTGACTGTTTGGCATGATCTAGGCCATTGCCTTGAAGCTAAATCAGATGGCTTGGAACTTCAGGTGCATACTTTCATTATTATCGCCAAGAATTGGCTCACACACATCCGGAAGGGTGACAATGGGTTGAAAGATTAGAGACCTTGTCCCCAATTTCGAAAGTTTGCACAAAGTTGGGAGGCCAACATTTGCTCTTTCGACAAAGTGCTCACCCAAATGAGCTTACCATCATGAAACCTAGATGAGCTCATCAACATTGAGCTCATCTCAGCATTCATGCTGTTCTTTTCACTAAAAGTAATACTCTAAACAAGTAGGACTTGATTTTTCTTAGCCTAAGTGTCCCATAGACAACCATTCTAGAGTACTAAGCACTTAAATATGGACTCTATAAGCACAATTAATACTAAGCCTTCTGCAATGACCTCTTGCCCTTTGTGCCATTATCTACATACAAGACAAACTTTATACACTATCTACATACATAACAAACTTTGCAGCTCAACAATGGGAGCAAACCACTGAACAAACCCTTGCACCAACAAGTCATAAAGGTTTGTTATCTATAGCCAAATTTGCATATGTATGGATAACATAGCTAGACTATGGACAAGGCATGGCTTCTGTTCCTTATAATTTATGGGGAGAGGGCAACTCTCCACCGTATTTATGTATGGCACTTTTGTATGATGTGCACTATATTTGGTATGTAGTTTGTGTCATTCTTCATTGTATGACAAAAGTTTTCATTACTCAACATGGTTTTCCAGTAGCTTGGTAAAACAACATTCTTTGCCTGCACACTTGGATGAGACACATGCTCGACTACGAGATCAATAGTTCAATTTAACTTTACATTTCTCTACACTACAATTTACTATATATAAACATGTCGTCAGTAACTCACAACAACAACACATCGATACTATATCACATCATCAAATCTCTTTGGCTTGGCAAACCAAGCAAGATTAATTATTTTTGTTTGTAGGTACATAGGACAGCACAAAGTTGTTCTCACATCTTATAATATAATTATTAGTGTTCTCTCATAGTTTTAGACTTTTGGGCTTTTTAAAAGAAGCCTTAGAGTATAAGAGAGTTAAATTTTATTATTTTCATGAGTGAATTGGACCTACCTTTTCATGTGAATGGTTAAAATTCTCTTGTGAGTTGATGGATCTTTTCATTTCATAGCTTTAAATGACTTGATTTTTCTTTCATCTTATCTTTTTAGAATGCCAATGTGAACCTCACCTTGTTTTCTGAAGGGCATAACCTTGTCAATTCCTTTGAAATTCTTTAAGGTCTTCATACTTAAGGGTTAGCCCTTTCATGGGTTACATATTTGACTCATTTACTAAAATCGACTGTGGTTCACGATGAGAAGATTCAATCAGAGGCTTCAAGAATCAAGATGAATATGGATGTGTGGGTATGAGAGAGAGAGAGAGAGAGAGAGAGAGAGAGAGAGAGAGAGAGACTTAAATATGATTGAAAAGACGTATTCAAAGTATGGATATTGTGAAACATGATAATATGCACTAGTAAATGCTTTATGTTACAAAGATATCTGTGCATATATATATATATATATATATATATTATAACACTTACTAAATGTAGCACTTTGGATTAATTTGCCTAAGTTTTTGGCTTTCTAAAACAAGCATTAGTGAAGAAGGGTGATAAGCATACATTTGACATGAAGTATTGATTGATTGAAATTTTCTTTGATATTTTAGTCTTTAAAAAAATCCTTTTGTTTAAAAGCCTTATATGAATCCATTTCATTAAATTGTTTTAGGATGCCATTGTGATTCTTCATACTTTTCAATCCAATTTTTAAAGTTGGTAAATGGGTTCCTACATTGAAGAGCTTAATGACTTCCTTTCATCTTTCTGTTGTAACAAGACTTATTTTAGTTTGTAAATGGTTCTTCATAAAGAATTTTTCTCAAATTTTTGACATTTTTGAATGCCAAAGTGAGTCTTCATCTTGTTTTCTCTCATGTAGTGATTGGGAGTTTTTAATCAAACAAGGAAAGATAAACTCTATATTGCATGTCAATTTCAAGCATGCAACTTGTACTTGGACTGATACCTTCTAATGCAAAATGGGAGGAGCAAAGAAACTCAAAACAAGAAAAGGAAAAATGCTCATTCGAGGTTAAAAGATCGATTAAGCAAGGTTGCCCTCTTGCCTCTCATCCGCTAGTGACAATGCTGAAAGACACTGTTGTAAGAGGGGGATCAAAGGCATGTCTTGTTGGACCAATTCCTTGCAAAGTTGTTTGTGGATGACTCCCTTCTCTTCCTCAAAGCCTGGCCCTAGATAATTAGAAGGGCTGTAGAGTTTTGCAAATGTTCACTGTACCTCAGGGTCGAAATGCAATGTGGAAAAATCAAGATTGATTTCTTTGTCAGAACATGATTCTTTTGATTTGTTTGTACGGACCAGAGAGAGAGTTTCAAAAGGTAGGATCTTTAGACACCAGGACCATGCATGGGCTATTATGATAAGGGAGATGATTGGAAGGCGAAGCTCTGCTCACAGGGTGGCCAGTGAAAAGGCACGGATGTACACGACAAGCTGATCATCCCTAGTGGTCCAACCTTAAACTGGGAGGTTTAATGGGAAAGCTGGTTCAAAAATGCAATAGGGCGACAGAAGCATTGAAATGGGGTGAACTCACCAGATACTTCCAGAACTCTATCATTCACTGGTCCCCTTGACTCAAAAGTTGGTAATATACCATTGAACCCTCTTTGGAGGGACACAGCTAAAAGATGCACAATAAGTCATCTGGCCCATTTTTGGGACATCATTAATAGGAGATGGAAAGGTATTGATCAACTTGCCTCCTAATTGAAGCTAAGTGGTTTGGAAAGGCTTTTGGCAGTCAAAATTATGGAAGAGTTGGACAAATGTTGTATGCTGGTGTCTAATTCCGAGTTTCAATGGAAAGTGTGGCGATGGCCCAAAAATAGGCATTTCGAAAAACCAAGAATTGAGATGTTTATCTTTCTCGAATGGTCTCAATTAACTAGTTCTCTCACCTCATCAAGCAAGGCAAGGGGGACAACAATGTCCATAAGCTAGATGGAGGAAGGTGGTGAATAACATCTGGACCCCTCAATGGCCCATGGTAATGAAGTGATTTGTATGGAAAGTATTGTGGCAGCTTTGTTGGACAGAGTGAAAGTTCGGGTCACATGGATTGGCCCCGATAAATGTAGTGATTGCAATTTGGCATGTGAGGATCTTCTTCACCTTTTCAAGGACTGCCTTGCTATCTGTGGCCTAGCATGAAAATGTGCAAGTGGGTGGAAAGGACATGGAGTATTCTTCTTCAAGAATGACCCGTTCTTTGGAGGGATGAGGGTAAAAGCCAAGTGCTAATGGTATGCATGCAAATTGTCAGGTTTTGCTACTTTAAAGAAAACTGGAAGAGGCTAGGAACTGTAGGGTATTCGAGAAAGCTATTGTTATTGCAAGTTTCACCAAAATAGTAAGAGAAAGGAAGAAACTAATTGTTTCCATTGGAAAAAGGAAGATCTCAAACGATTAGGTTGGGCATGTAACTCTGTTTTGACAAGACAAAACTGACCTGGTGTAGATTGCATCGTAGGGTAGCCCGAATGGTATCATTGTAATCTATTAGGCCTCAAGCTAGTCATGAGCTTGAGGTACTTTGTACATTATTTTGGTCAGTACAATTCATATACTCATTGATGTGAGTTTGGAAAAAAAAGATAAGCACATTATCAGCTATTTGCATGACAAATATGAATGCTATTTAAACTTCATTTTTCAAACCATACGACTTTTGAAATAAAGCTCAATTTTCTTCAATTTTACATTATGTTTGTTGTTCTGAAACAAGCTTTAGTAAAGAAGGGAGTTAAATAACAAGCTTTGGTAAAGAAGGGAGTTAAGTATACACTTGATGTGAAGCATTGACTTAGTATTTTTTTTTGATTCTTTCATTGAGAGCCTGGTCCATTTCGTTAAAATTATTCTTGGACTCAACACGAGCATGACAAGACATTGTAATTTTTTGGATTGATCAATATAATTCACTCACAATTGTGAGTTTGGAAAATAAAAAATAAAAAATTTATTCTTGGACTCTTAAGTGTCCTTTTTTGAAGATTTAAATAAAATATTAGACACACTCAAAACAAATCTCCCAAAAACCAATTTTAATTGCTTTTTATAAACTAGTTGTAGTGTTTGAAAAAATTTTCTCCTTGTACTTTTGAGCTTATTATGATAAGGAAAGGGACCCACAAAGGGTGCTCTCACAAAATTGCATGAGGTATTTTGAAGAATAGATATCTAATGCATAGAAAAAAAAAAAGAGACCTAGAAACAAATACTAAACTCATTATTTTATAGGATTTATACATACTACAGGAAGTGACTTTTGAGGCTGTATTAAGTTGTGTAAAGTGACATGTTTCCAATCAGTGTTCGGGAAAATTCATTTTCACAAACATACAAAAATCCCTCCAAGACAATTCTGAACCGGAAATTTTACAATATTATCCAGTTATACTATTTTTCATGTATTTCAAGCGGAGTTGTCTCCTTCTTGCCCTCCCCCGAACCGACTACTTTGATTTTGCAACCGCTCAAGGCTAAGCTGAGGCACACTTTTCCCGAACACTGTTTCCAATACACAACTTTCATGCGTTTGATCAACCATGCTTGAAATAAAAACTTTTACTTATATAATTTTGAGTTGCATCATGCTATATAGACATGTATGCTATCTAAGCAATACTTAATTGATACTTATTGATGTTTGTGTGAACTACAAATAGGAGATTCTGCTACATTGGACATTTCCATTTTTCACATGAGAGACATTAGCTATCAAGGTGAGCATAACTTCAAATGTTTTTTGATCAATGTCAATAAATCATAGCAAATTCCTCAAGTAAAACCCAATTGGAGCATCTATAATCCCATTTACACGTTCCTTTAGTCACAAGTTAATTTATATGATAGATTCGTCTGACAAAATTTTAAAATGCCACTCAATTTATAACATTTATGCAAGATTGAATCCCAATAAAATAATGTATTTTTTTGGTTTCAATATACATAATCAAGTAAAATGATTGCTGTGTACTAAAACCACATCCATTCTTCGATATGAGTTTTGAACAACAATAAAATCCTTCTTAGTGAGCATTTGAAATTTGTAATTTGATCTATACTAGGCATGGAAACTATGCTTTGAAGATAATTTTTCTTTTTTCAAGTGTTATTACCTATTAAAAATGACTACTTAACATGAGACTTCTTTTTGGAGAAATTACAGCCAAAGGCCATGAACAAAGGCAAGTCATGCAATGGATCAAGCATGTAGAGATTCACGAGAAGTTTTGGACAAATTCTCACAAGAATTCCTATATTGCGACTTACCTCAACATCATGAGCTTTTGTGAGGGAGGCACCACATACCTAGCTAGGTAAGATTGGGGGCAGGGGACCGCCGGCCCGGTGGGGGCCGGCGGTCCCCTGCCCCCAATCTTACCTAGCTAGGTATGTGGTGCCTCTCGAGCGAAAGCTCATGATGTTATGCATTGTATGAAAAACACTAAAAAAGACTCTGTTTTCCTACATGAGAAAATTTCTAAATCTTCTTGTGGTTGAAGGCACAAACAAAAAGGAGACCACACCTAAGCAAAATGCTTAAGTTTGCCTCCATAAAGGTATAGTCAAGGCACATTGCTTTTACCTTTGGGTCTGCTAACATAAGATGGTCTCCTAGTAGTCATAAGATGGTCACTCACCCATTCAATCAAGGGGAGGTAAACCATACCCTCTTGGGAGAATTAGCAGTAGAAATCATTAGCCCATGATTTCAAGGGGGCTTAGTAGTTGTGGAACTTGAGTCCTCTACAAGTCAAAGCCCAAGTGAAAAAGTCATTGAGATGAGCTTTGCCTTATTCTCTAGGTAGTTTGAACTCACTCCAATGGTCATGCCCATGAGACATAGTTATATCATCTATAATTCTCGTCTAAGTACCTTTCTCATACTTCCAAAAGTCGTAAGGCATCAACCTCACTTCGAACCCACAAGCAAACTTCACAAAATGTATCCAACCTCCTGGACCATCAGGTACTCCTTGAGGCATGGACGGGTAACCAAGCTGACTTCACAAAGTGTATCAAACCTCCTGGACCATCATGTACACCTTGAGGCATGGGTAACAAGTCACCAAGTTGGTAAGAACTATTCACCTCTATAGAAAGAGGGCCATTGGATCTCATTTTCAATGTAGCATCAATCAAGTTAATACTGAATGCCCATGGACAAGCCTTATAGTGTGGATTTTTGAAGCTTGGAATGGCCCAATCACTGCCATAAAGGTGAAACATGTGCAACGGCAATATGCAAAAAAACAAATAGGGGACATTGATAGGCCAATGAATATTTTTAAAGGGCTTTTATGATCACCTCACTATTTTAACCAAAAAAAAAAAATCTCAAAAGATTAACCCAAAATTTCCAAAATTTTGTGCTTTTGCAAGAATTTTTTCCAAAATACAAAGTAATGTGCCAATTCTTTAAAGGGCTCTTACTTTTTTACCTCGGAGATGTGCCAAAAAAACAAGGGACCCCCCCCCAAAAATGATCTTTCATGAAACTGTAGAGAAACGAAAACACAATTTTAGGACCACACAACTCTACTCCTTTGATTACACCAATTTTAGGACCCACAATCTTACTTCTCTTGATTGCCCATATAAAGAAAATAGGCGACAAGGCTAGCCGATGATCTATTGTGATGTGTTGTGGCAATGAGGAAAGGCCTAAGGTTTTTTTTAACATTTATATAGGGTTAAAAATTTTAGGGCTACATTTTAAGCGGGCATTATATGTTTTTTTTACTGTTTTGTCCACAATTTGTTAATTTGATTGTTAGTGATATATGTGGTGCTGTATTTGTTTTGCTACTCAGGAGGTTTTTACCTAGGAGGTTTTATATCCCTTCTCTATACCTTCTTCCGAACTAAGTAATGCTACATTTTGTGTTGTGTGCCCTTGAGCCATTCCTTCGTCTTGTTCGACCTGTTGTGCATTCATGTAACTCTAATTCAACAATTGGTCAACATGCTAGGCAACATTCCCAACACCACCCTAGCTCACTTTCTTAGATCAAGTTGATATTTAGTTAGTTTATAGGTCCAATAGCCTTCAAGTGACCTTGTAGATTTTGTTGTTGATAGAATTTCCATTCAAGCTCATTTTAACTTCTGCTTCCACCATAGGTAGCATTGTACAATAGGTATTTTTTTCCTCTTGTGTAAGTTTTGTGAGAGTACAAATTTTCAAAAGAATAGGAAGTTTTTTTGTCCTTTGTTGATTGTGCTATATTTCACATGTTGGTTCTTCATAGTTTTTTATTGATGGCTGAGAGCTTTTGTGTCAGGTGCAATCAAAGACAATCCATGACAACAACAATGATGATGTTCTCAACATGTTTTTTGATGAGAGAAACCTGGATGGTGACACTATCCATTGTGGGCTTACATGATGGTACAAGTTCTTATTGCATAGGTCGTATGGAACATTGTGTTAGGTCATGCTATACAACTAGCTTCTCTGGATATAAAGTCTGTTAAAGATGGTGCAAGTTCTAGTAGTTTTACTGCTAAAGTTGTCCACTATTGAGCAAGCATCAATGACCATTTGAATTCTTGCTCATGAGGTTATTGCTAACAAATTTCCTTGTCTAGAAACTTAATGCAATGCCAGATTCTTCTTAGACTTTTTCCTCCAGTTGGTAGAGCTGATGCTGTGGATTTTGAAGCTCTTGTAGTTAATGCCAAGAAACCAAGGCTGTGCAATGAGTTGTTGATTAGACCTTTGTGGTTCAAAAGGGGATTGTTACTAACTTTGCCACCTCCAATGCTTCTTCTTTTGGTACAAGACATGCAACAATTGCTTCTTCCTTAGGCAACACTAAGTCTAAGAAGTCTCATTATATAGGCATTAAAAATTTGAAATGCAATTACTATGAGGCTACATGTCATCTCATTAATTCCTTAGGTAAAGGCATTCGAGGGTTCCTAAGAAAGAGGAAAATGTGACCATTGCAAATGCTTCTTCTCATGCAAATTATGCTAATTTTGTGTATAATGCACAATGGGCATTTGGAGCACATCATTAGTATGTTCTTCTTCGCATTATTCATGTTTAAGAGTGGAGATACAAAGAACATTACCTCTCATTGTGAAATATTTATTTCTCTAGAGGTTGTTCGTAGCGAGATATTTTCACAGTTGCCAATACTATCTGCTATCCAATTAATGGGTTGGTAAATTTGTGCCTGCTACTATGAGCGGTAGCTCTTTTACACTTGTTGGTGCACTATAATGTAATTGAGATCACGAAAATTTATTGCTTGTCTCTACCATTGTGAGACTTAAATCACAGGAAAGAAGATGTAGTGTTTTTATTTATTTTATAACAAAACTCACAATTGTGAGTGAATTATATTGATCATCTCAAAAAATTACAAGAACTTGCCATGCTCGTGCCGAGCCATGACACCATCCAGAGACCAAACTTACATCAGCTACCTGGGGAGCCACCCCTAACGACCTACGCCCATGCCCTTGATACACCAGGTTCAAGCACTTAAATAAGGTGATACAATTGTGGCATTTAAAACTTATTTTGTGGGTTGTATGAGTTCAATTCATATGAAAAAGTCTAAGTAATTTAGCATGTGCAATTTTTAATTCAAAGCCTACTTACTGCATTTATATGCAAAAATTTTGCATGCATATTTTGATCATACAAATTTTGCTAGCTTTTTGCGTTTGCTAAAAAAGAAGAGATGTTTGGTTCATTGCTCCCTCTTGTGACACCATGAACATGTATATGTGAGGGCTGTAATTCGGACAAAATGCAATGTTCTAAGTTTTCAAAGGATGGTTCTTTGTGGGCCGCTTGCAAATTATAACTTATCCATGTAGAGATTTGTGGTATGATGCATACAACATCTTGCATAAACCATCTACACTTTGTGAATTTTATTGATGATTCCTCAAGGCACACATCCCCTCAAGGCAAAGTCTTGAGAGTTTATGCGCTTCAAGCAATTCGCCTTCATGGTCGAAAAAGTAAGGACAAGAATTCTACCTTAAAGGGAGTCCGCAGGCAAGGGGCTATATATAGGATGAGCCTATACACGATAGTTGGGTGGAGATTCACTAGTCTCTATCCTGTGGATTTAGAGATAAGGGAGCCACTTCAAGATTGTGGCATAAAGATGCCATGCTATACACACAAGAAGTTTTTGACAAATTCTCAAAATATTTTCCACATTGTGACTTACCTCAACATCCTGAGCTTCTATGAGGGAGGCGACACATACCTAGCTAGGTATGCGGTGCCTCTTGTGAAGAAGCTCATGATGTTATGCATTGTATGAAAAACACTGAGAAATACTCGGTTTTCCTACATGAGAAAATTTCTAAATCTTCTTGTGCTAAGGGCATCACATTGGTATTAGAGACATGATGCTTTGATGTAGAAAGTAACGAACAAAGATTCTACGTCTGCATACAATGCCTTAAAGCAAGAAATTTATTAGTGGATTACATACATCATAAGTACTTTTTGATTAGTTTCAAGGATCTCCATTTTGCACACGCCATTCACAACTTTCCCATCAATTTCTCTTCGTGATTAATTGATGGTGGTTGCCTTTAATTTGATTGTGATAGTTCTTTGCTGCATGAATCCATTGGGTCTATTTTAAAAGAAATAGACCATTGCTGTGAAGATTCCAAATCCTGTCATATGCCTCCAAGGTAAAAATCATGTGCCTCTATGCCTCCCGCTTGCTCTTCCAACTCCACTGTTCCTAGCACTCCTTCTCTCCCCCCACATGACACCCTCATCAAGTCTCTCACCCATGCCAACATTTGGTTCAACATGATAGCGTCATCATTCTCACATAACCTCAAATTACACTCATCATGGCATTCATGTGCTTACAGGCAATGAGATCCGGTTGATGCAAGTAAGACATCATGTGTAAACTCAAAACTACTCAAATTTTCCTTCCAATCTATGGATGCCCAAGGTGGCCTAGCCCATGAGGGGGTGCATTTAGTCATATCACACGTTGGAAGGAGGGAAAGGGGAAACACACCCGACAACAAACACAAACACTTGCCTCTCTATAGCCTAGGTTGAATCTCAACACCCCGATCCTCTCATTAAAACACACCAAACATCAAAATTTGCTAGCAACACTTTGATTGCACACTCTTGAGCACACAATCACACACAAAAGCACAACTTACTGCACTCCAATTGGCATAACTTACGTATCCACCCAAGCACACCAATGATGATGACTATTGGTGATAGTCATCCAAGAGTTGTACATGTTGAGCTTGAGATCTCAACAATCCTGAAGATTTAATGTTAGATTTCCTTTAGTATCAAAATTATCTACCAAAGATTGATATAAATATTTGTCTAGAATAGACAAACATACTAAAATAGACTATTTCACAACATTGTGAACTTTGTTCAGTATCACAAATATCTACCAAAGATTGATATAGATATTTTTCTATAGTACAACTATTTCAAAACATTGTGAACTTCTCTCACACTGTTAAGGATGCAATCTTATGATCCAATTGCACCTATTGTAGAGCCATCTTCTTTGTCAGTTTCCATCCATCTCCCGCTCAAGCTCCTCTTCTAGACGGGTGATATCAGATTGCTTGATTGAACTTTGTGCTTCCACCATTTGTTCAATGGCATTAACAATAGTATTCCATCCCGTTTGGATGGTGGCTACACACCCATTTGTTATTGTCTCTCGATCTATCTTTTTTGTTATGTAGATGATCATAGGACCTTGTATGGCAATGGTAACTTCTCTAATGAGTCCATCACCAAACTCCCCACTAGTCAATTTTTTTGAAGTGCTTATAATCTGTCGAATGGTATTTATGTAATTGTAGAGGTAACGATGGTGGGTTGTTCATATTTATTTTTCTGCTCTAGACTTTTTTGTAGTTCAATAGCAGTATCTAGGGTTGCACCAAGCGAGACAATGGCAGTTGCTATTGAACTCCTAGGAGCCTGTTTAGATGTTGGCTTTGACTTCTTCTCAACATATTTAGTGGCAGAATTCTTAGTATGAGAGCTGCATTGATCTTATAACTCCTTAGGAAGTTTTTGCTTTTTGTTGGGGACTCAAATGTTTGTGCTTCCTCCTTTCCCATATCTATTTTTGGGACTCCAGACCCATCATCTGATCTTTGGGGGCTTCAACCCCACTCAACTTTAGCAGGATGTTTTGAACATTGATATGCGGTGGGAGAATGGTAACCCAACAGAGGTATTTCCAGACATACCATGCTTTAAATAAATTTTGGGTTTTCACTTTGCCAGTCTAGGTTACAACACTGCTGAATAGAATAGAGCTTGTATTTATAGGTGTCTTTGCATTTACTACCCTAGCCAAAAGCATATTGAACAATTTCTCAGTGACATAGGTGGCATTGTTTTTCAAAATGATTCCCTCCACAGCTAATTTATATGCTGCTCTTTCCTCCAGGGCCGAAACTAAAATGCCATGTCCACCCGTCTTTTGTTTCTCCTTGGTCTAAGTAGTTTCATTTAGAGATGTGCTAATGGTATCTGCACTCCAAGGTTGGCCTTTTGGTCAAAATGGAAATCTGAATATGTGAGAGATAATTGCAACCATGATTTGAAGATTTTTGCCATTGACCACGACTGAATCAAAGGTATCGATGAATTGCTCTATGATGTTTGCATCGATAGTCAATTTGGTGGCTTCCAATCAGACCAACATACCCCAATTTTGTAAGACTTCTCTCCCTCTTTCCTAAAACACATATTTGGCAATGGGTTTATGGGGCATTGTGAACCGTGGTTCTAACTAACACTAACCCTTACTTGAAATCGGCGATGACATGATTTTGCTCATCCAACATAGCCTGCGTGGCTTGAGCAGATATCGCTCCATGCTTCACCAATAAGTCGTGTCAATGTGCACAACAGATGGAGGTAAATAAGGCACATGAAGGACGTCTGCAACAACAATCTCTATAAGCGCAAGGGGTGAGGGAATGCTTGCGGTGTCGCCCACCCTCCTCATAGTTTTTCAAATTTGAGCCATGAATGCTCCACTCTTTGCATGCCTTGGGAATATATCAATTGTTATTGACATGACATTTATGCATTGGTTTGACCTTATAATCATTACCAATAGGATACCCAAAAATATACACTCTTTAATGCACCACTAACGATTGTTATGGCCTTCAGATGCTTTCTCATTATTTGAAATCTAAGCTTGGAATGTGGTGACTCTCGGCTCATTTTTTGAAGGCCTTTCCTTAGCTATTTTGACCCCTTATGATATGATAAAGAATAGATTGAGTGAATTCCTTGTCCTACACATTTGGTCTTGGAGATTCTGTTGGTTTGGAATAGTACATCTTAATCTTTGCCCCATTATAAACTCATGGTAGCATCAGTCTAGATAAAACCTTCAATCTAACTATACCATTATAAAAACCTAGTTCACCGAGTCATATGGTCTTGACCATGCTATCTTCATATTACGTTTCTTTGGCCCTATTTTTGATTGATATAGTAAGACCAAGTCACCTTTTCTAAACTCCCTTACCTTGAACTTGCTATTATGTCAAAAATTTCCTTCGTTGTTGTACTACATTGGGTTTGAGCATTGCTCTTTGTTTGATATCATCCATTGTTAGTAGCTCATCCAATCTGTTCTTAGTGTTGAGATGATGTCCATATCATATTCTATTGCCATTTTGAGACTGGGGATATAAAATTCCATAAGTACCAATGCTTCAGTGCCATACACCATTCTAAATGGTTTCATACCAATTGTAATCTTGTAAGCTATTATGTATACCCAGAGTGTTGTCTAAAGCTTGTCATCATAGGTGTGAGGCTCCTTTTAAACTATTTTAGTAAGAATGGTCTTGATGGTCGTATTGCTACTCTCACCTTGCTGTCTGTTGCATCTGGGTAATACGGTGTAGATTTTTGGTGCTTGATTGAGAAGATTGCATTTAGAATTTGAGTTATAACATTAATGAAATGTTTTCCCTGATTTGAAACTATCTCACTTGGGAAACCATATCTGCATACAATTTGTTCATATAAGAACCATGCTATCAACTTGACTGTGTTATTGGGTAATGTCTCAGCTTCCACCCAATTGCTTACATAACACATGGCCATGACTATGTACTTGTTCTTCCTTGGAGTGACCTTCTTGAATGGACTCATAAAGTCTAGATCCCATTTACCTAATGTTTGTATTGTGGTTAGAGTTGTCATGTCTATTGCAATTGGTTTGCCCATTCTCTGGCAAGTATCACATGTTTTACAAAAAACTTTAACATTTGACATCACGCTCTGCCACCATAACCTTGCCTAAAAAATCTTCTTATAAGTAATGTTAGTGCAAAAATTTCCTCCTATGCAACACTTCCACTATGAGCCTCAATTATCACTTGCATTTTGCCCTGCATTGGCACACATCTTTTGAGAACTCCATCAATGCTTAATATCTATAGTGATTTAGCTACTATGAGCGAATTTTAACCTTTTGATAATTAGAGCCCTTTTACTAGACTAGGACCTTTCTGGAAAGCCTCCATGCTAGAGAAAATCATAAACATCTTGCCTTTTGGATTTGGCCCATCCATTGCCGTACTTTGAAAAAGTTTGACATATACTGGTTCACGTCTCTTAATGATGTATCTGAAATTCCCTTAGTTAGTCTGGATAAGAAGTTGACACCGCTGTGAGTTTTTCTTGGCTGGAATATCTTAAATTCAAACTCCCACAAGAACATCAACCATATGAACATTCATTGTTGAATCACCACTTTGCTAATAAAAAAAAGTTATACCTAATGGTCCACATAAAGTGAAAAACTTCACCGACAGATAATGTTTGAATTTTTTAGTACTAAACACTATTCCTAGTGCCTCTCTCTCAATTGTGGAATACCCTTTCTCTGTTGTATTGAATATGTGACTAGCAAATTATACTTGGTAATTCTCCTTCACATCAAGTTGTGCCAAAATAGCCCCCATCGCCATACCAGATACATCTACATGAACATGGAATATAGCCTTCCAATCTGGATGACAAATAATTGGCTTCATATACTAATGGCTACTTTTAGACATTGAAAAATTGTTTCAGACTCTGGGGTCCCTATGAACTTCACCCTCTTTTGAGTTAATTCATATAATGGAATGGCCTTTGTTGCAAACACATGAATGAGCCTTGTACCTTAGGAATGAACTCAAATCAGATACATTTCTTGGTGATTTGGCCTATTGTACACATCTGATTTTTTCTTCAATCATTTTGATTCCATTTTTGGACACAATATGCATGCTTCAAAAGGGGTCCCTTTTAGACCATACATACCGATTTGAAGGGATTCAAAAACATCTTTTCTCTCTACATTGCTCAATTACCATTTCCAAAAATAGGAGATGCATATCTTCACTTGAGAACATGGTGAAGTCATCTCCAAATATTGCCAAAAACCTATGTAAAAGCTCTCTGAAGATTTCTATCATACACTGTTGAAAGGTTGCTGGAGCATTACCTAATCTAAATGGCAATACTAAGAATATAAAAGCTCTCCATTCAGTAATGAATGTCATTTTTGTCCATTTTTTTGGTGCTATCTTTAGCTAATTGTACCCACTATACCCATCCATGCAGTTGTTTGTGGCCTGAAATCTCATTCAACATCATATCTTTAAATGGTGGATAAAATGGGTAGGAGCACTCAACTTTCAATAATTAACACAAACCTCATTTTCCCATTCTTTTTTAGAACAACCACTATTGGAAACAACCAATCACTACTTGCCACTTCAGTAATAAATCCTACCTTCACCAAAATGTCAATTTCTTCCTTAACCTTCTTCTTAGAGTTTGACTTCATTCTGTACCTCTAAATCCGTACTGGTTATGCATTTGGTTTCAATGGTATCCAATGATGCTAGCATACCCCTAAATCTAATCCCTTTAGATCTGTACGATTCCAAGCGAATACATCCTTATATTTTTGGAATAGCTACCTGGCCTTCTCCTTTATTTATAGTTTTAGATGCTTGTTGAATTTGACCATCTTAGGATCCACTCCAAAACCAAGATTTCATTATGCAATTTATTGGTCATCTGGTAACAACGAATTTGCCACCTTTTCTTTTTGCCAAAGATTTACTTTCCTTGTCAAGTTGTATACGTGTTGGGTATTTGTTGATGAAAGGATTACCCATACTTGATCTGATTGTACACTATTCCAACGAGGTGTATCTACACTTTGTTGTTGATGTTTCTCATCTAATCTGGCATTCCCCATATTGTGGTTTTCTGACTCTTTTGATGTCCTACCATCTAGATCACTAATATTTCACTTGGATTTGACTCAATGAATTTATTTGAATATTGTTGCCTTTGCCGCTCTGCCCTCTCCTAGTCCATAAGTATTGTATTTAAGTCTATCTCTGCTATAGGAAATATATTTATGGATGCCGTCAATCATTCAATATTCTTTGTTCCACATATTTATGGATTCCATCATTCATTTGATCTTCATTGTTCCGTATTTCCTACACACTTTCGATGAACTCATCGCCCTTTCCTAGCTTCTGGTATAATTTATCTTTACCTCTTATGAGGTCCTTGAATTTCAACATTTGGCTTGCATAGTTGTGTGTGGCTCTTGCAATTTTGAGCCATGGCGTTCCCAATAGTATACTATATGCTCGTTGCACATTTGGTACTAGAAAACTAGTTTGAATTTCTCAAAGCCTACAATGATGATGATGAAGGTTTTCAACTAGACTGGACTTCCGCTAGCCGACACAGCTCCTTTGGCCTCATTGCCCTTTTCTAGATTCTGGTTTTATTTATCCTTACATGGATTCTCCTATTCAATTCTTAAATTGTCAATGTATGGCCTGCATTTTCTACACATTTCCTCTGGCCTCATTGTCCTTTTTGAGCTTCTGACATTATTTATCTTTGCCTGGATTCTCCTATTAGGTCCTTGAATTGTCAAGGTCTTGCCTCCATAGTTGTGTATGGATCTTGCAATTCTGAGCCATGGCCTTCCCAATATCATACTATATGCTTTGGTACAGTCCTTTTGATATCTTTTAGTTCAATAGTAAGCCTTTGAATTCTTTCACATACCTTAACAAAAATTTGGTCATGTTCATTCCCAGAGCTACTATCTAAACTCAAGAATCTCCCCTCCAGATAGCTGTCCTTGTAGTGCCATGCCTTTGCTGGCCTCCCACCTCTTCTAACTAATGGATCCTTTTGTGAGGAATTGGATTGTTGCTTTTTAACAATTTTTGTCCTCAAATCTGATTTATTAGCCTCGACCAAGTTTTCCCTGACTTGCCAGACATCCTTCTCCAAGCTCTCCTCTGAGCCCTTTGCTGGTTCTTTAGATTCCTTCTCAACACCTACTTATCTGATTCATTCTCAAGGAGTCCCTTTTCTAGAATCTCTGGAGTCTTTGGTGAAAGCCTTTGGATAGTTTTGGCCTTTGAACGTTTAGGTTTCTTTGGCATCTTCTTTGCCAGATACTCCATGATCTTGATTGCTAGCATCCTGTGTTCCCACCATTCATCTACCGTCTTGGCCTTTCCATTGGCCTTCTAGATGGATCTTTGCATCTCTTACCTTTGAGTCTCTTCAATCTGCTTTGTTTGGTCAACTGGATCATGTGGTAACTCCTCAATGAAAACCCCAACAATCCGGGTGCTCACTCGCACTGGAACTCGGTTTGCCATTTTACCTTCGAGCACTTTAGCTTTAGCATACTCTACGCACCAAGCTGCAAAGTTTTCATACTTGCTACAAGTGTAACAACTAAAATTATACCTTGTAAATTCAGCTCTTCTTGATCCTACCAGCAAAATTTTGATGTCTATCTCTTCTTGGCATGCTGCTGGTAACGGTCCCATTCTCCATATTCTCTAACTTGGCCTCTTGCTTTGGTAGTTCTAGGTTTGTCAATGCAAAAAAAACACATCTTTGATTTTGCAATTATTCCATAGATGTCCAACGTTTCTTTACTCTTCGATCTGCCCTTTGACTCACTTTAAGAAGAACTGGAACTATAATTAGACTCTTGAGTTGATGATTAACTGTATTTCTAATTTCGTCTCTTCTTATGGCCCTTTTCTTTCTTTGAATGTTGCTCCAACTTTTTGTACCAGATCATCAAACTTTTTGGTCGATGCTAGTACCTCTTTCTCTCTAATTTTCTTACTTTTGAATCCACTCAGAAACTAGCCTTGCATCCTCTTTTTTGAAGGAGGTTCATTCAATTGTATGGGGAGATCCTTGATCTTTTCCACATAGCTTCTCAATGGAAACTTGCCTTGCTTAATCTTGTCTAACTCATAGAGTGGGATGAGCCTAGCACCCTCATATCGCCGAGGCCTGCAAAGGGAATGCCACCAAGTTAGGGGTCTGCTACCCCACCCCGCCTTGTCCACCATGTAACGACCAACAACCACAGACCCATACACAGTCACCAACCCCAATCGCACCCGGGACCACGACTAGGACCAAACCGAGCAACAATCGAGAAATCACCAATAAGCAAACCCTCCACCTACTCAAAATAGGCCAGGCAAGCGCATTTCCTCCACAGGGGAAGCGGACAACCGCCAAGACCGGGGAGCAAAAATAGGCCGATATCTGAGCCCAAATGAAGAATGCAAAGATGGTTTTAAGATTCAATTTTTTTTCTTGAAGAAAGGGATTAATAATTTTTTTTTGGGCAAAACTCACAATTGTGAATGAATTATATTGATCATCTCAAAAAATTACAAGAACTTGCCATGCTCGTGCCGAGCCATGACACCATCCAGAGACCAAACTTACATTAGCTATCTGGGGAACCACCATGCCCTTGATACACCAGGTTCATTATCATGTTCTTCACTAATCTTCTGGTTTCATGATTTTCCCTTTACCTAAGCATTCCGCTGACAACAAGGCACATGTAACCCTAGACCAATCATCCGAGTTTTGCTTGCGCCCGAGTGTCCATATCAGCTCTCTGCTTTCTTGTATAATTTTTGCGAAGCTTGCCACCTCAGGAACTCCTTCGAACACACGGCGGTTCCTTGTTTGCCATACATTATGTAAAAAGCAAAACCTGATAATTTGAGTGCAGATGAGGATGGCAGGGCTACCCAAGTTCTTACCTCCAAGGAGTAAACCAGTCTTGAAAAAACCAATTTTCCATGTTCTTTGGAACCACTTGCAAATTTTTCCTCTAAGGCCTCTGATAGCTGGGCATTCCATAAAAAGGTGGGTCAGATCCTCACTAGCCATCCTGCATCCCAGGCATCGATCTGTCCCTATCCCTCTCTCCTGAATCTTCACCCCCGTCGAAAGAGCACCCCTAATTACTTTCCATAGAAATACCTTCATGTGATACGGAACCTTTGGCGCCCAGATGTTCTCCATTACTTGCTCCCACCTTTCCTCCGACGATTGTTTTTTCCATATCTTGTTAAGGGGGCTAGACCAATTCTTCTTTAGCGTCATTGTATGGTAAATGCCTTTAGAATAGGGTTACCATAAGAGGCTGCTTCCGGGCCATTTCCAGGCATTCCATCAAACTCCGAGTCACAGATTGGCATCACTGCACTGTCAAGTTCTTTCATCACTTTGTTGACTAGCAAAACCTCCAAGCTATTAAGTTGGAATTGGGTTACCAGAAGTTCAGTGGTTTTCCAGCTCTTGCTGTTACTGTCCCAGAAGTACCCCAGTCGGTTCAGACCCTTATTATTCAGTTTCCTGGCTGCTTCTATCCAATAGGGATTTTGCGACAGATCTACAACTTTGGAAAGCCAGGGGAACCAATGCAGAATGGAGTTCTTGAAGTATCTGGTTTCTTCCCCCCACTTTAGGACTCCCATTGCTCTGTTGCATTTCCTTACCAATTCCCCTGAGCCACCCCCCAAACTTAGTGTTTAAGGCATTAATCTTAAACATCATATTGATAGCATGTGAAGTCTCATGTTACGATTGATTGGAGCCAATGCCAAAGTTGAAGAAGATGATGATATTTCTGTCCTTCCCAAGAGTGTACACGACTTTCCAAAATATAGGTATATTGTCACTACGCTGCAAATTTTAATCATTTCAAATTTCCAAGTGTGGTTTTGCATTACAAAAACTGGAACATGTGAATTATCCAATAGTGTGAGTCTTTGGAAGAAGTGTACAAACCTGGCTCTTATAGTGCAACATTAGGAGAAAACCTTACACCGAGCGAATAAAACCGAGCGTGGAATTTTTTCGAGCGAAAGTAGGGAGAATTATAACACAAAAAAGTAGTGAGAATTATAACACAAAAAAGCTCTACCATAATGTCAAGTGCAGCCAATCCAACAAAACGGTCAATCCGTAGAAGGTGATCGTTGCAACAATATAAACGCCAAATTGATTAAGTAACACAAGCTATCAAAACAATGTAAGTATAATAGGCGCTCATCCTACAATGGCAATTGCAGGGAATCCAAAAAAATGGCCAATCCATAGGAACTGCAAACCTTAGCTCAAGAAGTCGATGCTATGCTGGAACTTTGGCCCCACACAATCCCTAGAACAACTCTACTTTTGTCAGTGCTGCCTGATGCACAAACTCATGAGCTGCAGAATCCAAACCAAGGACTCAAAAATACACAAAGTACATGTGTTTGCACGGCACGTACGTGAGAGGCCTGCTGTCTCTTTTTTGGAAATCCTCACAAGTACATCGAGGAAAGTCTGCAATGGTCACCGCATAAGTAACCCCCTTTTGAACTGAGCTTGGAGTGCTAACATGAAAAACATGCGATGCATTTGGTACCAATATACCTCTCTCACTAGATGTGCTTCCATGCTTTGGCCCAATGCTATCCTGTCATTGCAGTCTTTGGTTAATTTTGTTTTCCACCTTACATGCTTTCCATCTCTAAATCTAGCACGGAAAGAGCTCGGCTGTGTTCCACATTGCCCACCAATATGGAGGTTCCGTTGTGCTGTCGTATTATCTCCCTGAAGCACAAATCCATTTTTGTGCAGCATCTCAACCTCCTATGGAAGCAAACACGTTCCCTCTTCCACAACCCACATCCCCAGAGTTGGGCCAGGAGGTCCAATAATCATCCCATCAATATTCCATGCATGAGTGGTACTGTCATTGCAAAACCATACAAACCCCTCAATAATTCCTTCTGGTTTGGCACCCACAGCGGGATATTTTTCCTTTCCATAAAATCAAGGGCAGGAACACCATTTTGCACATTATCTAAATTGTTTTTTATGAACCTACCATAATGTACTTTCTCTCCAGGGAGAACACCCAAACACGTCATTTTTCTGTGAGACTCAGTGCACCTAATTGCCCAAACAGTCCAAGGCACCTTTTTCTCTGGCCAAAGACTAGGAGTAGCGGAAGCATTTTGCTGGCTATGTGGTACATTGTAAATTGGAGTAGTGACAGTAACAAACTCTGGCCTATGAGAGTCTTCTTCAAGAGTTTCATCGGCATCAAGAAAGATTGAGCGTGATTTTTGCACACTCTTTTCCCTTACTGGAGCTCTATTCATCTCTGGACTTGGTATTTACATTTCTAAAATTTTTGACTGAGCTACATCAAGAAGTTTTCTATTCGATGTTGATGCTGACTGATTGCTCATAAATCTGGCTGCCAAGTCTTCCATCATTGGTCCTGTGGATGAATGCATGCCCTTCAAGTAGGCATTGTAGCGCACACTTTGAAGAACTGCTACTGACATATCTACACAAGTGACTTCATACAGACCAATGTTATTCTTATAACCAATTGAAGCACGAATACTTGCATGTTTTGCCTCAGAAAGATTTGTTCTAGGGACAAAAGCACTTGTCTCATCTTGAGCAACAAATCTGTCTCCCCAATGTGGCACTCTAACATCCCACCATGACAACCATGTTTCCAATGCTGGAATCTCATCCAAAATAGCACGGCCCATTTTCCAAAACTGTTTGAGTTCATCCTTGCATACTTGTGCTGCATGTTCTGAAGGTGCATGTAACCATTTTTGACACAATATTTTATGCTCCTCTTGATAAGAGGAACGTATACACTTGATAGTGTGCTTAACCATGCTTTGCTCCCAATGAAAAACACACGATCTCTCTTTCTCAGGCATCTTTTTTTTGGCTCCACCAAAATAGACAGTACAACCTGTAATCCAATTTGCATTTGCCTCATCTACCATAAAACCTCGAATTGAGGCTTATCAAAACCATGATCAACTACACATTTTCCAAAACTCTTTGAGTTCATCCTTGCATACTTGTGCTGCATGTTCTGAAGGTGCATGTAACCATTTTTGACACAATATTTTATGCTCCTCTTGATAAGAGGAACGTATACACTTGATAGTGTGTTTAACCATGCTTTGCTCCCAATGAAAAACACATGATCCCTCTTTTTGGTGGAGGTTATGTGCAAGTTTGTGGAGATGAGTCCAATGCTCGAGCCCGACATGTTGAGTGCAATAATAAAGAATTCGTTTTCTATAGTAATCAACTTCAACGTTTTTTGCTATTTGCTGTCAAAGCACTTTCGGCACCAGCTGTGCTCTCTTTATCTGAATGTATCCCAAATTGTTGAGCAGAGACTAATCACAAATTGCCGAAATAAAACCAAGACTACTGACATATAACAAATTTTCCAATCACAAGCAAGCAATAATATATGTAGTATTGACATACAAGCAAAAAAGAGACCCACGGGCAACCCTCCAACTGCTCCTTGCTACGAGGGGCCTACCCAAAACAAGTGAAGACATTGAGAAATTCAAGGTGCAAGCGTGAAATTGCTTATTTGACTTGGCGGCCACTGTTCTCAGCAAACCATACCACTCTGCCACACTCTGGCAGCCAGCCTTGATGTCTTCACCATATATACCAGCTTCATGCTACACTAAAAAAGAGTAAGTCTTAACATCAAGGCTTGAGGCTTCCATGACAACGCGGCAAGGGCACAGTACCGACCAGGAGTCTTTAGAGTCAAGATGCAATAGATAGGTCAAATTGATATATCGGCTACAAAATGAAATCCGTAGTATCTCAAAACACTGGAGATCGTAAGTGCAGCAAGCAATTACTCATGACACAGCTGCCTATAATACGGTGACCCCAACCCTGTAGGTCTTGTCTCTCTATAGCACTCTCAAAAGCCCAACAAGCCCTACTCCCTCATGTGACGACCATCTCTCTGATAGCCTCTCTGCGCACTCTTAGATGCCGGTAAAGGGGATCAAAGACTTGATAGAGACAGCAGACCCTACCCAAAACCTCACCGCCTTGCTACGACGGGCCTGCCCAATAAAAAAATGGCCTACATCCGACTTAATGTTAACCAGTAAATAACAAGGTCCATTCTCGTTATCTGAAGCTCAGTGTTATTGAAGGTATTGTTCCTCCACTGCTAGGGGAGGTTCAAGAAGACGCGGCAGGAGTGCATCACTTTCAAAACCTGTTTGTAGTGATCAAGTTAGCTCGCGGTGGCCGAGACAGAGTTGCCAGATGAGAGCGATAGTCATGATATTGGTTTGGGTTCTTTACATGAAGTGGACCAAGAGATAGCTAATGTTGAAGCTGCTATGCAAATAGTGCCATTTAGAATGAGACCTGAAATACGTCCAAGTGTTGCAGATGAGGATGATAGCACATTGCACTTGGATCAGGGAGAGGATATTCTAAGTAAAACAAGAGTTTTTAGTTGCTTTGAATGTCCTCCCCTACCTCTTTGCAGGCTTATACCTCATGCTAAAGTTCATGGTTTAAGGCCAGATGTAAGTGGCTTGAGGTCTGCATTTGCCAGAGAAGGCTACATCAAAGAGAAGGGTGCATTTATAGTTTCATTGTCTACATATGTCAAATGGAAGAAACTCTAGTCATAGGTATGCTTTCTTATTTTTACCTTTCTTCATTTCTTTTGATGATCATAAGTAAACGTATGTCTTTTTTTTGTAAGATGCTATTATTGATGGATGGGATCCAATATGGAAACAAGTCAATATAGAGTTTGAAGAAGAGGTAGCTGCATATCCACAATTTGAATCCCTTGCCCAAAAAATGTTCTATGTGTGGGAAGGGAATCATCGAACAGTTGCTTGGCGAGAATCCATTAATGAAATGTACTCTACTAACAAAGAGAGGCATTGTAGAGTTTTATGTACAATAATTGATACTACAAAGGTGCTAGTCTTCAAAGAATGAACTTGTAAGTAAAATGCTAAATCAAGTGTATTGTTTGATGTATTTATATTATTTTGGCACTTCTTTAAAAACAAATTATTCATTTTTGTAGCATGAACACACATGCTTTGGTTACCTCTCACTTGAGAGATGAACTTGTCAATTGCTCAAATATTTGTGCGGCCGATCATGAAGATTATCTCCGTGCACTACCAGAGGCAGATCAGAAACTCATTGACACTCTCTGAAAAAGAGGAACAAAAGGGGAAGAGCCTTGGCATCCTCTTACACGGAGATATCTTGCTCGTTTGTTATTTGATGTAAGTGTACTACATTCTTGAATTTAAGTATAATTGCTTTGTGATTTTAATGTTTTTATTGAATACTTATTGAAAGGTTCAAATGTCAAAGGAGCTCCAAAGTAAGATAGAGAGCAAGAAAGATACTCTATCGCCACAAGATCTGAAACAAGAAGAGAAACAAATAATCGGAGACTTGTACATCAAATATGGGGATCGTGTTGGAAAGGTATGGTTCTTTTGACTAGGTTGCATTGTTTGTCTTTAAGTGCTTTTTTTAATGAAAGTTATGTGACAGATTTTGAATATTGTTGATCCTCGACATGGTAAAGAGTGTTTGATAAAGTAATGAGTTTGAAATGGGGCCAAGAGAGTTGGGCGACATTAGAGAAGCTTAATTTAATTGCTCTTCATGATGCAAAAATGAATAATAAGATCTTATGGTTATCATTGCTGGAGTCTAGCAAGATTACACGAGCAACTTACGGATTGACTCAAGGTGACCATAGATTCCGTAGGTAGGTAACACGAGTTTGGTTTCTATCTTTATGTTACCATATACATGTGGTAGTGATGTGTGTGAACACACTAGGACCGCCGGGGCATTTTTTCCCTCTTTAGGAGGTTTTTTTTTCCCCCGTGCATTGTATATACGCCCATCACTCTAGGGCTATCTATTTCCATTGCACACTAAGTAACACACTCTCTATTGTGTGCCTTGAGCTCCCTTCGTCTTCTCCAAGCTGTGTGTGTTTCTCTGCAACCCTAATTCCAACAATTGGTATCAGAGCAGGTCACGTCTTCCCGGCTTAGTCGCCAGCTGCTCCAGCACACGCCTGCTCACTTTCTCCGATTTCAGTGAGCTTTGGCGAGCGTTCGCAGGTCGACAAATATTTTGGGTAAGCTCGAAGAGCTTGGTCAGCTCAGAATTTTGATTTGGGCTCTGGGCTCATTTCGGTCCACTACGGCAGTACTGCACAGGCTATTTCGTCATTTTGTGCAGATTTTCTGTCAGTGCCGTTTTCTGCATAACAGGTGCCTTATAGTCTTCTACGGTTTGTGCTATATAGCACAAGTTGTTCCCGCTCCATTTCTCCTATTTTCGGGTAGTTTTCACATCAAGTGCAGCATTTACCATGGCTGACAACAACAACACAGATGTGTTCAAGATGTTTGCTGCTGAGGACAGGTTGGATGGGGACAACTACCCTATGTGGGCTTATATGATGCAACATGTTCTTGTGTCAAAAGGTGTCTTGAAGATGTAGGCAATATTGAGGATGTTGCAGGTCTTGCTGCAAGGATTGCAGCTGTTAGAGTTGTTTTGCCTACGGCAGAACAAGCTCGTTGGGATGTTAAGGATGCGCAGGCTCATGCATTGATTGCGTTGTCTGTGAAGCGCACCATTATTCCTCACATCCGTTCAGCAAAATCTGCAAAACAGGCTTGGGATATTCTAGCAGGTCTTTATGCAAGCCGCAATGAGGCTAAAATTGCTTTGCTGCGTAAAGAGCTAGAGTCGAAGATTATGCATGAGGAAGATGATATGGACACTTTCCTTGCTAGTGTCAAGGATATCAATGAGCAACTCATTTCTGCAGGTGAAGTCATTTCTGACAGTTCCCTTGTGCAGACTGTTCTTGATGCCTTACCAGATTCCTACCAGACTTTTGCTAGTACTTGGAGACTGATGACCCAAGGAAACCCTGAAGTTGTCAAGTTTGATGCATTATGCACATTGCTGTTGCAAGAGTCACTTTCTAGAAAAAACAGGACTAGACAGCGTGCAGTTGAACAGGCTTTTATTGCTTCTCAAAGAAAGGGTGGTAACAGTAATGCAGCCACTTCTTATGGTTCTGCTGCGAGTGGCAAAAATTCTGTTCCTAATGCTTCTGCTGGCAGCACTTCGTCTGGCAATTCTGGTGATAAGGGCAAAAAGAAGATGCGTTGCCATTATTGTAAAGCCAATGATCACTTGATCAAGTCGTGTCCTAAGTTGAAGGCCAAAGAGGCTAAGAAGAAAGAGGGTGGTTCCACTGCAAATGCTGGGTCCACTACAAATGCAGCCATTGTTGAGTCTTCTGTGAAAGGAGATTGTGATGCTGATGTTGATGCAGAATGGGCTTTTAGCGCAGAGTGCACTTACAATCCTGCTGTCCATGATGCATGCTTGTCAGTTGCTGCAGATTCACATGTGTGGTATTTCGACAGTGGTGCTACAAAGCACATTACCTCACATCGTGAATTGTTTACCTCTCTCGAGTCTGTCCCTCATGGGAATTCAGTCACTTGTGCCAACAACGCCTCTTATCCAGTTCAGGTAGTTGGAAAGATTGTGCTCACTGCTGCTAATGGCAGTTCCTTCACACTTGTTGATGCACTTTATGTACCTGGGATCAAGAAGAATCTCTTGTCTGTATCCGCACTTGCTAGACTTGGACTTGTAGTCAAATTTGTGGATGACAGATGTACAGTTCATGATCTCAGTTTTGGTGATGAAATTGTTGCATCTGGGCTTTTGTGCCGTGGGCTGTATAAGCTCACTTTGTATGACAAGTGTGGACAAAATTTTGCAAATGCTGTTGCAGATTCAAGGGCTATTTCAGATGCAAAACTTTGGCATGCACGTTTTGGTCATCTGAATTTTGCCAGTTTGCTGCGTTTGCAGAAATCTGATATGGTTGCTTCTTTGCCGCCTCTTGAAGCACCTATCAAACATGTTTGTGAAGGCTGTATTCTGGGTAAAATGCAGCGTTCTAAGTTTCCAAAGGATGGTTCAGTTAGGGCCACATGCAGGTTGCAGCTTGTGCATAGTGATGTTTGTGGGCCCATGCAAACTCCGTCCTTGGCAATTACCTGTACTTCGTGACTTTCATTGATGATTACTCCAGGCATGCGTGGGTATTTCCGCTTAAAGCGAAGTCCGAAGTTTTTATGTGCTTCAAACAATTTTTGGCTATGGCTGAAAATGTCTCAAAATGTACTATGGGCACCCTCCGTTCCGATCGAGGGGGATAGTATATGTCTCATGAATTTAATGCATTTCTGGCTAGTCGTGGGATAAAACACCAATGTACAATGCCTTATACACCTCAGCAAAATGGTGTTGCTGAGAGGAAAAACAGGTCACTAACGGAAATGGCACGATGTATGGTCAAAAGTCAAGCTTTGCCGCATTCTTTTTGGCTTGAGGCCATCATGTGTGCCACTTATGTACTTAACAGGTGTCCTACGAAAGCTTTGCAGTCTATCACTCCATATGAAGCATGGCATGATAGAAAACCTTCTATTGAGCACATGCGTGTTTTTGGCTGTTTGGCATATGCTTTGGTGCCACAAGTGCAGCGCAGAAAATTGGATGATAAGGCTGTCAAATGTATTTTTGTTGGTTATAGTGCTGAAAGCAAAGGTTACAGGTTGTATCATCCGCAAACAAAACGTATTCTGGTTTCACGGGATGTAGTGTTTGTGGAAGATTCTGTTCAACCCTTGCTGTCATGTACTAGAGACAGTAATGTAAGCTCACAGGACATTTATGACACTTTGTTGCCTCTTTTCAGTGGTGGAAATACGAATGTAAGTTCCAATGAGGCAAATGTACAGCCTATGGGGGTTTCTGAAAATGTTTTAGAACAGCCTATTACTGATGCAGATGTACATGATGTACTTGATGAGGAAAGGGCTGAAAATGAGCAGGCTAGAGGTATGCCAAAATGGCTGGTGCACACTTTGCGTGACAGTAAATTGGATGCACCTTAATCTAGTCGTACTCGTTCAGGCTCTCGCCATGCATCTTATGCATCAGATTGTTATGCTTTGGCTGTGTCTAGTTTACATGATGTTGAGGAGCCTCTGTCTTTTGATGAAGCACAGAATTCAGAAAATTGGATTGCTGCCATGAAATCAGAATATGATGCACTTATAGAGAATGACACATGGACTTTATGTGATTTGCCTCCTGGCAAAAAGGCCATTGGTACGAAGTGGGTTTACAAGTTGAAACGCAAGCCGGATGGTGAGATCGATCGCCATAAGGCTCGACTTGTTGCAAAGGGTTATGCACAACAAAAAGGCATAGATTATGAAGAGACTTTTGCTCCCACTTGTCGTATGACTACTGTGCGTTTTCTATGTGCATTGGCAGCTCATTTTGGTTGGGATGTACATCAATCAGACATTGTTACTGCTTTCTTGAATGGTGACATATTTGAGGAAGTTTATGTAACGCAGCCTCGCGGTTTTGTCATAAAAGGACAAGAGGACAAAGTGTGCAAATGTAAGAAGGCTTTGTATGGGTTGAAGCAATCTCCTCGTGCTTGGTATGAGAAAGCTGACACTCATTTGGTTAAACGAGGCTTTCGTAACAGTCCAACAGAAAGCACATTGTATGTAAAGCGTGAGGATGATGTATTTCTCATTGTGGTTCTTTATGTTGATGATTTGCTGATCACTGGACCAAATGAGAGACATATTGCTGAATTTAAGGCTGATTTGAATGCTACTTTCAAGATGAAAGATTTGGGCTGTTGCATCATTACTTGGGTATACAGTTTAAGCAGTGTGATGGTGGTATTGCCTTGTGTCAGAAAAGTTACATAGAGACATTGCTATGTAAGTTTGGACTTGAGGATTGCAAACCTATTGCCACTCCCATGGAAACAGGTTTGAAGTTGATTCTACATGATGCTGGCGATCCTGCTGATGTCACTCTTTACCAAACTGCTGTTGGCTGCCTCATTTATGTATGCAACACGAGGCCAGATATTCAGTTTGCAGTCTCGCAGGTCAGCAGATTTATGCATAGCCCAGAATCTAAGCATTGGCAGGCTGTCAAGAGGATTTTCCGCTACCTTAGTGGCACTTTACATCTTGGCTTGTTTTATCCCAAGGGGGGATCATTGCCGCCAGACTTACATGCTTTTTCGGACTCAGATTGGGCTGGTTGTTTTGACACGCGAGTGTCCACAAGTGGTTTTTGTTTCATGCTTGGCAGTTCATGTATATCATGGTTGAGCAAGAAGCAACCTACTGTGGCCACTTCGAGTTGTGAGGCTGAGTACAGGGCAGTCTTCACAGCTACGGTTGAGTGTGTATGGCTCAGACGCCTTATGGCTGACTTGGGTGTTGGACAGGACACTGCCAACACTATCTACACTGACAGTCAGAGCGCATTGGCAGTTGCGAGGAACCCAGTTTTTCATGCTCGCACAAAGCACATTGAGGTGCATTACCACTATGTCAGGGAGAGGCTCTCAGTAGGAGAGATCAGCTTGGCTTATGTGCCAACACAGGACAACCTTGCAGATCTTTTCACAAAGGCATTGTCTCGTGAGAAGCTTGAAGCTTTCCGCAAAGCTTTGGGCTTACTCCCCTTTGTGGACTGATCCTGTCCTCAGGGCATGGCACTTCCCTTTACTCATGTGCCAGCCCTCGTTCACCGCATCACTCCAGGGGGGATTTGTTACCATATACATGTGGTAGTGATGTGTGTGAACACACTAGGACCGCCGGGGCATTTTTTCCCTCTTTAGGAGGTTTTTTCCCCGTGCATTGTATATACGCCCATCACTCTAGGGCTATCTATCTTTCCATTGCACACTAAGTAACACACTCTCTATTGTGTGCCTTGAGCTCCCTTCGTCTTCTCCAAGCTGTGTGTGTTTCTCTGCAACCCTAATTCCAACACTTTAGTTGTTTCTTTTATAGTTTATCTTTTTGTAAATTATATCAATTGATTGTTATAGTTGGTTGAAAAGAGAGGGTGCTATACAAAGAGTGATTGATGGTGCTGAGATACTTTTGCTTGACTATGTGGATGTGCCAGATGGAATCACAATTCCTCCAGCAGCTACATTGGAGCTCTACTATGGAGAGATGATAATAGAGGCTCGTAAATTCATGTTTCCATTAGAGGTGTCTTTGGAGGCAGAAATAGTGATGCTGAGCTGCAAGCTCTTAAGAAGATTGACTACTATCGAATGGATTCACAAAGACTGCTATATAGGTAGTGATCACTAAAATGTAACTTTATTTTGTATTTTGTGAGTTTCATTGTGATAATCTAAAAGTTTGCTATATATTTTTTGTTAGATACTTCTATCATTTGTTGGAGAAACAACACATTCTAGTCATTCCTTTTCTTGCTCGATCTGGAGCTAGATCATTGTCCTTGGTGGATAGACATGATCAAAATTATGTGTTAGGTCGTGAGAGAGAGATCCACGATGCACAGAGGACTTCAAATCCCTCTACAGCTGTTGACACATCTGATGCAAATGCAAGGAGGAGACCATACATGATAATAGATCCGTTCATGCATGTAAGTCTCTTTAATGACTTTGTCTATGTTTTGTGAGATATAACACAGTCTTTGTTGAATTTTGTGCATGGCTATTGAGCATGATTAATGTATTCTTGACAGCTTCGCTCCCTAAAGATACAGGGAAGCAACACGAGACAATCGTTGCAATAGAAATGGCAGTTGTGAGCATAAAAGAAAAGGTTAACTAATCTTATGACATGTGTGAGCATGTACTTTTATTGATCTCTTTGCTATGGCTCACTAACCTCTTCGCTTGGTTGTGTTTCTTGATAGCTTCTCTACCAAAACATAAGGGAAGCAACACGAGGTAGAGGAGGAGCTTGACATGAGAGGTGTGTCCATAAATAATATAGTTTGCTTAACTCACAAAGGGTTGCTAATCTTGTAATTGTTTTTTTATTGCACTATGTTATGAAAATGCACCCATGGTTTGGTGAGCTCATTGTTTATAACTGACAGATGCTATTGGCACACAGAGCTTGCATCATTCGGTGCGATTTGTTTTCCCTAGAGAGCAGTCTGTTCTACAGGCACCGAGAGATCATAGATGTTTAGCTATATCAAGGGATTATATTACCATTGCACGTGAGTTTCGTTCTGGTGTGCAGTCATTGATATGGATGCCCCTACACGAGCATATGGTCAGAGTCCGGTCTACAGATGTTGGTGGATACAGGAGAGATGGTAGGCTCGTTCCATGGGCTGCTGATTTTGTGTTTCTTGACTTGCCTTTTGGAGGTGTCCTACATTCTACACCCTCAGAACCTCCATGGGATACTTGCACTGAGGAGCATGTGAGAGCCGCCATTCATTTGACGCACAATACATTGGCAGATTCTGGATGGATTGTTGTTTTGGGATCTATTGCAGGTATCAATATCTTCTATACTAAGCAAACCTTATTGTTGCTTTATTTGCATTTGTTGAAAATCATATTTCTATATGGTAGGTGATACTCTTCATTGGATTGAGAAGATGAGTAGAGCATCTAACATGGTTATTCATCGTCGAGTGATTGTTATTCATCATTCATCTTACAGATTTGTGGATGTGGTGGAGATCATCAAGAGGTTGTTTTTTTTTCTTTTGTGCCTAGTGTATGTAATGATTAAACTATAACATTCTAAGTGTTTGTCATGTTTCTTTGCAGTGTGATAGTTCAATGCTATTCTTCATTCATAGGCAAGGTGCACCACCTCCGGTTTACCTTGATGAGAGTGTGTCATTGTTTCGTGCAATGGGCATGACTCCTACAGATACCATCATGTGACACTACTTGCCAGAGTCCGCTTACGTAGTCATGGATTCTGGACTTGCATGCGAGGATGCATGCAACGTAGCTCTTACTTCATTGCTAGTCTTGTTGAGCTCTTATGTAGGCCGAAGGGCCTTTGTTTGGAGTTTTGGTTGTGGACTGCTCTTGTTCTCAAAGCATGTTCTCTCTTCAGGATTGCTTGTGCAGCATTGGATAGTGATGATGCTTTGATCTCGACATATGTGTCATCTCTACTTCATCCCCAATCCAGAGGGCAAGACAGACATGAGGCCTCAACTTCTGCAGATGTGGTGGATGAGGAAATAGACCTCCCGCTAGGAACCCATTTGATCATTTGTGAGCATTCCATTCTTTGGTCATGACATGTTATTTTTTGAGTGCCTCTCCTTACTTACATTTTGCTTTTTCAAGCTATGTATGCTCATGGAAATATTTGACAATAGTTAGGTGGCTATTGATGCGGTTTTAAATGATTTTGGAAAATCTTTTTTTTGCACTATTCAAAGTCCATTTATTTGCTTTGATGTGTTGATTTTTGCTTAATTGAAGTGCCTTGCCAGTGTACATTGAGACTGAGGCTAAAAGGATGGTGCGAGATCTATGATACAATGTTCAAACCTCCGACAAGCCAAATAAAAGACATGCCTTCATCGATGATGAGTGCGATTCATGCTAAAGTATCATGTTTTGTA
>NW_028221436.1:810477-832977 GCF_014529385.1 Adiantum capillus-veneris
TCTCCGACCGTCGGCTTTGACAAATTCTGGCGGTTTTCGACTACGTGGTCTCGACGGGGCCAGAGACTGCAAATTTGGAGGCCAGGCAGGTGTGCGGATATCAACACTCCCAGAGTGTTGATTTGTGGCTGTCTACACATCGAAGGACGGCTCACAGTTCTTGGAGGCGTGTCACATACGACACGGGCGTATCTACACACAGACTGTAGGCGACATCCACTAGTTCATCAGGTAGCTTGTGTTTGCTGCTTGATATTTCAGATTTCATTCATCCTGACATTGCAGTACTTCCACATGGGATGTATTGTAAGAGATGATGTATGTCTGTTGAGGGTTTGCTGGCTGTGAGTCACGCAGCAAACAACCGCCGCAACGGTTACAGCATACAGTGGGAAATTTGTGGATGTATGACTTTGTGGGAAGTCTATGTTCTGTGAGATTTACTGCAGCCTTTGTTGAGGGTCGAGTGAGGTTTTATTGAGCTGGGGGATTCTCGAATGTTGAGATCCTTTCGGTGATACAGGTCTTGGAGCGATCCCTCCAGCACCCTTAGATAGGCAGCTAGGATGTATTGATTGTGAGTTAGACAGTTGGGATTGCATCTTTGCTTATCTGCCTTTGCTTGGCCGTTGAGGCATTGTCGCAGTCTATGCTTATAGGACAGTGATAGGACAGTGAGAGACAGTACAGGTGCAGGACAGGTTTACCCGCAGCTTACAGTGTCAGAGAGACAGTGTTTTTTGAGCTGTTTTTTGGTCTGTTTTTTATTACACCAAAGCCATTTTATAAAGGAGACTCTGCCAAATTTCTGCAGAATCTGAAGCTTTCTTGGTTCATTTGACAGGCTGATATTGGTTCAGAGGTCAGTTTACAGGGGAAACTCTGCCGAATTTTTCCGAGGAAAGTAAACTACTGTGAAGCGTAGCTATGGCTGGATCACAGGACACTGCTCTTTCCAATATCAAGAAGTTGGATGGAACCAATTTCCCATTGTGGAAGAAGCAGATTTGGCACGTGTTGGTGCAAAAGAAGCAGATAAAACCTATAAAGCTCAAGGGGATAAAACCAGAAGATATGGACGAAGATGAATGGAGCGAAATGGATGAATTGGCACTTTCTACCATTATGCTGACTTTGGCAGAAAGCGTTTACTTCAATGTAGCAGACGAGATGTCGGCTTATCAAGCATGGTTAAAGCTGAGTGATCTTTATGAGAAGTAGAGTGCATCTTCACAGGTATACTGGCTTAAGAATCTTGTTGACTTGAAAATGAAAGAAGGGACACCTATGTCCAATCATGTGAATGAATTCAACACAGTCCATAGTCAGTTGTCAGCTCAAGGTGTCAAGTTTGATGAACCTGTTAGAGCTATGTTCCTGTTGATCACATTGCCGAAAAGTTGGGACACTTTTCGCACAGCTTTGAGTAATTCTGCACCTCCAGATGGTTTGAACATAGCAGGTGTAGAAGGAAGTGTGCTTACTGAAGAAACCAATAGAAAGACAATGGACAAAGGCAAAGGAACAGCCTTAGTTGTCAGGGGAAGGACCAAAGAAAAGTACAAAGGTGGAAAGAGGAATCAGTCTTGTAGTAAGTCTCGCAGTGCTAAAGGCAAGAGTGACATAGAATACTACCATTGTGGCAAGAAGGGTCACATGAAAAGAGACTGCAGAGAATGGAAAGCATAAAAAGGCAAGAGAAAGCTGAAGACCACAGTGAGAAGAACAAGTCCTTAGTGAAGATTCAAGAAATAGATGTGACAAACACTGTTGCAGAGGATGACAGTCTAGTGTCAGGAGACATCTACTTCTTGAAGAATACAATGGACTCAGCTCTTCTTACAACATGTGATGGAAATGCACTGACTGACTGGATTATAGACTCAGGGGCATCACTTCATGTTTCTCCAAACAAGGAGTGGTTTACTTCTTATGTGACCACTAAAGATCATGTTCGGCTAGGCAATGGGCTGACATGTGAGATCTTAGGTGTTGGAGATGTTCAATTGAAGTTTCAGAATGGCTCTTATTTCACGCTGAAGAATGTGAGACATGTTCCCGCAATTACAAAGAGCTTGATCAGCACAGGGTTTACTTGATGATGCTGGCTACGTCACCACTTTTGGACAGAACATGTGGAAGATATCCAAGGGTTCTATGATAGTAGCACATGGAGTAAAGTCTGGAGGACTTTATGTATCAAATGTCTCTAAAAATGTAATCAATGTAACCGAGTAGCCGAACGTTTCTTTGTGGCATAGTGGGTTAGGACATATGTCCAAGAAGGGAATGGAAATCTTGTCTCGTTCTGGTTATTTGCCTGGCTTTTCATTTAATGATTTTGAATTCTGTGAACATTGTCTGTATGGTAAGCAAACACAACAGCCACATAAGCATAGAAGCAGTAGAAGAGATGCACAGTTGGCACTTGTTCATAGTGATCTGTGTGGAGCTATGCCTAACCTATCTCTAGGGGGAGATTCTTACTTTATGACATTTATAGATGATTACTCGAGGAAAGTATGGGTTTACTTTCTCAAGCACAAGGATGAAGCATTTAGTGTTTTCAAAACGTTTGTGACACTTGTGGAGACTCAGAGTGGCAAGAAGCTTAAATGCTTACGCACTGACAATGGTGGAGAGTATGTTTCAAAGGCCTTTCAGGACTTTTGTGAGTCAAAAGGTATAAAACGTGAACTTATTGCTCCTTACAATCCTCCTCAAAATGGTGTTGCTGAGAGGATGAATAGGACCATACAAGAGAAGGTCAGAAGTATGTTGTCTAATGCACAGCTGCCTAATGGGTTTTTGGGTTGAAGCTGTATCAACAGTTGTTCATCTTGTAAATAGATCTCCTAGCAAGGTTTTGCAGAAGGATTCAGTGCCAGAGATGGTATGGTCAGGCAAAATGCCCTCATACAAGCATCTCAGAGTCTTTGGCTATGAGGCATATACTCACGTTCCAAAGGAATTTAGGAACAAACTTGAGCCCAAGAGTAGAAAGTGCATCTTTCTAGGCTATGGTAATTCTGGTGAGATGGGGTACAGACTTTGGGATCCCGAATCCAGAAAGGTTGTCCGCAGCAATGATGTTCACTTTAATGAATCCAAATATCATTCTAAACCAGAGAGGGTTGAGGAGATTAGAAGAGTTGTCTTCCAAGAAGATGGACCTTCACGTGCAAGACAAAATGTCAGGGCTCAAGAGGAGCAAGGACAGGATAGAGTGGAACCACAGGTTGTGGCTGAGCCTGAGCCACCTCCGGGAATTGGCAATTGGCCATGCAGTCAGAGATGACAGCTCTGCATAAAAACAAGACATGGAAGCTAGTTAAATTACCACAGGGCAAAAAGGCTCTACATTGTAAATGGGTTTACAGGTATAAGATCACCGCTCATGATAGTCAGTCAAAGTACAAAGCAAGGCTTGTTGCCAAGGGCTTTAAGCAAGAACAAGGCATTGAATTTGATGAAGTCTTCTCTCCAATGGTCAAGATGACTACATTGAGATTCTTTCTTGCACTGGTTGCCATATTAGATTTGGTGTTGCACCAAATGGATGTCAAGACAGCGTTCTTGCATGGTGATTTAGATGTGGAAATTTACATGTAGCAGCAGCCAGTAGGGTTTGGTGAGAAAGGCAAGAAAGATTGGGTATGCCAGTTGTTAAAGAGTCTTTATGGCTTAAAACAATCATCGAGGGCATGGTACCATAAATTCCACAAGTTTATGCTTTCTCAAGGCTACAAACGTAGTGAGTTCGATCACTGTCTATATACAAAGAAGGCTAAGGATGGCAGTTGGCGGATCCTTATTTTGTATGTGGATGACATGTTGATTGCTAGCAAGCACTTGGAAGAAATTTCAGCTTTGAAGTCAAAGATGGCAAAATCGTTTGACATGAAAGACATGGGTGAGGCAAGTCATATACTTGGTATGCGCATTGAGAGAGAGACAGATCAAAGAAGTTGATTTGGTTATCTCAAAAAGAGTATATTGACAAGGTTTTGCAACGTTTTTATATGGAGAAGGGAAAGGCACTGAGTGTTCCACTGCCACCATATGTGAAACTTAGCAAACAAGATTGTCCTGTGTCTGAGGAAGAACAAGCTGAAATGGAAGATTATATTCTATGCGTCTGCAGTGGGTAGTTTGATGTATGCAATGATTTCTACTCGCCCAGACATTGCATTTGCAGTGGGAGTAGTAAGTCGATACATGTCAAACCCAGGCAAGAAACATTGGGAGGGAGTGAAAGGAATATTGAGATACCTGAAAGCTACAAAGAGTATGCGTATATGCTATGGGAGTCAGGAGCTAAGTGTAAAGGGTTTTACAGACTCAGATTATGCAGGTGACTTAGACAACCGAAGGTCTACGTCAAGGTATGTATTTACATTGGCTGGTGGAACAATATCATGGCGTTCTAGATTACAAGATTGTGTTACTTAGTCTACTACAGAGTCTGAATATGTTGCAGCATCAGAGGCATGCAAAGAATCAATTTGGCTTAATCGACTAGTAACAGATTTGGGAATCAAAGAAGAGATGCCTGTGTTATATTGTGATAGTCAAAGTGCTATACAATTGGCACGCAATCCAGTTTATCACTCAAAGACAAAGCATGTGGATGTGAAGTATCATTTCATCAGGGAAATGCTCGAGGATAAGCAACTTCACCTTGTCAAAGTTCACACCACAGAAAATCCTGCTGATCTACTTACCAAAGGACTTCCCTCAGAGAGCTTTGCACATTTTCGCAAGCAGTTAGGTGTAGGGTAGTACATCACTTCTCTACATCTCTTGTATATTAGCTTGTATAGTAGCTTCTCTCACACTTAAAGTACCACATTGGACTTTAAGTGGGAGGTTGTTGGGGTATAAAGCCCAATGTGGTCGCCCAGGTAAGTGGGCGGGCCGCCAGGTATGTACACATATTCTTTTGTAAAAACCTAATAAGAACTAATCTACACTATGCTCTACACATTACAGTAGAGCGAGTTCACCATATCGTCGTGCTCTTCTTCTCGCACTCTCTCTCGCGTCGCACTTCCGCTTGTACTCCTTCACCATGCTATGGATATCGTAAAATCAACTTCTCTTCACACTGTGAAACAACTTTTTGTAAGTCATGGTTGGTTACACAAAGGGTCTCCTTAGCTTCAAGAAGATCTAAGTTTTCATGGCCTAGATTTGCAAGGTCTTGAGTGGTTGCTTCAAGTCAAGCTCAAAACTTGATCTTTTACCCTTTCAGCAAGGTTTTCTTTGCAAGAAGGACATCTTAATGTGTACCATATTGTTTATGCTGCTTAATTTCAACATATTTCAACTTCTTACGTAGCATAGAGTTCTCAGAGCACCATATGAAGCATACCTATTCAAGCAGATATTTGCAAAGTTGTTTGGTCTTTGCACCTTCGTTTTGGCAATGCGCACAAGCCGAACTTGAGCACAAAGGCTTGTTCTTGCCATTTGTGCACTTTGCATTGGCCACCCCATGGTAAAGCCCTAGATGGCCATTCATACATTTCTATGATGTTTCGACCAGGCAAGAACTTTTAAAAGGAATGCCATGCCTAGTTGTCCTTGCATGTATATCACAATGGAAAGGAGTATCAATAGAAGCAGCTTTGTTGTATGCTCTTGCAGTAGGTAGTTCGACTCTTGGATGGTGTTTAATTGCGTGGTTGCATTATGTATCTGCTTTCCAATTGACGAGTTTTTTTGATCGATGAGATAGTGTGCCAGATTCTAGGTGATTTTGCTCATAGGTTGCACATTCTTTGTAGTGCAGATTATGAAACATAGTTGTTTGTTCATGTATGATTGTGTGGGGCAGTCCAGAGAGTCATTTTCCAATGCTATGTATGCATACGCCGATAGAACATGAGCTAGGTATAGCTTGCATGTGGAAGATTCACACGTTTACAAGGTTTTTGGATAGGTGCAGTCATCCACAGAGCCACTTATTTAGGAGCGAGCTTCATTGTGAGGGTTTTGGAAGTTTATGTATGCCATATGTGGATTTGCTAGTGAGACATTGAGTGTCTGTTGATGCTTTATGCAAATTTTTTAACTAAGTTTACAAGGAAAACTCTGCCAGATTTTCTTAGATTCACGTCATGATTTGTGTGTATCTGTAGTTTACTCTTTGATGGCTTAGTGATGATCGAGTGTGACTCGACTTCGACACTGGTCAAGTTTTTACTTACTTTGATAGGTTTTGTCAGTTTGGACACAAATTGGTGTTCTTGTATCCACTCTTGCAAGAGTGAGAGTTGCATATGCTCTCCCATGTTTTCTTGCCATAGATTTTGGTTTCTTGGCATCCATATAGCAGACATGTGTGATAGTTCAGAGTCTGCAAATGTGATTCATGAGAAACAGAGGGAGAATGGAGGTCTTGTTCATGCCGATATATGCAATGTTGGCATTGTGGTCACACACGGAACATTAGTTGCCATTGTTTCAGATGTATGAAGCAACAACACATATGTATGTGATGCGTGATGCAAATGAGGTTCTGACACATGCTAGAGCGGTGGCTTGTCAAATTTACCTTTAGCATTCCTTTTTCTTATATCCTTTGAGAGGAGGCGTCACTTCTCTCTGTTGGTTGCTAGATGAGGATGCAATTTTCCACATCACACCACATTGTGAGTGGTTCAACACTTTCTCTAGTGGGAGATTTGGTTGTGTGCACTTGGTCGATGGTTCAGAGTTTGACATTGCAAGTGTAGGAGATGGTTGCTTGTCATTAGGCTAGTGATGCATGTTATATGCTACGACATGTGCGCCATGTTCCTCAGCTGTGATATAGGTGAGACAGTTAATAGGTTTTGGGTGTCAGACACTACTTAGAGAGCAGTATTTCTAGATCCATTGCAGATCATTAGTGATTACCAAGGGAGCCCATATTGGCTTAGTATCTCCTATGCATGTGTCTGAGGTATGTGAAAACATAGTCTTGGTTTTGTTGCTAGCATGTATTGAGCAAGTGACAAGATGTTTCTCCTTTGTGAGTGAGCTCTAGTATGCCGAGGAGATAGAGCATGTAGCTATGTAGGACATGGAAGTAGACTGTAGAGAGAGGTAGAGCGGCAATGCTCTAGTGAGACACAACAGGTCCTTTAAGAGTTTGAACAGACAGAGGTAGAGCATGTCTACTCCCTAGAGACACATGAAGAGATGAAATACATGGAGCTATTTGATAGGCTCATGCTAGAGGTTGATGAGTTGTTTCCAGAACGCATAGTTATGTCTATGGATGAGAGAGATGTAGCCATCACAATGCTGGTGATGACACATCCATACGGGATGAGTAGTCCTGATGATGTAGTGCATGCAGATAACAGTCAGGAGGCTAGTACAACTAGGTTTGTATAAATTTCATCAACGTTCAGGTGTCTCATATAGTACGACATACTAGTTTCAACGGTTGACCTAACAGATGTAGTGGGAGCATTTGCAATAGGGACTGTCAATCGTATGGTAGCTAACACTAGCATGATCCATTATGTAGCTACGAAGACCATACAGAGTTGTCTGCGAGATTTACATGCATGCTCTAGCATGGATGCAGATGCTCGCCTATTACTAGTGCTGATACGACTACATGTAGATCAAGAGAGCAAGCCAATGAATGAAGGTCGAGCGAGTCTCTCACCTATTTTCTTGTACATAATAATAATTTAGCTTGTAGGATCCACTTATTGGCACATCACATTTAAGTGGGAGGTTGTTGGAGTAAAGGTGATGTGCCTTTGTCTGGGGTCGGACGTGCGGTGTCTAGCTGCCCAGTGACCATACCCCTTATTAGTTGTACATATATACGCTACTAAGGAGCTCCTCACTTTGACGTATGCTCCACGCACATGGGCACTTCTCTCCTTCTTCTTCCCTCTCCCACACTGCACCGTGCCACACTTTTTCATGTTGTATGCAAAAGTGGTGAGTTAGGTCTACCATGGGCCTATTGACCTTGCTTGTTTAAATCATATTATGAAAATGGCTCAGTCCAAGAAATAAATTTATGAAAAGGAATGCTGCTAGGTCTCTTCACATCAAGCTTGCTGTGTGGCATAGAGCAACGCAATTGCATACATGTATGATGTCCACAATAGTACCACTCACCATGATGCTGTAATAACGTTTAAGTCAAAATCTCAATATGTATCTTGTTTTCTTGTCAATACCTCCAATCACAACAATAGCTTAGCTCAATGCAGTGTCAACTATGTCCTTGTGTTGCATCTATTTGAAACAATGAAGAACTTATTGGCCTTGTCCATTTTTAGAAAATCCTATACTCAAAGCATTCTAGGAGAGAAAGTTACAAGCATGAAGCTTCTCCAAGACACTTTGAGCCTAATGAAGAGCCCTCTCTCTCTCTCTCTCTCTCTCTCTCTCTCTCTCTCTCTCTCTCTCCTCTAGGATCTAAAGTTACTGTCTATGTGGAGACTCTCCCTTTTAACACATTTGCATGCCTATGCACCTTCTTTGCAAAGACCCTAAATTTTTCAACCCTTTATTGTTGTTAGATTCACCACCTCCATCCATACAATATACCCTTTCACTCTCCAATAGCTATGCTTGAGAATGATGAGTTGGATGCCTTGTAAAGCTTGAGGAGAAATTGTGATAGAAGCAATCCTGGTTGCTTGTTGGTAGGGTTGCTTCTCTTTGGAGCGATGTGATGATGACCACTTTCCTTCTTTAGAAAAATCAAGGACAGACGTCTTGTGGGATGACATGTCTTTGGGGAAGATTCTAAGATTGACTATGAGTAACTAGGTGTGGTTCGCCATCATAAAGGAAAAACTCCACTAATAGGGACAATTCTCTCAATGGAACAACAAGAGGACATCCAACATGTATAAATTTGTGACTTGCATAATGCCTATGAGGTCTAAAGTGCCTTGTGTTCTCTCTTGGTCTGCCTTCTCCATCCACTCACTCTTGGACCCTTGCCTTCAAATCTTCTAGAGTAGAACATATACAACCACTTCAAATTTGCCAGAGTAGAATGTATATGAATATTTTGGTCCTTTTGAAGAGGGATTTTGTAGCTTGCAAGTTTTTACCATGACCAACTCCTTTGCACCCTCCATTGACATGGTGTAGCAAGAAATACCATTCAATAGTATGAACAAGTGATGTATTTTGAATAGCTATCGATGTCATCTATGTGTTTGATCATCCCCAAGATATGTATCCACTCAAATATGTATGTAATCAATTTATGTACTCACCCCCCTGCATCCATGTAGGTGTGGTTGCAATGTTTTTCTCCTTCTAATACGTTCAAAAGCACACCAATGACTTCCTAATAGAACTACATTAGGAAGAACTATCTACTCATAACATAGATTGATCATTGTAAAACTCTATGATTGCAATCAAAGTGACAATAGGAATCTCCAAAGAGACTTTGGCCAAATGGGATCTCTCATTGGATCTCAAATCAATAGATGAGCCTACCTCAAATGAGACATCCTAATGTAGCAAAATTTCTTGCTTCTACTCATGAAGAAACTCCTTCCAAAAATTGGAATGCTTATGAACTGGTGCAAATCATCAAGCAAATGATTGGCAGTTGGACTTGCGTATGACACAATTTTTTTTTAATGCCTTGAATCCATGTCCATGGATACATAGTCTCCACATACATAGTAAATTTCAAAATTTGTGTTGTTCTCGTGAAAGGAAAAGTAGATTTATGTGGAGTTAGTGAATTAAACTTATGTTGACAGGCACATCAATATGACAATTTAGTGGTCAGTCAGATCTGTTTTGCTAGTCAGTCGGATTCTGGTCAGTCAGATGTTGGTCAGTCGGATTCTGGTCAGTCAGATGTTGCTACGTCGGATTCTGGATTACTGTTGAATCAGATACTGTTGAGTCTGATATTATCTGAAGTCGGATTTATACTGAGTCGGATTTCTTCTGAGTCGGATTTCTGCTTAGTCAGATATTTGGCCAAGAACTTCTTTTGGGCAGTTACAACTGTTTCGTGTTGGATAATTCATGGGCTTAGAGGACGACTTGGGGAGATGATCTCTGGAGCTATAAGCCTTTCTTGAAGATGAATACGAGTTTTGAGTTTACCCTAATCTCTCCTCTTTGCTCTGTCTGATCTTGTCTCTGTGTTATTCTGCCGAGTCTGATTCTTGTATTAAGCCTTATGAGGACTGTTTAGCTTGTTTTTCTTCATGTGTTGTCGAACCCCAATACATTTGGCGATCCTGCTGAGTCTGTCTCTCTGCTGAGTCTGTTTCTCTGCTGAGCCTATTTCTCTGCTGAGCCTGTTTTGCTGCTGTGCCTGATGTATTACTGTGCTGGCATTGCGTGAGTTGGGTTGTGTGTTCCATTGGGAGATGTTGCATGTCAGAGAGACCATGTGATGTTGCCTTGGGGGGCATCATCCATCCCCAACATTCATCTGTAGATTCAGATTTTCAGCAATTCAGAGAATCGGGGGACTGTCCCTGAATCGTACCATTCACTCTAATGGAGGCTTGAGAGTGGGTCTAGTGCTGTGGCGTGTTGACATTTTGGGCCATGAGCAGCATGAGCGATTGCGATTGTAGAGCAGATGGTGGACAATGTGGTTTCTTGGAAGCGCAAATAGATGAAGCAAAGTACAAAGTGAGAGAGGCAATAGGGGTTGTCTCGTGAAGGGCTGCAAGATAGAGGATCCAATTTGCTGAATCTGAACCTGCATATTCAACGTGACGCTGTTGAATCAAAATGTGAAGTTGTTGAATTCAACTCTTTTTGTGCTACTGAATCAGAACTATAGCTAGGATTTATTTCAGACAACTTGCACAGTGCAAGAATCCTTGAGAAGTTTGGAGTGTTTCAAGTAAGAGCTATTTCAAATTTTGCACAAATTTTACCTGAATTTCTGATTTTAGAAGTTGTATAGCATGATGAAGCAACTATGTGTCAAGATGGGAGTGGATCTAGGTACTGTATCCTATGCTCTCCACTTCAGGATTACATGTAGTCTCAGTTCAGTGTGGTGCACTGAATATGAGGGCTAACTTGTTATGTGATTTCTGATTTCTGGAAATGGGTAAAAAGAAGAAGAAGAAATGTGAGGTTTGCATGAGTAGGTTGCATGAGGTGGATGCTTGTCCGTATGTGGTTGATGAGTGCTCAAAGGGAGAGAATTGCAAAAAATGGTGCATGGTCAGATTGTGTAGAAAGCTTCGCAAAGTTGTAAAATTTTTGCATAAAGCATCATTCTTTGAAGAGATGGAGAGGGCATTAGACAAGGTAGATGACCTAGAGTATGAGTTGGAGAGTGCATATGAGTGGCTTGCTGATCATAAAGGGGAAAGACGTAAGTCATGTGCAAGTAGGAAGAAAGTGATTTGTTTGCGAGACACATGTCAAAAATTGAGGGATGTTTTTTAGGAGGTGTTTGAGTTGAGCGAGGATGAGGATGATGAGTGGGAATACCCAATGGGCGTGTCAACATGTCAGGAAAAGGGAGCACAAGTGGGAGGTGTGAGCCAAAGGAGCCACCAAGGACCCATAGATACCCCTAATCCGACATTAGAAATTCCACAAAATGGGAAAATTCTTCACCACATACATCCAAATAACAACCATGATGTTGAAAACATGTGTAGAAGCAATGTTTTTGCATTAGATAGTCTCAGATTTGAAAATTCAGCTTGTAAACCATATCAGATTTCAGTTCCAAGTCCTCCTAGAGAATACTCTGATGTTGCAAAAACCATTATTTTTGCAAGTTTTCTTGACCTATTGGAGCAAGATGGAAACACAACATCAATGCATGATTCCACTCACCAAGATAGGATTGAACATCACCAAAAATCAGATAAGGGGAGTCCATCTGAGTGTCCAAAATCAGATCAGGGCAGTCATCCTAAATGTGGAAGAATTCATGTTTTAAGTAAGGGAGATGGCATTGATGCTGATATGTTTGTTGTTGATTCTGAGCAAGTTTTTGATCCAATTTTGAAGCCTGAGACGTACTATGGAAGTGATCCTATGGACCAACATAGAGATTTTCTGATAGGTGGAGTGGAATTTTCTGATCTAAAAACAACGTCGCAAGTACTTGATTCGAATTCTGATGTGATGCAACAAACTCCAAGATTTCTTGGAATGCAAAAACAGATTTGTTTGATTTCAGAGACAAACTTAGATTTTTATGATGTTTTTGGGGAGGAACTTGAGCAAACTATTGTAGGTTTGCCAAATTTGTGTGAGGATGATGCTACTACTCTGTTTTATCGCTCTGAATCAATTCAGATTAAAGCAAAAGAAGATAAGATTGGTTGTTTTCTGAATCTGCAAATTCAAGAAAGTTGGTTTTTGGAGCCTAACTCAGATTTTGAAGCAAAGTATTAGTGTTCTAAGATGTTGCAGATGTTGCCCACACATTGCTTGATGGTTGCAAAGAGGTTTTTTCATTTTGAACCAATTCTAGGTCATTATGAAGTGCAATTTGATTCGTTGGAAGTGTTATTTGCTGCAAATTAGTGGCTAAAGCTGATCATGGAGATGTATCTCAGCTGTATGAGATTATTCTCAAAGTCAAAAGTTGCAGATATTCAAACTTGTGGAGTTTTTCAAGATCAGATTTCTTATTTGAAGTACATGTTACTGATGTTCTCAATGCAGAAGTTGCAAATCATATTTTGCAGATGCACAATGTTGAGGCTGATGACTCAATGATCCATATTTCATATTGTTTAAAATAGAATTTGCAGATTGATGATCAGGCAGAAACAATTTTTTCCTTGATTTTTTGCAAAAGTCACATGGAAATCAAAGGGATATGATATTTTGGATGTTTTTCATGACAAAATTACAGAGTTTGCTAAACGGAATGATTGATTACTATGGAAGGAGTTGTTCTGTCTCTGATTTACCTAAAATCTTTGATTTTGAAGAGAAGGACTTTATTTCAGATTTGGAGACAATTCTAACTCAATGTTGGAATAGTTTTGTCTATTTGCAAAGTTTTTATGAAGCAGATATTGCAGATTTTCAGATGGATACAATATTTTTGATGCAATATCATAATTCTGAATTTTTGATGCAGATATCAGAATTTGCAGAGATAAAGATGCTCTTGAAGCTGAATTTATTTTCAAGAAGATTCAATATGATTGTTGATTATTGGTTTTACAAGTTTATCTTGTATGAGGAGGATTGGATGTGTTTGTATATGATGATGTCGGAGTATTGGCATGTTGCTATATATTGGTGCACAAGTAATTCACTTGATCTAGTGAGGTACTGCGCAATACTTTGGGATATCAATGTAAGTTTTTTGGAAATTATTGGGCGGTATCTAGTTGTTTGTATGGTGTATGTTGTGTATCTTGGATTAAGTTCCAAGCACTACACTTTGCATCATATAGGGCTATTAGCACTAATATTTTGGGATAAGGCATTTGACTCTGATCAAGGGATGTGTGGATCCGAGTCGGATTTCTGAGAAATCCACCACCGGGATGTGCCATGTGTTGATAGGCACATCAGTATGACAATTTAGTGGTCAGTCAGATCTGTTTTTCTAGTCAGTTGGATTCTGGTCAGTCAGATGTTGCTACGTCGGATTCTGGATTATTGTTGAATCAGATACTGCTGAGTCTGATATTATCTGAAGTCGGATTTCTTCTGAGTCGGATTTCGCTTAGTCATATATTTGGCCAAGAACTTCTTTTGGGCAGTTACAACTGTTTCGTGTTGGATAATTCATGGGCTTAGAGGACGACTCGGGGAGATGATCTCTGGAGCTATAAGCCTTTCTTGAAGATGAATACGAGTTCTGAGTTTACCCTAATCTCTCCTCTTTGCTCTGTCTGATCTTGTCTCTATGTTATTCTGCTGAGTCTGATTCTTGTATTAAGCCTTATGAGGACTGTTTAGCTTGTTTTTCTTCATGTGTTGTCGAACCCCAAAAACTTAACAAGATCCCTCAACTTCTAACTCCACATTGTCATGGTTGTTTCTGTGTGCTCAGACATGTCTACACAATATCTCCTCTACTTAAAAATATATTCTCACATACGGCTGCACAATCCATCTAAATTGAGTAACCAAAGGTGATCCTATATATGTTCAATGTTATCTTCTAACTACACATTCTTAGTGTCTTGTTGTAGTGAAAATGGATTTTGGTTTACACTCTGCTCAAAGGCACTCATGACACACCATACCCTCTTGTAGAGATACTAGTAATAGTTGCAAGATAAAAGTTGATGAAAAAAAGTTAAAACGAGAATGACACATTTTACTTGCATTTAGTTGTATAGACAGCATACAAGTACTTGAAAGATTTGAAAAAGTTCTACTATATACATGTGGTGTCCATGCTTTTGTAACAACAACTAACAAACAAAAAACAAGTTATGTGGCTACTAATCAACAATCCTAAGATCTACAAGTAGTTGGAGAGTTTGTGGAGCTTGTGTCCCATTATTAGAAGCAAGATATTGCTATATAAAATCATGGTATCTGTGTGAGATGAAAAATTGTGAGTCTTACTCAATATATGTGTCGTAGAGAGTAGCAATGCATGATGTGTGTGTGTATAGAGAGGGCATATGAGAGGTAAAGAGGAGAGATCCCATTTGGGGATGAAACCACACTACTAAGAGAGTGTTTCAAGGGTTCCTTATTATATGAGAAGAAGAAAAGTTAATAAGTGAGTTAGTCAGGGTAGGGTTAGTCATCCACGAAGGGGATGGCCGTTTAGTAATTTACCCAATAATCCCCCACTTAAAGGCCAATGTGGCCGAAAGTGGCTATGCTTTAAGGTAGTATGTATGATTGTGAAGTACAAATGTAGCTTCACCCTATACAACAACATACACCCTACACCCTTTCACTTGATGCAATGTGCAAATTGCTTTGTATCCAGGCTCCTTGTAAGAGCACCTGTTGGGTTGTCATCAATATGGACCCTAATAAGATCCAACCTGTGCACATCTGCCGCACGTATCAAAGCAAGGGACTTGCCTAACACTGTGTGCGAGCTACAAATGGCTCCAAGCATGCAACTAGCCTAAACTAGTAAGCTTAAAGATGACAATGGTGTGTCACTCACCACTCTACGCTTGCTGTTGTGGAGGATTCCTCGCCGCGAAGAAGAGGGAGCCGCCACTGCACCGTGCTCAACCACCTCACCACCGTCGTGCTATCACAATGCTCGATCACTCTCTCTCTCTCTCTCTCTCTCTCTCTCTCTCTCTCTCTCACTCAAGCACACACACACACACTAGTACACAAAAGAGATGGAGAAGGATATGGAGCAAGAGCACTCTTCTTGCATTGCACAAATGAGAGAATGCAGTATTTTTAGTTTAGATTGACTTTTATATGGGCTTGCCCATTCACATTTGTGCACCCACACTTAGCCAATCTTACCCACACGTTAGAAGTTCCAGTTTTAGAGTGCGCCTCTTATCGACGATCAGTCTTAACCATTTCTACCTAACCAACAAGCCCGGCCAATAACATAATACACTACTAGTGGGTCAAACAAGCCCGGCCCATGGCTACGTAAAAGGTGGTCGCTTGGTGGTGGTGGTCGCTTGGTAGTAACATGCCCCCCTTCCTGATGTAGATTCCGCCCTCGGAAGCTAGTGAGAGAAATCCCGTTTTGTCCATGTTGTAGAGTATGTGGATTTAAATCTGCAAGGCAAAGTCACTGTTTTATGCAAGAGGAATTATATGGCCTTAAATCATGAGAGGAATGTTTAGTACATGTGGAAATGAGTAAATGCAAGATTTATGAAATGCTAGATTGCCATTAAGGACAAATAATTTTCACTTTGATGAAATTAATTAATCAAGAGTTTTGGGATTATGGATGAGTTTATGAATTAGTTAGCTATGACTAAGGTTAAAACAAATACTCTAGTACTAGCTAAGCTAAGACGATTATCTAAATGCAAGATTCCCTAATTGTGATTTTCAGCTTTGATTAGCCAATTAGCTCTCACAACTCCAAACAAAAGCTTGTGGATGGAAATCCATATAAGTCCTGCATAACAATATCAAACAACAAGACACTATACCTCTAGGAGGCATGTCAGTGTGAAACAAGTAAAACTCCTAGAAAACAAACTCAAAACGCAATCCAAACCTCTAACCTACCTATCTGTCATCCCTTTTAAAATCAAAGAAAGAGGATATTATATAAACTGGGTGGAATCCCTAAGGCTAGGCCTCTATCCTCATCATCTAGATAAATGAAATTATTTTCCATGAGGCCATAGTCTTCTTCGGTCTCTATTATTTCTTCTTCATCATCCTCTTGCGCAAGCGTGTTAATCAAGAACCTCGCTCATCTTGTGCAAAAGAATAAGCATGTGCCACTGGAGAAACATTTGCTACTGGGTAGGGATCACTACTTATCTACATAGACGTATCAACCATTCTAACTCCTCAAAATTTCTTTCATGTGCAAGTCTCTCTACCAAATCCCATTCGCAAGAATGTACAGGGTAGCAGATGTGAAACACTTGAGAAAAATAAAAGGGGTACCTTTCATAAAAAAAAGAAGCACATGCCTCTGGTGAACTAGCCATCTTTGAGAATACAGATAGATTTGGTTAGGTATTTAAAACATAAGAGTTGTTTTCATGTGCTGCTTGATGTGACATGGTGAATTTGGACTTATGTGTAGGATTTGATAGGTTGCTCTCTCGTTGCTAGTCGCTCTTGCTCTTTTATTATTTGTTAATTTGTTAATTTTTTTTTGTTGGTTTGCTAGAACTAGTATAAGGCTATGTACATACGGTCCCTCAATTACAGAGTTCAGATGTCAGGGAAGAAAATTTAAGAGGATGGGGATCCAAAATATTGACGTGAGTGAGGACTCCCGCCTTCCTTGGGTAGGGCATACTGTTTGAAATGTGCTCGTCACCCTTTGAAACCAATTGTTCTAGTTGGTAATAGGTGACGATTTTTGCCAGTAGTTTTTTATTACCTTAGGTGCCTCATCAAGTTGCAAGGGTGGTAAGGTACTCTCCCAGGATCGAACTTGAAGTGGTTCATCAGGTGATTCTTGAACACTGGGAGGTGTGGATTCCTTTGTAGCTTCATGGAGGTCCTCTATTGTAGGTGGAGGATGTGGAGAATCTTTTACCTCTATGGATGCATTACATAAGGAGCTAGAAGCTTCATGGGACACTCCCCTTCTTGAGCTAGGTGGAACAATTTGGTTTTGCCTTTGAACCCAAACTAGCTTAGAAATAGGTGTGTAGCATTCTGTGATCTTTCCCTTTCCATGGTCTGCCATTGGCTTTGGAGTTACACTGATTGACTCATATGGTTTTGTGGGTGATAGGGAAAGATACATTTTACGTTTAGGTACCCAAATTTGATCATTTCCATCATAGTAGCCTTGGGCTTCTAATAGTTGTTTTGGAATCCATCATGATTTGGTCTTGACTCTCCTAGAGCGCGCTCTTAGTTTTCCATGAGAATTTTTTCTTGAAATGGATGGAAGGGTTGAGGTATCTGGAAGTAAGGCCTTGGGGACCCATTGATATGTACTCTTAGGTTGTGCAGGTTGAGTACTTGCAATATTACTACTTGCTGCAACTACAGGTGTTGAAGTGCTAGGCTCATGGGCAGCCGACAAGGACGAGTTAACCACTTTGGTTGGTGAATCTTGGCTATCCTACAACTTCTCTAGAGTCTACAACGTAGGTGACTTTGCTTCAATGATAGGGGTAAGCGTCGTGACACTACCAATAACCCAATCAATAGTGCATTTGGTTGCCATCATCCACGTGCGTCCAAGGTTTATGTTGCCCTCCATAGTTCAAGCAGGCATGACCAAAACTCTTGAGCTACAACCGCATTGTCATAACTGACAGAAGTGTGCCAGATACCAAAAATTGTGGTTTTTTTCTTGTTGACACCCTTAACGTGGATAATACTCTCATATAGAGATGGATTTCCTAACTGACACCACACCCCATATTATAGCAGATTATACTTCGGACCCGTTCCCAATAAGCTGTTATATAGTACTTTTCCATAGGCGTTGTTTAGCTCAATAGGGTATTGTAGAGGTGTGTCAGAGTCCAACCAACCCTCGTCGGTTTCAACGTGGAATGCATGTGTAACTCCAAGATTAGCCTCTCGTTGGCGTCTTATGCATTGTTACCGCTCCTTAGCCTCAACTTGAGCTTGTATTTTCTTCAAGTCTGTTTGTGCCTTGGCTGCCTTTCTTTGATGGATTTCACGTAGCTCTTCTTGGCTTAGAGGATCATAGTACCTTTTGAGTTTACTCCCATTGAGGCATCCAATGGTTTAAACTCCATCTAGAGTCTCCACACAAATGGTTCCTTGTGGGGTGATTTTACATACTCTATATGGTCCTTTTCCCGCATATTTCAACTTTTTCTTTTCGTTATGCACTCCATACATAAGGACTTTATCACCAACATTGATATCTTTGTTATTTAGATGATGGTCAAACCATTTCTTCCTTCTATCTTTCTCCACAAGTGCATTTTGCACAGCCAATTGCCTCTCTTCATCTAGATTTTTGAGGATATATAATCTCTCAACTAAGGGGATACCATCCCAACATTCTTGAGAAGCTACTCAAAGACTAGGAATGACAAACTCCCATGACATAACCACGTCTTGGACATACACCATCTTAAACGGAGTGCAGTTAATGGAAACTTTGTACACAGTACGATAAGCCCATAAAGCTGAAGTCAGCTTCAAATCCCAATCTGTGCGATGAGATTCCACCGTTTTGGTCAAGATAGAGATTAAGGTCTTGTTGGTACTCTCAACTTGGCCATTTGCTTGTGGATAATAAGGTGTGGACTTATGGTGAGCTATCATGAAGTTGGTAGTGAGTTCTTTTATCACTCCATTTATAAAATGAGTGCCGTTGTCACTCACAATCTCAAAGGGACAACCAAATCTTGTAATAATGTTCTCAAAGAGAAACTTGGTAGTTGACCTTGGATCAACCTTCTGTGTCACCCTGCCTTCCGCCCACTTTGTTACATAGTCAATGGCAACGATAATATATCGAGATTGAGTGCTACAAGCTGTCGGACTAATTGGGCCTACAAAGTCCAAACCCCATTTTTCAAATGGTTGAGTCACTTTAACAGGATGTAAGGGAATCCTATTCTTTTTTTGCATGATCTTGTAACATTGGCATTCATCACATCCTTTTGCCAAAAAAAGATGCATCTTTGAATAAGGTAGGCCACCAATAGCCTGATTGCAACACCTTTCTAGCCATCAGTTCCCCTGAGAAATGTCCTCCAACTATATCCATGTGGGATTCTTGCAGTATGTATTCATACTCATCTTCACGGGCACAACGTCTAAGAATATCATCCTTCCCTAGCCTATAGAGAGTTTCTGCAATGAGAGAATAAGGTTCACATTCTTTTAACAGTTTTTGAGCTATGTCCTTATGAAGCTCTTTGGGTGGAAAATCATTAACTAGAAAGTTCACAATCTTCTCACTCCATTCAGGTATGGTTTCGACTAGGAATAGAAAAGTATCGAGCAATTCATCATCGACTCCAATCGGGGCTTCATCATTGGGTATGCAAGACAAATGATCCACCATGACATGTCTTTTACCAGGTCTCACAACAAAGGTAAAATAAAACTCAAGGAGAATTAACAACCATCGTGTAATTCTTTCTGTAGAACAAGGCTTATTTACTAGATACAACAAAGCTTGATGATCCACATAGAAAACAAACTTATTGGCCAGAAGGTAGTAGCAAAATTTCTTCACTTCATAATCATACCTAAACCTTCTCGTTCTGTAGTGGTTTAGTTTTTCTCGGCATCATTCAATTGATGACTTGCAAAGATAATGGGGTAGTCCAATTTATGTTCTCCTGGTTGAGCTAGAACACACCCAATAGCAAAGTTTGATGCATCAATATGCACATGGAAAATTACATTCCAATCGGGCACTCGTAGAATAGGAGCACTAGTCAAGATCTTTTCCAATGACTCATAAGCATGGTCACACTCCGCGGTCCAGTGAAACTCACTAAGAAGCTTGTACAAAGGACAAGCTATCTCAACAAAGTTTAAAATAAACCGTCGGTAATAACCAACATGGCCCATGAACCTTTGAACTCCTTTATAGTGATCCAAGCCTATCACAAATTTTTGTTTATCATATTTTGTTGGTTTTCCTTGCTTCTAGAGGTTTACAATAAAAGAAAGAGTGAGAACAACCTCTTGGAAAAATTTTTAAAAAAATGATTTGATAGGAATTTTTTCTTGACTAGTTCACCGGAGGTGAAAGGTAGAGGGAGAACCTAGTGGTAAAGGGAAGGGAAAATATGTAAATGTGAAAAGAAAAGATATGATGTGGTTGTGGAGCCATGCACCCATGATTCAAGGGTCATGAGTGGCTCATATCATCATGGCTTTGGAGCCATATGATGATTCAAACAAATGGGACCCAAGTGGAAGACTTGGTAAAGGAAGGAACCAGACACATGATTTTGCTGAATTTTTAAAAAATACTTCCACTCCGATCCAAGAAAAGTTGTCTTCATCAAAGTTGTAGCTGATGAGCTGGAGATTCTGGCCATATTTTTTTTATAATTTTTGCATCTACGGTCTAGGAGATATGGCCAAAATGGCGGACGCCAGTTTTTTCAACTGTGGTGGAGACCACCCCCTCTACCTTTACACACACACACCCTTCCTTTTCCACATTGAGACCTTCTCTAAAAATCAGCCATTAGTCTTCTCACCCTCCTCTCCTTCCTCCTCTCTCTCAAGCTCAAAAACCCATCAAAATTCCTCTTCTAATCACCTCTCAAGTCATGCTTAATCTTGTTGTAATTCATAACTTCTCATTCAACCCCTTTCTATTATTACTAGATATGTATTGATTTTATGTAGATTCTTACATTTTAAAATAAGGAAGCTCTTGGACTCAAGCTATGGAGGAAGGATTGAAGACAACACAAGTGATGATGGAGCTAATTGGTCAACAAATCACTTGGAAGGAGCTTCTTCATTGGTTGAATGTCCCTAATCAAGCTTCATTTGTACAAATTACACTTGGATCTTAACCTCACTCCTAATCACTCTCCTTCCTATATAAAGAGGCCTTCCCCTTTGTAATTTCAAGCCTCCCTCAGCCCCATTGAGCCTTTGTATCACTCACCATGAGCCCATAAGCTCATTCATTCACTCTATTCTTGCACATCCTAGAGTGCAAATTGTTTCATGCTAGTAACCTCTCCTCCTCTTACTTATGTTAATTAAGAGAAATGTATTATTTGCGTATGAGAGTGCTTGACGTGATCTTGGCTAATCCTTGAGTGATTGTCTGGTAATCTATATGCTATTTGTGTTGGGAGTGTTTGAAGTCATCCATTCCTTGTACACACACTACGGTTAATGATTCATTCATAGTGATCTATCTCTCTCTCTCTCTCTCTCTCTCTCTATCTCTCTTTGTGTAGTGGTCCTAGTCCACGCTTCCAAGACTAGGTGGTGCCCTCATCTCATTTCCCTTGTGGCGCAATGGAGTTTGTTTTGGTGTAGAGGCCGCCATTCCAAATTTCCTTCGTCAATAGTTTGTAGGTGGTGGCAATTCAACAATGGATTTAATTTTTCTCTCATCTGTGGAAATCCCATTTTTTGGACACTATATGCCCTAAAATGACTCCATGTTTAACCCAAAATTGGCATTTGAAAGGGTTTAAGGAGATGCGATACAATTTGCACTTCTCAAATACTTTTCGTAAGCACGATAGATGTTCTTTCCGAGAGGAATAAACATAAAGGTCATCTAAGAAGTCTTCGCAAAACTCCCTCAAATATTCTCTAAAAGCAGTGTTTATTAATCTTTGAAAGGTAGCAGGGGAATTGGTTAAGCCAAAAGCCATAACACGAAATGCGAACACTCCAAATTCGGTTATAAAGGCTGTTTTAGCTTGGTCCTCTAGTGCAATTGTGATTTGATTGTAGCCAGAGTACCCACCTAAAAAGCTATAATCTTCCTTTCCTGCACCTCTTTCAAGCACATGTTCTAAATATGGCAAGGGGTAATGGTCCCTCCTAGTGGCGGCATTGACCTTCTTGAGATCCACACACACTTTTTGAGTTTCCCATTCTTTTTTGGCACAATCACTATTGGAGACACCCATTCTGAGTGCTCAATAGGGTATATGAATCCGCATTTCACAAGCTTTTCAATCTCTTCTTGAACGACCTTTGCATGTTTAGGATTCATTGGGTAGGGTCGTTGCTGAACTGGTTTAGCCATGCTATTCATGGGGATTGTGTGCTGCACCACGGAAGGTGGAACACCTTTCATATCATGATATGTCCAAGCAAATATATCCCTAAATTCCTTGAGAAGTTCTTTAAGTACACACTCTTCAGATCTTGGGCAATTAAAACAGGTTTGGACTCTTCTCCTGGGTCTGCTAGCTCTATTTCCTTAACTATCACTAGACCATCATAGAC
>NW_028221436.1:837977-855266 GCF_014529385.1 Adiantum capillus-veneris
ATTCGAAGTGTTGGGGAAGATAATCAAGAGGACCTTCTAACTTCCAAGCTAGATACCATGCAGGTTCCAACTGAGAAGGAGCCAATGAAAGAGGACAACCTGAATGAAAACTCTATTGGAGAGCTCATGGAGGCAGAAGAATTTGTCCCCCTTTCCTAATGATGGATACTCTCTCTATTCAATCTTGGAACGTGAAGGGATTAAAAACACCAAAGAAGGGCACTCTCTTCTGGGAAGAAGTGAAGAAAGAGAAGGCAGTCAATTGCTGGGCCATCCAAGAACACCATTTGGATGCTCATCGCAAGAGAAAACAAGCTGTAGGGAAAAAACTTATCTTTTATGGGAAGAAAGCGACGATTTCATTGGTGTCTTGTGCATTGCTGACAGAGATTTGGAGCCAAAAGTAGTTCTAAACCACCCCTCCGGAAGAGTCCTTGGTCTTAGAATCAGATGGGACAATCAACCTATCACCATAGTAAATGTTTATGGCCCTTGCAACGTAAAGGATAGAGCCAAACTTTGGATGCAGCTCAGGGATACTCCGATCGAAGGAGAGTGGCTGATGGTAGGAGACTTCAATATGGTCGAGAAAAGCAAGGATAGAACAGGCTCTGTGAGTCTCCTGGCTGGCTCAAAAAAGTCTAAATGGCTGAGCTTATGTGAGAAGTGGGCTATGATTGACTTGTGGGAAGTGGGCCCTTGGAACAACATGCCTGGATCCACCTACACAAGCCTTCAATATGCCCGCACTGCCTCCCGGTTGGACAGATGCTACTGCTCTCATCAAGCTGACTGGATCCCATCATTGTTAGAGATGAAGGTAATCTCAACAAAAAGCCTCTCTGATCACATGCCATTACACTTACAGCTCAAGAAAGATAAAGGGGGGGGGGGGGGGGGGGGGGGGGGGGGCAATCCCCGAGAGGGGGAGAAAAAGCTTCTTGTTATATAGGGACACACCTGTTCAAACACCCTCTCTTCAGAAGCATCACTAAGAAGGCATTGGAGAAGCTCAAGAAAGATGTGGGGATGAATAAACCTAGTGCTTGGAAGATATTTTTTCGGAGTGTTCAAAAAGCTATCAAAACTTCGGGCCCGCGGGTGAAAAAATCCAATGAGGCACATATCAAACATCTCATAGAGGAGGTAGTGCAGTTAGCCTCTAGGAAGGCTGCCAGACTGGATACCGAGGATGAGCACAAGTGATGGCTTAAAGCTAAATCTTACCTGGCCAATGAACAGCTGGAGGAAATCAAGAAGGCGAGATTGCTATCTAGGGAAACTTTCCTTCAACCAGAGCCTTCTAGCCAAGCACATTTCTTTAGAGCTCTGAAAGTGAGGAAAAGTCGAGGCCGTGTGCAAGTACTCGATGATGAGAAAGGGAATACAATTCAAAACCAAGATGAGATGGCTACACTTATGCTCAAGTACCTCAGCCAGATTATCGGCTAGCCAGAGACTCAATCTCAGGAAGTGGAAGAAGCCCGAGCGTCTTTACTTGGGAGTGTTGAGAAGAAGGTTCCCCAGGAGGAAGCCAACCAGATGGAAAATGCCTTCTCTGAAAGAGGAATGTTTAGTGGCTACTTACGCTCACCTAGGGGATGATTTGGCGTTTGGCCCCTTATACTAGATTCAAGCTGTATAAGGGCAGATGTACTTGGGGTTAGTCCAGAGAAATTTTGCAATCAAACAACAACCCTTAAAATAGTCGAAAAACTTGCCCTTTTTTGCTCTTTCTGCCATTGGGTTTGCATTTGAGAATGCCTCCCCCCTCCTAGCCGGAGTCCTCCCGGACGACAATGTATCGCCTCGGAGTATGTGCTGTGCATAGGTTGAAAAAATTGTGCTAATGCTGGGCCGTGTAATGTGGCTCTATTTTATGCATACTCGGTCAATGCATGGAAATGTTAATGCTGTGCAAGAGAAGGGTATAAGCAAGATGCTTATTGGCATTCGTCGTCGAGGTTTCCTATTTTCTTTGCAAGTAACAGCTGTAACTCTACTGCTCTTTGTTTGATTGTTTTTCTTGCAAAAGGCAGTCGCTTTGCCGCTACTGTTGTTATGGCCATAGTCATCTCCTTGGAGAGAATTTTTGTGGCAGAATTGGCCGTAGACCTTGTCTTTTGCTTTCCATTGGTAGCTTGTTTTGGCGGTTTAGGGTTTATTGCTACTGCATTGGTTGTCACTGTTTTGTTGCTGATGGGCGGCCCACATAAATTGGTTCGTTGGTTTCATATGCAGTTGGCTGCCTTCCAATGTTGCTTGTACTGAAGGGAGTTCCTTTTGCTTCGGTTTCGGGATCCAAATGCGAGTCGCATTTGAGTTATTGCTGAGCATTTTCTTTGGGATCCAGATCTGTCTTATTCCCTTGATGTCTGGTTGAACTATTAGCTTCGGTTGAATTCTTCCGTTGTATTGTTTTTTGTCTGCCATGTCATTTCTATCCTTCCGTACCCATATTAAGTTTTCTCTTGTTGGTAACTCTGCTCTGTTCACTGCGGTCGGTGACTTGTCATACTTGTAGTGAACTATGTTCGCAGTTCCCTTTGTTAGCCTTGGGTATCATTTTGTTCTTTAGTGTCACCCTTCCCTTTGGCTGTTTATCCAGTGATTGCATTGCTGGCAGCGGATTATTCCGAGGTTACTGGGCAAAGGCTACCACCTGTTGTTCTTGTGCATGCTGAATTTTGAATGCATTCACATTCCAATCTATCTGCACATTGTACTCTTTTTACCAGGTTGTCCCTGTCAGAAAATAAGACGTAGCTAAATAGATAATTGAGTAGATTACTTAATGGAGAGAGACAGATTTATATACACGAGATTATAGAGGGGAGGAGAGAGAGAGAGAGAGAGAGAGAGAGAGAGAGAGAGAGAGAGAGAGAGAGAGAGAGAGAGAGAGAGTACACACGATATACGTGGTTCACCCAATGTGGGCTACGTCCACGGAAAAGCAGCCACTCAATGGCTTTAGTACTTCAAAACAAGAAGTAGTTTACAAAGGGATTATACCCTTAATGGAGCTCCCGCCTTGCTTCACTCTCACCACCTCACACTCACCTTGTTGCATCAACTTCACACTATGAAATGTGTGTAGAAATGGCCTCCTTTTATAGGCCAAAAGGGCTGCCCTCTCTAATGAGAGACAGCCATGTGTAGCCGCCCTTGTGCGAATAAGTCCAAATTGGACCCTCCAATCCGCCCATGTGTGGCCGCCCTTGAGAAGACAAGTTCGCTTTTGAATTCAGCCACCAGCCATTGAATTCGGCCACCGGCCACCGTCCATTGACTTCCGACCACAGGCCACGGCCATTGACTTCCGACCAACGGCCATTGACTACCGGCCACCGGCCAACCGACCGGTTGTTTTCGACCACTTTCGGCCGCCGTCCGGCCATAATATTCCGGCGAAAAAATGTCTCGGGGCCTCCACCCCCGAGGCCTCTAAAGTTGCCCCTGATTCTTGTCCGTGAAAATTTTGGTTCCGGTGAGTGATTTTCCTTTACGCACGATGGCTTCTCCTCATAATGGGGGCCTTACAAATGTTCGCTTTTACCACAGAAAATTACAAGGGTAAATCAGGCTCCATACTTAACAATCTCCCACTTGGAGACTGATCTCCAAACCAAACCTGTGACTGCTTTCCATTCTGGCTTCTTATCCTTGAATGCCGATTGAAGATGAGCAAAAGCTCAACTTCTCCTTGTTGACCACCTTTGTAAACATGTCTGCAGGATTTTCACTTGTATGCACCTTTCCTAGCTTTAGCTGTCCCACTTCCAAAAGAGTGCGTATGAAGTGATATCTCACCTCAATGTGCTTTGTCCTTGAATGAAAGGCTGAGTTCTTCGCAAGATGGATAGCGCTTTGGCTATCACTGTACAAGACACAATTGTCTTCTTTGAATCCAAGCTCTTCTAAGAATCTGTGAAGCCACAGAATTTCTTTGCTTGCCTCCGCCATTGCTACATACTCTGCTTCCGTGGTAGAAAGTGAAACCACTTTCTGCAGCTTTGAAGCCCAGCTAACTGCTGTGCCTCCAACCGTGAACACATAGCCAGTAGTGCTCCTTCGAGTATCTTTGTCACCTGCCATATCTGCATCAGCATACCCTTCTAGAAAAATATTAGTTCCTCCAAAATACAAAGCATTTGTTGTTGTCCCTTTTTAATACCTAAGTATCCACTTCACAGCTTGCCAATGCTCTTTACCTGGGTTGTCCATGAACCTACTCACAACTCCCACTGCATGTGCAATGTCTGGCCTTGTCCAGACCATAGCATACATTAGAGAACCTACCGCTGCAGCATATGGAACTTTAGACATATAGGCTATCTCCTCTTGTGTCTTTGGACACATATCCTTCGTTAGTTTAAAATGACCAGCCAAAGGTGTAGAAACTGGTTTTGCATTTTGCATTGCAAACCTTTCTAGTACCTTCTTGATGTAATCTTCTTGAGATAGCTTTATTGTCTTCTTCGTCCTGTCCCTTGATATTTCCATACCAAGTATCCTCTTTGAAGCACCTAAATATTTCATTGAAAAAGATTTGGACAGCTCCTCTTTTAGGTCTTTGATGTCCTGCATGTTAGCACTTGCAATCAACATGTCATCAACATACAACATTAGGATGATGAATTTCCCATCTCCCAAATTCTCCGTGTAGACGCAGTGATCCGAGTTGCATCTTGTGAATCCATGATCCAACATCCATCGATCAAACTTCAAGTACCATTGTCTTGATGCTTGCTTTAAACCATACAAGCTCTTCTTTAATCTGCAAACCATTTTCTCCTTACCTTTTACTTCATACCCCTTTGGTTGAAGCATGTAGATTTCCTCCTCTAAGTCACCGTGAGGGAATGCTGTATTTACATCCATTTGCTCGAGATTTAGATCAGGAGCAGCCACAAGGCTTAAGACAAGCCTAATTGAGTTCATTTTTACAAAGGAGAAAATATTTCATTGAAGTCAATACCTTTCTTTTGAGAAAAACCTTTTACCACAAGCCTAGACTTGTACCTTTTCTTCCCACCTTCTTCTTCCTTTAGCTTGTACACCCATTTGTTTTGAAGTGCCCGCTTACCTTTAGGCAACTCAACCAACTCCCATGTTTGGTTGAGATGTAGTGAGTCCATCTCCACTTGCATGCTCTTTGTCCATTCTTCTTTGGATTCATGTTGCATAGCTTATTCATATGATTCCGGCTCTCCAGAATCTGAGATCAAGAGATGGTTGAAGGAAGGAACAAACCTTTCTGGAGGTCTACTTGCTCTTGTAGATCTTTGGGGAATAGGTTGAGGCTCCTCATTTGGTTGACGTTGTTGCACATTGTCACCGTTTGCAGTCCTTGAGTCTTCACCGTCCTCAAGCTCCATGTACTCATCACCTGTTTCTTTTGTTTGTTTTCTTTCCAAGTAATCTTTGTACATATTTTGTTCGTTAAAAATTACATCCCTACTCCTTAAGATTTTACCATCTTCAGGATTCCATAGGCGATACCCAAAGTCTCCTTCTCCATAGCCAATGAAGAAACACTTTTTGGACTTTGCATCTAACTTTGATCTTAGGCTTCTATCTATGTGCATGAAAGCCTCACACCCAAACACTTTGAGAAATGCATAATTCACTGGTTTACCTGTCCATGCCTCTTCTGGAACTCCCCCATCCAATGCCGTTGAGGGTGAACGATTGATTAAGTACACAGACGTACTTGCAGCTTCCGCCCAAAGCTCAAGCGGTAGGCCTGCATGTAGCCGCATGCTTCGTGCTCGTTCCATGATTGTCTTGTTCATCCTTTCCGAAATCCCATTTTGTTGAGGTGTCCTTGGGGTTGTCCTTTGCCTTTGAATGCCATTGCTAGCACAAAAGATTTCAAAGCTTGGCTGCAATATTCGCCTCCATTGTCGGATCTGAGGCATTTAACCTTGGTACCTGTTTCATTCTCCACAAAACCCCGAGGCCTCTAAAGTTGCCCCTGATTCTTGTTCATGAAAATTTTGGTTTCCGGTGAGTGATTTTCCTTCACGCACGATGGCTTCTCCTCATAATGGGGGCCTTACAAATGTGCGCTTTTACCACAGAAAATTACAAGGGTAAATCAGGCTCCATACTTAACAGTCCCAACAACATGGGGTGCTGTGTGCTTTCATCCTCGACTGCATAAAATTTGTGTGGGTAAAATATATTGATATACTTGTACATGCAATATAATCCAGCCCAATGTGTTCAACGCGTGTGATGTACTACTTTCCAGCACTTGTGGAGTATGATGAAGTTGACCTGTGGACTTGAGCTGTTTGTATAATCTGTAAGAGATTTAATTTGCTTGAGCTCCAGAATCAAGCAATGTTGTCAATTCAACTTGATTGCTACCCACTTTGACTGCAATTATTGGCTCCACTGTGTCTTCATGAAAATTCGTTAGTCGAATGCCATTGATTCACAACGGTGATCCACATTGTTGTTGTTGTCATAGAAGCTTTCTTTTTGCCATGCGTTCTTTTGCTTCTTCTTGTACCCTCTGTTTCTCCTTCATTCGTTGTTTTTCTTGATGGATTTGTTGAAGCATATCCTGTGTTAGTGGTAAATGATATTTCTTCAATCGACACCCACTAATCCTATTTGGCGCATTTCACCTGCTAATGTAGCAAGCTTGACAGCTCCGCTTTGTGATAGGTCATTAATCACAAAGGGTCCCATCCCTCGCTTTTTAAGTTTCTTGGCATGTTTCTTCAAAGTATAAACAAGTACATAATCACCAGTTTTGAACTCTCGTGCGAACATGCTTGTCAAAAAACTCCTTTTGCCTTCTCTTTTTAGCATCGATCGAAGCTACAGCTCTCAAGCGGAGTTCATCTAGCTTTTCAAGATCATCTATTCTTGAAGAGAGATCATGCCCTGTCCATTCTAAGAGTTTCGCTACTCGTAGAGTTGGAATTAAAAACTCTATGGGTAAATAGCATTTAGGCCAAACACCATGTTGTATGGTGTCGTTCCGATCGATGTTTTGTAAGCTACCCTGTATGCCCATAGTGTTGAGTGTAGCTGCTGATCCCAATCTGTTCTTGACTCTGATACAATTTTAGTGAGAACCATGCATAGTGTTTTATTTGTGGCCTCAGCTTGTCCATTTTCATGTGGATGATATGGAGCAGATTTTCTGTGTATGACCATGAATTCCTCTAGCAGATATTCAATGACTTCATTAAGAAAATGTGGTCCTCGATCACTGACTAATTCTATTGGTAACCAGTATCGTATAAAGACATTCTCATACAAAAATTGTGCAGTGGTTCGTGCATCTGCTTTTTGTGTTGCCTTGGCTTCCGCCCATTTTGTGAGATAGCCCATAGCCACAATGATATATTGGGTATGGGTGCGATATGCAGGGGGTGAAATAGGTCCCACAAAATCAATCCCCCATTTTGCAAATGCCTTGCTCCCATCATTGGACGTAGTGGCATCTCATCCCTCTTTATTGGCACCCTGGTGCGTTGACAAGCGTCACCACGCTTTACAAAATCCTCAACATCCATATGCAATGTAGGCCACCATATTCTTGCGGTTAAGACAATTTTTGCCATCTTATCACTTGAAAAATGGCCTCCACTTATTCCGCTATGTGCATGTTCTAGAATCAGCAGGTATTCACTTTCACTTGCACAGATTCTAAGTTGATTGTCCTTTCCTCGGTTATAGAGTTGGTTCCCAATTAACTGAAAGTCACGAGCCTCCAACTCTATAACCCTTTTCCGTGCTCTTGTTATGTTTTCAGGAAACGTTCTTTTGGTTTAGAAATCAATGATATTGACTCCATGCAGGTGCAATGTTTACCTGAAACAATGTCGCGTGGTCCACTGGTCGTTTGGCACTACATATAGTACAATTGGTAACATAAGCATATGTGTCTGCGTACATAGTTGGCAATAAACCCCTAACTGTTTCAGTCTCTGGTGTGTTTTCACTGTTAAACAAGGAAATGCACAATCCTGGACATGTGCTTCTTCAAGATAACAATCGAATTCCTCCGAATTTATACATAATCGTAGAATTTGGTCGGATCCTAGATGATAGAGCCGTCCTGCAATCAACTGGAAGTTTTTTGTTTGTCAGATTGTTTGTTGTTTGGATCTGTCTTTCATGTTATCAAACTACCTCCAAAGGAAAGAATGCAAACAATTTCTTGAGACCATTTGGGTATCATTTCAATATTGAAAAGATAAGCATCCGGTATGTCATCATCTACTCCTTGAGGAGCTTCCCGTTGTGTATCCTTGAAAGATGATCCGCCCGTAGATGAGTTTTACCCTTTTTGACTACCACTGTGAAATCAAACTCTAGCAATATAATAAACCAACATACAATTCTCCCTGTATTGCATGGTTTATTCACCAGATACAAAAGAGCTTGATGATCTATGAAGAACACAAATTTGTTTGCGAGCAAATAATGCCAAAATTTCTTTACAGCATAAATCATTCCTAAACCCTCTCTTTTGGTGTGTTTGTGTATTTCTTTTTCGCACTATTTAAGTGTCGGGCGGCTGGCATAACAAACTGAAAAATCCATTGTGCCGTCTCCATGTTGAGCCAGAATACTCCCGATTGCATATGCAGATGCATTAATGTGAACATGGAATATCTTTCCCAATCCTGTGCTTTAAGTACAGGTGCCGATACAAGGTTTTCCTTCAGCTTTTTGAATGAAGTTTCACACGCCTTAGTCCAGTCAAAATTGATTAGCAAACGATACAGAGGTTGTGTGATGACTGCATACATATATATGAATCTTCGATAATACCTGCAGTGTCCCATGAAGGATTGCACTTGTTTCGCATTAGTAGGCATGGGCAGGTCTACTACGACCTTGATTTTGTCTAGGTCAGTGGTTATGTCATTTTTTGAGACAATGTGTCCTAAGATGTGGCCTTGCCTAACCATAAAAATACACTTTTCCGGGTTAAGACAGATTCGATATGTTCTGCATTTTTCAAATACCTTTTGCAAATGGTCAATATGTTCCCCTCGTAGAAGAGAGTGTACACAAAGATCATCCATGGATATTTCTAAGAATATTCTTAGGTATTCTTTGAACGCATGCGTCATTAACCTTTGAAAGGTAGCTGGGGCATTAGTTAAGCCAAAAGGCATAACACGATACGCATATATTCCCCATTCTGTGGCAAACGCTGTTTTGTGTTGATCCTCTATTGCAATTGCCAGTTGGTTGTATCCTGAAAACCCATCTAGAAAAGAATAAGCCCGTTTCTCGGCCACCCTCTCTAGTACATGTTCTGTGATTGGTAAGGGATAATTATCCCTTATGGTGGCTGCATTTACCTTTTTGAGGTTTACACATACTCGCAGTTTTCCATTCATTTTGGGGACTACCACAATGGGTGACACCCAATCTGTATGTTCGATTTCATAGATGAATTCAACATCCATCAGCTTGTCAATCTCCTCTTTGATTCGTTTAGCAAATGTGTCATTATATGTATAAGGACACTGTTTGCTAGGTTTTGCATCTGATTTCAAAGGAATTGTATGTTGGCATATCGATGGATCAATTCCCTTGAGGTCTTTGTAGGACCATGCAAATACATCTTTATACTTCTTGAGAAGTTGTGTTAGCCGTTCTTCTTCTTCAGGCTCTAAATCAGTTGTGATATAGACCGGCTGAGGCTTCTCACCTGGTTCCGCGAGGTCTATCCTTTTTGCATTTTCCGGCCCATCATAAGATTCCTTGTTTTTTCTTTCCCTAACTGGTGGTGTCATTATGATTTTTCTGTCCTGGATGGTAAGTTTCCGATAGTATGGTGGTACATTCATGTTTCCCTTTTCTGACTCCCCTTTACCATCACTATCTCCCTCAGTAGTCCATTCCTCTCGTAAACTCCGTTTCAGTTCTTGGTATTTCTGTTTACATTCCAGTTTGGTCCACTCTTGCTCTTTTGTTTTTGATTTTTTCTCTTTTTGTGATTTTGTTTCGGTTTTAGCTTTCCGTACTTGTCTTATTTCCTCTCCCATTCCTTCCCTTCGAATTTTTGAGAATCTTCCTAATATTTGATCTTTTACACAATCCCTTGCTTTTACAAGCATTAGATAGTGAGTTTTACCTTTTATCCTGGGCATTAGGTTCTCTCTCACTTTGTTTTCTGCTCATTTCCTCCTATAGCGTTCTTGGTGTCTAGGGTGCTGATTAGCAAAATCATAAACTTGATATTCTCTGTTTTCTCCCCACACTCGGTTGAGTTGTCTGAACACTCATTATCGGCATCGTTGTTTACCTCTAGATGCTCAGAGGAGTTATAAAACTCTTCTTGTTCTGGTGGTTCTATTGTCTCATCTCCTCCTGGTATAATTCTTACCATGTAATAGGGCAGCACATCATAGCCATCCTTATCGCAATATTTTGTTGTTGGACTATCTGTAATGGTATAGACATCCAATGTTGCTAGTATGTGTTCCATTCCAGAGGTTCTAAGGCATCTTCAGGAAAAGGTTCAGGAATATAATCCTTGTCCTCAATCGCTCTTTCTAAGACGCATTCCTCTCTTTTTAAGCGCCCACAATGTGAAACTCCGCACATCCATAGCTCTTTTTGTTGCCTTAACCATGCTAGGAGTTCCGACCCTGCTAATGTAGCTGAATCAAACTCTTCCACTGGTGTCTGATTCACATCCTTGTAACTATGGTCTTTCAGGTGTATTTTGGTCACCATGCAATTCTCGCAAGTCTTTGACAAAGAAAGACGGCTCAGATATGAGAAAGCACTACATGTGCTTAAAGACTGCCTCGTCAGTCATCAACCCGAAGACCACTTCAGTCCATAAAGCTATGTCAAGGGACGACACACTCGAGGAGGGGGGGGAATGCTAGCAGCAAGCTAACTCGGATAACATTTTTTGGAGATTTTATTGTAAAAACACTTAGTATTTTGATGAATAGGGAATGTTGTAAGTCCTACTTTCCAGATAAACAGTGTAATTGATAAGCTGGGGCTACAAGCTTCCAGATTGTATCAACGTATCTTTAGTTAGAGCTCCCAGATTATTAGTTTTGACCACAAAAACCTTGGCTAAAGTTTAAAAGCCAATTTTTGTAAGTATTTTTATAAATTTTGGTTAATAGAAACACAGTGTGAGCTAACGGGGATTGCTTCTCTCCTTCTCGCGCTTCCTACTCCCTTTTCGATTGTCACTTTGCTGTGTCGTCTATTGCGTTGTTGCAACCTCAGGTAAGAGCTCTACGCATTGAAGTAAGTATTTCATGGTAATCCGTAGCTTTTGGCATCACCGACCCATGGCCTAATTTCATCATAAGTAGAAATTTAAGCTTCAAAATCATAAAATAAATATAGGTGGGGTATTGGGGCATTATTGCTAAGCATTTAGATGCATTCTGGGTCAAAAACGAATAGGTCAAAAACTCACTGCTGTTAATAATCGTGATTTTTTCACTTGACCTAAAGTGAGATTTGAGACCATAAGCATGTGTTCTTAGGTGTTATAAACATGTCCTAGAAGTTTTGTAACGTTTGGATGTTGTTTGATGCTGTAACAGTTGTGATTTGTTTTTGCCAATTAGCGACTAACTTTTGGTGATTTCTGCATTTGAGCGTAGCTTGAGTTAGATGCGAGTTGTTTTTTCTTTTTAAAGAGATAGACAACCTCTTGTAGCCCCTATGCACTAGTCAAGTTGGCTTCATCCCATGGATTGACAATTATATTCGTGGTTCTTGCTATGTCTGCAACAATAAGATAGGAGTGAGGTTAGACACCCGTCCCACATTTGGCATCGCTGTCGGGGATCGAAGAGACCTAAACTAGGAAAAAACACGAGCTTAAGACTTAAACCGCATAGCTTAAGATTGTCGTAGTTTGCTATTGTGTAGAGGTAGCTTGGAAGTGGGGTGTACTTGCTAAGTACCTTTTAGGATTGTAGGACTGTAGGATTAGATTAGGATTTTGAAAATGATTGACGAACGAGACAAGTCTTAAGATCAAGGCTTAGAAAAATCATCAAAAACAAGAACACGAGTGTTTGTGGACACTTTCCACAACCCCATTGGAGTAGAAATTAGGAGTAGGGTAAGTAGAATCCGATATGGGATCTCAGAACATTGCTTTATCGAAAAGAATCAATTGTGAGTTGTTTGTGTCAAAGTTACAGAGTTTTTGGTCTACGGCTAGAAACAGCTCCAAGAGACTACCAACCGTTGAGTCCGGCTAGAGATTATGCTTTAAAAGTGGTATTAACCAGTGGGTAAGCTTAACGACGCAATTGAGGTAAATTTCAAGAGTTTGCCAAAAATCAAATTATTTACTTTTTCTTGACATTTTAGGCCTAATTAAGTTTTGACTTGACTCAAGGGCCTAAAATAGGTCATAAAAGGACTATCCACTGAAAAAGTTCAAAAACGTGTTCACTTAGGGCCAAAAGTAAATAATCACAATTATTTACTTTCAGCTCAAAAGTGACCAAGGTTGATACCAAAGACTCTATGCATGTATACAAACATCTTTTGTAAAGGCCCATAGAATTTGGATCACCAAACTGACCAAAACCTTGGAAAAATTTAAAATCTGTATTGACTGACGAGAACTTGAGTGTGAATTGGGAAAATCTTGTTCAAACTTGGTGAAACTTGACTCATAGGCTTATATTGAAGTGTTAAACTAGTGTACATGATCACATGACCAAAAAGATGCAAAACTTTATCACAAATAAATAATCACAATTCTTTACTTCAGTCCCATCTTTCTACTTTTTTGACCAACCCAACATACCACTAGTTTTAGCATCTTATATTAATCCCAAAAATCAAATTTGGTAAGATTTAAATCATTGAGGTAAAAATTGTGGCCAAATTTCAGAAGTCAGTCGGCACACACAATATTGTTAACCATTTGAACAAGGATTATCCAAACTTGATGAAGCTTGGCTAGGGAGCTTACGTTGAATTGCTTAACCATTCTGTGTCAACATTGTGACAAAAAATTGCATAAAAATATCAAGAGTAAATAATCACGATTATTTACATATGCTACAAAATTGAATATTTTTGCACATTTGAGTATACCACAAGGTCAAGCATATCAAGTAGAGCACACAAATCAAATCTGGTGAAATTTCGATCACAAAAGTGTGACTTAAGCCAGATTCTCAAAAACTGAGTCTGCAGACACGAAACAATTGATAGCTTGGACAAATTTTGTTCAAACTCATTGAAACTTGTCCAGAGACCTTAGTAAGTTGATTACTTGGAAAAACAAGCCAAAAAGTGCAAAAATTTGAAGAAAGTAAATAATCACGATTATTTACTTCTGATACATAGAAACAAAATTATGGACTTTTGAACTTGTACAATGTTAGACCAACATAATACAAGGCCACTGGGCAATTTTGGTTTCAATCGGATCCAAATTATTACATGTTCACTCAGTTTCTAGGTTGCAGATTAATCCTTTGGCTTTTTGCAAAAGCAGAATCTGAAAGTCTCAATTGATGACTCACTTAGCTCAAGTTGAAGTGATACACATAGACCAATCACAATATAGCAAAAATTGTATAGTCTTTGTGAAAGAATAGCTAACTTGATTAAAATGATACAGGAATTAGGTTGCAAACAAGGAATTGAAAGCTTGACATGAGTTGCAATCAAGTCAAGTGGAAGAAACTGATAACAAATCAATCCGACGGTAAGTACTCTATCGAGTGCTTCACAAGTCTGTATGAAACTTAGATTTGGTCGTATAGTAGCAAACCAAGGCATATTTGGGGAGACCGCTAGTAGAGTATCCACAGAAGAGAGTGTGAATCAAGGGAATCACTTGGACACTATCTTTGAAGAAGTATCAGATATTTTTTTAGAATCAACATGTGAAATGTCTTCCTATTTGACTCATTCAGGAGCCGGAACGACAGTGCGATATAAGCACATACTCACCTTTTATAAGACTAATGGCCATGGAGCTTAGGTTTACATGGATCCTAATATAAAGAGTATGCCATTCGCATTGATGACCATGAAATAGAGTTTGAAGGAAATCATGGCAAAAAAACAAGAAAAAATGTACATGGACAAGAATGAAACTCAGTATTTACAAGTTGAAAACCCTGATGTGATAGACAAATGGGGGCTAGAAGTAAATACCATAACTCTAGATATGGCAGGAAAATAAGGACCACCAACTGTAGAATTTGAGGGATACGATCAAGTCAATTTGAAGCCTTTGAAATGGCCGAATTGAACAAAATGGACGTGTCAGACCAGCTGATTTTCAAAAATGGGTCAAAAAATAAAGTGGATATGGGGATCCATAGACCACTTAGCAAGATTTAAACAAGTGCTAAAATTAGAATGCATATTTGATTTCCATACTCAGTTCGAGGGATTTGGAATGACATTAGAAGCAAAAGCACTGACATGGTTCCAAAATATTTCACCAAGGTCAATCATGGACTTAAATACATTAGCTCAAGGATTTGTAGCTGCATGTTCCAAAACGGGGATTAAACACAATACTGTAGCTCAAAGCTATAGCTTCAAATAGAAACAAGGTGAGTCTGCTAGGGATTGTGCAACTAGAATGAAGCAATACATTGCAAGATGGCCAGAACTAGAAATACCTGCAAAAGAAAGGTTAGTATAATTGTTTCTAGAGGGACTTCTAAACAAAGAACTTCATGCTATATTGTATAGCAAGAAAATATGACCTAGAATGTGTCAGATGCTATCGACTTAGGAGACAATTGTGATAGTTTCCATGAAGAAGATGTCCCTAAGGATAATCTAAGTGAGAAAACAACATCCACCAAACCAGCACAAATGGGAACTGTTGCTGCACCACTGCTTACATCCATAGAATACATGCTCAAAAGGATGAATGAAATGATGAATAACATGCAAAAAGCACCTGTGAGGGGACCAGGCAAAAGATACCTCAACAGGGACAACCAATTAGGCCACAAAAATGGTGTGAAATCAAGAGTAAATGGACCAACCATGAGACCAATGAGTGCTAATACCGACCAAACTATGATGGGAATGTTCAGTATGTGCCTATGAGGCCATAAGGACAGCCCATGTACAAATATTAGCCTAATATGGCACCAGCTCAAAGACCACCACGATGGGTATGGAAATACCTCAACTCGTGTTGGGTCAACAACCTCCTGCTGGACAAAATGCAGTGCCTGTAAAGTACATGCATTCAGAGGGAGTCATAGATGAACAAGCACCAGTGCCTGTTACACCCTATGATGAGCCTAGCCCATCTACAACAATGGTAGAAGGAGATTGGTATAATTCACATCCACCACCAATGGAAGAACCTATGACTTATACTACACCAGAGCTTGCACCGATGTACTATGTAGCTAATCAAGGTGGTAGACCTCCGATGGTAAGACCGATGATTAAGCCAAGAATTGGGAACTGTCATTACTGTGGTGCAGATGATCATTGGAAAAATGAATGCCCAGAACTTGACAAGAACATTAAGCCAGTTGAAGTTTTTTGTATACAATGTTGCAAAAAGGGAGGACACTTCCCTGAAGATTGTCCAAAAAATCCTTTAAACAAGGGTAAAACAATAGTGAATGTAGTCCAAGTGATAGAGCTCATCTGAGAGTGAACCATTGTTCCAATCAAGGTAATCCTCAGATCCCACGCTAAGAAAAAGAAACATAACTCCTATGATGATTCAGAGAATACTAAAATTTCCTCTCAAAAGAACAAGAGAAGCAAAAGCAAAAGGTTTGAGATGAGAAAACAGAAAAAAACGGCTGAAATTGAGGAGAAAGCAAAGAGACTATTCCAAGAAAAAGTGAAAGAAATTGGAAATGAAATCAAAGAAATCACAGTGAAATTTGGAGGATCAATTATCGTAGATAAATTTTTTGAGCCAATCAATGCAGCCTTGGAAGCTTACCAAGCGGGACTTAAACCAGGCCAAAACATGAAAAACAAAATAAAAAAACTATCCTTCGCCAGATATGGAAGCAGCTTAGCTTAAAGCTTATCAAATATGGTAAGAATTACTCAAGAGATGCTGGAAAAACAAAAACCCAAGCTTGAGAGTATAGCAAAACCTGGGGAGCTTGTGGTAGGAACGAGTAAAAAGAAATTCAATGTGGTGGTAGAACCCTATCTTGAAACTAAAGAGCCAGACTCATAGTGTCTGACAGTGAAGATGCCTTAGATGGAATTCCGTTCGTAGAAGAAGACTCGCTAGGACACTTATGGAAAAAATTTAGAGAGATTAATGATAGGAGCCTCACTTTGAAGTCAGTGCCTATAGAGGAAGTTTGGTTAGACAATCTACCTCTTGATATGGACGTGGATGTACAATCCTTGTACGGAGATTGCGGCTCTGAAGCTTTAGGAATGTCTAAATCAATGACTTTGAAACACTACCCTCTTACTTGGGATATAACGAAGATGAATCCATAGTGTGTAAAACCACTCACATAAAAAGAGTGAAACCAACCCTAGAGGTAGACAACCTCCATTCAATCATGTCTACACCCATTCAATGCACTCTTACTTTAGGAGAACTGTTAAAAATTAGACCATATTTATGGAATGATCTACAAAAAACTCTAGAGAAGGTGGGGATAACAGGGCTAATCACAAGAAATTTGGGAAAATTGAAACACAAAATGGATAACAAAGAGATTAGATCCATCCCAATGAACAAAGTTTTAGAATACTACGAAGGGAAAGAAGGAAACACAACCCTTCCAGTGAGATATAATGATATAGAAACCATGGCAATACTGGATAGTGGGGCAGGCATAGCCATAGCCACAAAAGAAGTATGGGAATCATGGGGAAAACCACCCATTAGACAAACTCGAATGAAATTGCAATTGGCTAATGGACACGTTGAAAGACCCTTAGGACTGCTTGAAAAAGTGATAGTTAATTCCTGTGGGATTGATTATCAACACACTTTTGCAATAGTGGACTTTGGAAAGAAACTCAATTATGAGATCATCTTGGGAAGACCTTTCATGCGCGACAAGTACAACTCATCCAGGATAGGGGAAACAATTATCTGTACTTGAAGCAAGTGGGATAAATAACAAGGTTTAATCTAAAGGATCACACTTATAGAGATGTCATAATAACGTCCATACAAGAATTTGACTCAGTCTCTTCGACTGAAACTAAGCTTCCATCTTGGTTAATCAAAGACAGACACACCTATTTGATGTGCGGAGCCAAAAAATGAGCTTAAAAGGGATTCCCAGATAAAACAATTCCCTTTCAATCCAT
>NW_028221436.1:855466-877479 GCF_014529385.1 Adiantum capillus-veneris
TACAAATGTGCGTTTTTAAGACTAAAAATTACAAGGGGTAAATTAGGCTCCACACTTAACAATCTCCCACTTGGAGACTGATCTCCAATACCAAACCTGTGATTGATTTCCATCCTGGCTTCTTATCCTTAAATGCCGATTGAAGATGAAAGAAATCTCAACTTCTTCTTGTTGGCCACCTTTGTAAACATGCTTTAGTTGTCCCTCTTCCAAACGAGTACGTATGAAGTGATATCTCACCTCAATGTGCTTTGTCCTTGAGTGAAAGGTTGAATTCTTTGCAAGATGAATGGCACTTTGACTACCACTATACAAGACACAATTGTATTTCTTCTATCCAAGCTTCTCTAAGAATCTATGAAGCCATAAAATCTCTTTGATTGCCTCCATCATTGCTACATAGTGAGACCACTTTCTATAGCTTTGAAGCCCAACTTAATGTTGTGCCTCCAATTGTGAAAACATAGCTAGTAGTACTCCTTTGAATATCTTTGTCACCTGCCATATCTGCATCAGCATACCCTTGCAAGAAAATATGAGTACGTCAATCATGCGAGCATAATTTCATGAGCAACACGAGCAAGAGAATTAATCAAGAAACATATAAAAGTGAGAAATTTATGTATGTTTCTATATGAAAATATATATCTATGTGTGAGTGTAAGTGTGTTTGTGTGTGTGTGTGTGTGTGTGTGTGCACGCATATATGTGCATGTGTGCGTGCATATTTCTTAACTTGTAGTGAGCTTAAACAATGTTTTTTTTAAAAGTTCTACATAATTTATAGTTCTATATCTTGCAAGGATCACTAGCATCAAATGATCAAATGATCAAATCATCAAGGGGTCACCGCTCCACCTTGATGTGGATAATTATTTAGATACGCATAATTAGACATCTTCAGAAGTGGACTGACTAACTCATGGAGGGAATTGTAAAATGAAATGATGAGACAAATCAACAATTTTTAGCAAACCTCATAGACATCACATGTACAGCTAATCCAATATATATGCATGTGTATATGTCAGAACAAACTTTCATGCGTTCATATACTTACTAATCACTAGGATCAAGGGGTCACCACTCCACCTTGCATATGTGTGTGTAACCCTATCTAAGCACTATGTCAAGTTCATGTATTTTCCATTAAAGAATCGGCAAGATTCTTGTTTGTATAATGGACTATTTTACAAAAAACATTCTCTCCTTATGAGAGACCTCACATGAGGATTTTGAAGCAATCATACAATTTCAAAAAGTTTCCAATTGTCATGAAAATTTAACTAGATATGCCTTTTCAATTTGACATCTAGTGTTACAAGGCCATGAGTTCACAAAGCCCATGCCATAATAAATAGCTCCAAAACTTGTGATACCCACACATTATGAACGAACTTTACACGACTGTCAAGCGTGATATCATAAAAAGAGGCCGAGAATGGAAGGAGGCATTTTTGAGGGGAAATATGCACCCTGCACACACAGCCAATACTTCTAATTTATTTGAAGTAGAACCTAATGTCATCCCAATTTTGAGCACTCAATAATGAGTGACAAGAAAAAAGTACATTTTGCAATAAACAATTAGCTAGTGTCATCTTAATATTGAGCAATCATCAATGAATGACAAGAATATTGACAATAACGATATTGTCCACTAGTCTTGGCATTGTTATGCCCATATATGTAACATCTTTATGAGGCTTCAAAGAAAACATCGCTCTACACCAAATGACAATAGCATATTGCAAGCCCATAATCAAGTGTTTGCATAGACAAAACAAGCTTCATGTAGTCCAAAAGTCTAGGCAATGTTTTGCCGAAATACATATTTCTCAAAGTTTGAAAGTCAATAAAACTAAAAGACAATAGTAGTTGCATGGCTAGAATCAAGTTTTTGCACACCCAAAAAGAAGCTAAGTGATCATGCAAAATAAGATCAACTCTAAAGAAGACTACTCCAAATTTGCATGGTCATCAATGAAGGTACAACTTCGCCTTCACCTCTCGTGCAGGAGTGGTTGTTGGTCATATGAATAGGTGATCGCCATGTGCCTTGCCATTGCCTCTGCATAGCAAGGTAGCTCACAATCAATCACAATGAGATAATAATGTCATAAAAATTAAAAATTAGGTGCTACAAAATAATGAATAAAGCAAACTCACTAGTTTGAAGGCACATCATTAACAACCAAATCATTCCCCACATCATCAATGCTATCATCACTATCTCCAAGCTTGACAACCTATGGAGAAACATAGTACTCCTGTACAAAAGGAGACCCTTGCATATCTCTAGATCACTCTCCATGACCAAGCAACCATGAGAAGTGTGCATAGCCGCCTTTAATAAAGGCCTTGTACCACCACCAAGCTCCAAACATGTACTATTTTAGGGCACAAGGCCTCTACAAACAATAGCATATGGGCAACACTCCTCTCTAACATGCCTCTCCACCCACCACTCTTGCCATTATGTGTTGTGTGAGCAGACGATGGCAAGTAGTGTTGACTGATAATATCCATTGAGAATCTTGTTGCAAGACTCTCCCCACTTACCATACAAGAAAATGAGGCAACTATGCATGAACATTTAAGAATTTTAGTGCAAAAACAATCACATTGAATAATAAACAATGACACACAAACCTTTTAAGCACTCTCATGATCAAATGAAGGATTACTTCCAGCCCTGTGAAATGCCAAAGCATAGAATACATTCATCTATCATAGCCATGGAAACAACACATAAAAAAGCCAATTTTTCATGTATCAAATTTATTTTAAAGAATTGTTCATGTTTTTTGAAGGATGCTTTATTACCTTTTGTGTATGCCCATTCTTTGTTCGTGATGAAAATGGCTCAAAGCTCTCCATGATCCACCTAAAACTCAATTTTTCATCCTCAAAAGGAAGAGTCCATAAAATTAAAAACCATTCTTCTCCATTAGCACGATTCACCATGGATAGATTCTACTATAACCAAAAAAAAATAAAAAATTTTATTATTATACTTTTAATAGAGTGTAGTACTCACCCAAGTCATGCATCTATTGTAAGCTTTAACAACATTCCTCTTTGCTTGAATCTCAACCCTCACATGCTAATCTTGTGACAAAGTAAGAGGTATCTTATTTAATGCTACCTATAAATCAGACTTCCATTTATTCTGCACACACCATTTCAATAAAATGTATCAAGAACCAAAAAGATTATTAGAATCTTACCAAATCCTAACAATTTAAGTACATACCCCATAAACCATGGGACCAAGGATAGACTAAGTAAGAGGATACCAAACCCTCTTTCTTGATTGTGCTTCTTAAGCCCTTGCTTTTTCCATTGACACTCGCTTAGCCTCAATAAAAATTTCAATGATTTGAGACCCATCTAAAAACAAATGGTACTTGTAGGATACAAGTAGTCTTTGAGGTTGGTCTTAATGATTGCTTCTTCATTCATTCTACATAAACAATAAACCATAAAAAATTTACCTCAATACGTATCATTAAAACAAAGACAAAGCAAAATATAATGTACAAATGAAAATAAGACTACATGTTCAATCTTTGAAGAGCAACAATTAATCTTAACTCCTCTTGTTGGGTAGGGACAATAAATTGTGCCAAAACCCTCACATGTTTCTTCTTGTCATTACATGAGACCTCGCTTATGCTCTCCATCCAAGAGGCTGCTCAATGATTCACTTCCTAGAAAAAGAACATCTTCCCCTTCAACATGGACCATTGATCGTTGTTTTCAAGCTCATCCTCAAACTCTTTGTTAACCATATGCCAATACTTGTCCCAAGTTTTTGTAATGTACTCATTAACATCTCTAGTTGAACCATCTGGAAGATTTATGGATAAGATGAACATACCTTTCATCTTAAGGTACCCTTCTTCTTCAAAAACCTTCTTAAGTAGAGAAAGGTCCCTTCTAAGCTCTCGTACTCTCTCATTTATCATACACCTACAAAGAGGAATCATAGGGGGTATACATCCTTTATTCAAGGTTAAACTATCTATAAACTTGAAGCCCTGAGGCCTGGTAATAGCTTGTGGGATAACCTCCTCAACCTCTTTGTCATCTGTCACCTTCTCATTGTCCTTGATACCCCCATCTACATCCTTATGATTGGTGGCCTCTTTATCTCCTTGATCATCCTGAATGTCTTCTACTTGTTGATTAGCCTGAGCATTTTCAGCTTTCAACTGATTTCTTGCTACCCTCGCTAGCAACATATTTCCTCTTCTTGCATATGACTTTGGGTGAACCTTTTGTCCTCTTTCCAAAGCTAGAAGCCTTTCATAAAGAACAAATAAAAGAATATCAACAAAAATATTAAACTTACATACATTAAAAATTTCTTCAAAACAAGATGCTTATTTATGGGCCAAATTGAAAATTCAAAACTTAAGAACATGCATGTTAGTCAAATCTGACATCACATCCTGCAGACTCAGACTTTGTATCCAGCCTCACCATTTATGTGTATGCAGGGTGGGTATGTGTGTGTGGGTTGGTTGCTCGTGCGCTCTCTTCCATACAACATTCTAAATTCTCACAGGGGTTTTTTCGGCAAAACCCCTAACATGGAGCTGATTCTCACCATTCTCAGCCCTCCTCACGATTCTACATCCTCACCATTCTACATCCCACAAGGGTTTTGCCGGCGAAAGCCCTGGAATGGCACACTTCAAACCAACCCCAATCAACAACAGTGACATCAGGCCTAGTGCAAAGCAGATATGGAAGTCTCCTATTTACACTAATGGAAGTCTCCAATAAGAGTGTTGGAGCTTAGGATTCTCATTGGCCACGGATCAGTGGGTACGGAGCATGATGATCGTGATGACTGTCCACCCCACACACTACTGAGCCAGATGGATTGTATGAGGAGTTTGCAATGGTTGTGTTGAGACGACCTTTGCTCATCTTATGGCTTGACTGACATGGATGATGACGAATAATCTGTTGTCTACGCCTCTGTGATCAATTTCGCCTCGGGAGGTCACAAAGGCTACCGGCACAAGATCATGGCAATTGAAAAAGGTTCATCTCTTGAGTTGCAGGGAGGGGTTGTCAGATTCGGATGGAAGATTAGTTTCATGGTTTTGTGCTATGCCTTGCTTTTTGGTGTTGTACAAATACCAATTTCTATGAGGAAAAGGCAGCTACAGAAAGGGAAGCATGCTTCTAGAGTATTGAACAGTCCCCAAGAGATATGTATGCCATATGTGGTATACTTTTGAAAGCACAAAAGGCTATTTAATATGCTTCTTGTTGGCTTTTGGAAATTGGATTGATATCGGGATATGCACAATAGGTGCAGAGTTAGGAAGATCCGGGTTGTTTTCAGCTAATAAGGGTCAAGGGCACATCTCCAGATGCTGTGTCTTGGACTGTAGTTAATGGCATATATGCCAACAAGGGGGCTCTAGAGAGAATCTCCACAGATGTTCACCATTACATCTTCATTGCAAAGGATGCTACATCCCCCCCTTCCCCCACAACCATTCTTTATCCTCACAATTCTATGTCCTCACAGGGATTTTGCCGGCAAAACCCCTAGAATGGCACACTCCAATCCTACTCAGTCATCATTCCAAGAGCTCACATGCTGGATTTGGCATCATCCCAAGAGCTCCCAGCCACCTGCTCAGTCATTGCCATGGCATCATCCCAAGAGCTCTCAGCCACCGGCTCATTTCAACCTACAAATTGTGGCAGCTGAATCTATGCTGATAGGAGTTTTGCCGCCGAAACCCCTCCAGTACCTGGTCATGTTTTTGACAAGTATGCCGTGTGTGGGTGGATCCTATGGAAAATCAGGGGAAACTTGATTTTTGAATCATGGAATTGCTACTTGCATTTGCTACTTTGGTAATCTCCATCGCTTGTCAGCATCGATTGCCTTTGGCATTACTTGACCTTGACCTTGATGCTCGTGCAGAAAGTGTTTATAACCGTGATGCATACACCTACGTACAAGGCAACTTATGTAAATGCGCTCCTAATGTGGGTATGCTGGTATTACCAGTACGTGCTCCTAATGTGGGTGAAGGTACAAATTTGATGAGTCTATAGGAAGCTGAGAAAGAGAGGAGTTTCGCTGCCAAAACCCCTCTAGGACCTGGTCACGTTTTTGCTAATAAACAGTCAGGGTGACAACCTATGCTGATAGGAAGCTGAGAGAGAGGAGTACCTGGTCATGTTTTTGCTGGTTGCACCGTTTCATTGTGTGCTCTAGGGATCATAGAAGAGGATACAAAGCTGCGTTTTCAAGCGGTCCACACAATCGAAGAGGGCCATGCAAGCGTTCGGAGTAGAAATACTAGGGGGCCACACAAGCGTTTCATTTCACTAGGCATGTTAATCTTAATGAGTATCTAAGAGTTATAGGGGATAATGATGCATTCACTTGAAATGACCACAACGTGTAGGATGAATCTATTTTAGATCTATTTTTTAATTTATTGAATATATGTAGTGACGAAACTATAAAAATGATAATACATGATAAATAATAAAAATGATATTACATGCCTGATTCATATCTAAAGTAAGATACTCCGCATTGAATACCGTCAATCATCACTTTAAAACATAATATCTTGTGCTATATTACTCACTCTCATACTCATCATATAAACGAGTCCTGTTTTCTATTTAGCACTATCTTTTGCCACTTTTGCCTTCCACTTTCTGCAAATATGAATACTGCAATTATACGAGATGGGAGGAGCACTAAATAGATAGATCTTGCAACTCAAAACAGTGTTGTGGAGATCTCACGCTATGAGTTAAGTGCACGTTTTAGATTAGTAGAGAATACAATAAGTTTGTTTCAAATATCTAGTGAGAAAAATGAAGGTCTTTCTTTTGAGGTGCCAAATGTTCACAGAGGAGAGAATACTGTGTTTCAGTTGGATATTCAATTTGGAAGGAAATTTGTTTTGCATGGCAAACAATTATCAAGACAAGCTCCTATTATAGAAATTGAGGAAGAGCGTTCAATACAGCAGGCAGTGGAGGAGAAAGGTAAGCCAAAAGCAACACAGAATGCTAGCTTGGAAACTGCCACTGCACATAGCATAGTTGAGATGCTTAGAAATCTGCCACAAAAGAACTATTTAAGAGCAAACTTTGATCTGGTTCGCGAGATAAGAAAGATTGATGAGTTACCTCAAAGATATGATAGAAACATCATGTTTGAGCTTTATGATAGAAACATCATGTTTGAGCTTCCATATGCAGACCCTACCAACAGAACAACAAGAACAAATGACAAATTTGATGGACCTGTTTGGACAAATGCAGTAACAAGCAATATTGCTCAATTTGATGGGATTGTCAGAACCAAAAAATGTGGTGGACACTTGATGTGCCTAAACAATATATGTTCAGGAGTACAAAGATCAAAGAAATGAACAAAAAGTTTTGGACAGGGCGTTTGTCAAAAATCTGTCCCTTAGGAACCACGACAGACAACTTTGGAAGCCTAAAATGCTTTTGTTATAATCTTCCCCCAACTTGCATCTTTGAATGCCCTTGTAAGCTCATTCTTTGCTTTCCCTCAGAGATCCTTGGTAAGAGAACAACGAGAGGGATTCTTCACATGGGTTGTCACTTACACCCAGTTGTTGAGGGTGTTGCAAAACAAGCAATGGTGGATGTTGAAGTCAAAGTGAAGGACATGATATCTAAAGATTTTGTGGGTAGGCCAAGGTCTCTCCAACAAACATTGGCAAAGGAAATAGTACTGCAATTAGCACTTTTTAAAGACCACTCTACTAAGGCAATGCTTTCTTACAAGGACTTAGGTGGTGTCCTTGCTAAACTTGCACCTACACTTGACAAAAGAAGATTGTCATGGTGGAGAAAAGAAGCACAAGAGGAGGTTGACCAACCCACTACTGGCTATGATTCCATTTTTAGTTTGAAGAAGTGCTTGCTTTTTGACTTTTTTCAAAGCATGGCCTTTCCTGGTCAGCTAGAGTTCTCTGGCTTTGATAGATGTCACATTTTTGAAATGTCAACCCCAGGACCTGGAAATGGTATTGATTTGGTTGATAAAATGCGTCTTGGTGGTGAATTGGAAAGTTGTTGGGTCTTCTTTGATTTTGTTAAAAGAATGCAAGAATGGACAACTATGGCATGCCATGTATAACCCTTATGTTCAAGAAATGCAAACCATGGCTATTGGAAATTTTAAAGTGGAAGATACTGCAGCTTGTGAAGAGGCTGCCGATACAGAATTGGACAATCTACGTATGTGGTTGAGAAAAGGACATTTACACAAGACTAAGATTTCAATTCTCGAGACATGGCTTGTCTGATGGCATGCCATAGTTGCACATTGGGGTGAATACATAGTCAAGGTGAATCATTGTTAAATATTTAGAGTAGATCAAATAATTGCAAGTTTAAATGTTTTGAATTTATTTTAGGCTTTGGAGGGGAGTGACAGGAAACTAGTACCACAAGAAAACTTACCGGAGTCTGTGCATGGGAGCTGGTTAGCTTCCAATCATGGGGTTAAATATAGTTCTCTATACAGTGCTTACTATGGTGATCTTTGTACTGTTCTAATGCAATAGTCAAAATATGACTCTTTTCTTAAGGGTGGACACCTTGGATGTGGCCCTGGAATTGAGAAAATTAAAAAAAGACGAGCTTCATCTAGTGCAACTCTCCCAAGACCTACAGAAGTGGTGGACCTAGCTAATCAGGCAGCAGTTGAGCTTAATATTGCCAGTAGAAACTTTTTGGCAGATGGTGATTCAAGGACAGTGAGGTGATGATGACAAGGCAGACACAATAGTCCAATTAGAGATAGAGATTCACATCGGCCTAAATTTGAGTATGTTACACAACCTGTACGTCGCTCAACTCGACCTACCCATAGCTCAATTAGAATACAAAGCACTATTGAGGTGGATGTTCACCAAACACGATGGGCTGTTTGAAGGACAAATCTAGGGAGTGAAGTGCGATGCCAAGGGTACTTACGACATAAAAACAAAAAGTGCAACGAGCTAATTGATAAGAAGGGTAGAGGAGGATTATTAGGGGTGCCCGCCCCTTGTTTTAAGGATCTCATTGAAATCCCTTCAGGTCTAAGAAAACAATTTGTATGTTTTTGTGGCAACAACATTGATCATACATGGGAGCCATCAAAAATTATGAAGGAGAGACCAGCAAGCCGTCCTACTATATGGCCAATTGCAAAAGGAACATCCTTAGATTATACGAAAATAGAATCATTGTGGGCTGTACGATTTGACTTGCGCAATATTGAAACTACATCGCAACAAAATGCAAATTTGGTGCACAATGCAGATGATGCTGTTGTGAGCACCGTGATGGTAGGGTGGTGGTGGTACGGTGGTCACTATGGTCATAACAAAAAAGATGGAGGCAAGGATCAATAGAGTTGCATAGTTGATTTGCACAATTCATGGCCAATGTGTGGTGATTCAAAATGAGCATGTGGAATTTACTTTGACAACCAGTGAAGCGAGCAAAATGAGGAGAGATATTTGGTAGTAGTGTCCACTTTTGCTTCTTACACTTGTGAGGATTTCCAAAAGCGTTCACGAGAGGGTAAAAAATATATGCCTTGCAAGCATCTTTATTTGGTCTACGCAAAAAAACCTGGGTTAGATGTGTTTCATCAAAGGTTTGTTCATCAAGCAACCTTGACTAAAAGAGAGCTCCATCAAGCACTTAGACTTTTGTCATAGATTTTAGATTACCTTGCATATTTTTGGAAATTTTGGAAAATGTTGTCTACATTGTATAGCTGCTCAATCAAACTACCATATGCGATTGTATCAAACTACCATGTGTGATTGTTGTATTTGTATACATTACGTGATTGCTCATATACACATTTCTATATGTTCTAGGCCTCTTTTGAGAAAATATTTTCAGCTTCTATATACAGTCTTAAAAACCTTGCAAATGGACTATAATGTATTTTTTCCTACAGTTGTACTATATACAATTTCAAAAACTTGCAATTGTCTGTTTACTTAAGGTATTTTTTCTAGCAATTGAATTATTTGCAAATGCACTATTTTTGGTATATAGACTTCAAAGTTTTTAGCCTAAAATGAGCATGCATCCTTGGATACTATTATATACATTCCACAATTAGGCATTTAAAAAGGTAGACAGCTAACTAAAGGTAGATCTTAACAAAGTGTGATTTCTTGTTTTTCTAGTGATACATTTACAATGCATAAACATTCAATTTGCATATGGTCTTGTGATTCTTGGAAATGTTTCTCGAATAAAACCATCACTACTACGTGCGATTTCTATGAGTTAAATCAAAATAAAATTGCAAAACAAAATTATTCTCGCTAATTTATTTGTTGAATAGAATAATCTATATCAAAGGTATTGATAATATGATGCTTATACATATTATAAAGGGAGTTTGCAACATGTAGCATTGATCTAGCATTGATCTACCTTTGCTTAACAAGATTCTTTGTGGTAAGAAGCAAAGCTATGTTTGATTTTTATCGAGTGTTTCTTAGTGAAATACATCAAGCATAATGTTTGTGTTTTTGGGGTTTTTTTTTAATTATGTTACTTTTTTTCCATCAGTCGTCTTGCTCGTGGGATTATGCTCGCAAAATGGTCATTTCTAGAAAATATCAGTGCCTCCAAAATGAAAAGTATTTGTTGTTGTCCTTTTAGATACCTACGTATCCATTTCACAGCTTGCTAGTGCTCTTTACATCGATTATCCATGAATCTACTCACAACTCCCAGTGCATGTGTAATGTCTAGCCTTGTCCAGACCATAACATATATTAGATGTAAGATCCCCAATTTTTGGGTCTCTTCTAAAAATAAGAAAAATAGCTTTCAATATTTATTTTGCCAAATTTTGACTTAAGATGCTTGATTGACGATATTGGAAAGTTCTAAAGTAAAAAGCAAGGTCGTTTCCATGTTTTAGTAGGTTATATGGATGCTTGGTTCAATTTTAGAAAAAAATGCTATTTCTTTTTCATGCTTTTAGGTGCCTTTTTGAAAAAAAATTCCTTAATCTACGTGCCCTAGGGAAGCTATGGTTCAATTTTGTAAAAATCTTCTTTTTGAGTGCTTTTCACTCTATTTTTAGCTTTTCATGAATTTTAATGGTTTTTAGTGAAAAGCGAGTCCGCTTTCTTATTCTAGTGGACAAGGGAAACCCGTGGTTTAATTTTAGAAAATCTGGTTTTTTTTTCTTGCTTTTTACGCTATTTTTAGCTTTGCGTGCTTTTCAACATTTTTGAAAAGCAATGTGCTTTTTATGATGACCTAAACCAAAAAAATTATTAATTTTAGTCTCGATCGGATCTAAAAATGATCACCCGGAGCAAAAACGAGATCCAATGGGATTTTCACGGGAATTATTTATATAAAAAGCGGTACCGTAAATACGTCGGGGTAGTATAGAAAGTCGTAATTATGTCGGGATAATAGGGTGCGGCATAGTCTAGCTACGGTTTCCATTAGTTGGCCAGATATTGCTTATATGGCCAATTTTGCTGTAAAAATTGAATGGTAAGTGGGGGTGTTGACCACCAAAAGCTGTGCCATGTTTTTAGAAAAGATTTGAGTCTTTTCCCAAAAGCAGGAGGCTATGCCAGGCTGAAAACTTGCGCTACCTGTAGCTTGGGCATCACTCTGACCAGCTGAAGAACTTATAAATTGGCATAGAGTGCTCAGTTTTCAGTGACATCTGTTGCATCTACTACCGCAAGGCTATACATATCTATTATACGGAGTGGTGCAAGCTCTTCATCACCATCTCCATAAGCTCTTCTCTCTCTCTCTCTCTCTCTCTCTCTCTCTCTCTCTAAAAAAAACGCAGTCGTTTTTTGACCTAGTAGACAACAATCCACTCTTTTGATCATAACTTCTTCATCCGAACTCCAATTTGGGTGATCTATAGCCTCAATCGAAGAGCATGAAGTCCTCTACGCATTGATGTAAAGACATAAATTTTCAGAGTTATGGAAAGCGTTTCTGTAGCAGCATTTCCGAAGTGAACAGGTTCAACAAAATTGATTCTCATCTCCTATTTTACATACAATGTCTTCCGGCACTCGCAAGGGTTCTTCTTCTTCAACAAGGTCCACAAACATTGTGGAAAATGATCCAAAATCTCCTAAGTGTGGAGATAGCAATACAACCACCCAACCAATGACATCGGAAACCATGATCATGGCGTACTTGGTATCATTGCAAGAGACCGTAAACAAACAAGGCGAAGACTTACGAGCACTTGCAATGGAGAATGGCACACTAAGGGTACTTGTGGTTGAGAATGAGAATCTCAAGAGGACACTTGAGATGCAAACAACACGTTTGATGCAACTTGAAGAGGAAGTCAAGGAATGTAAACGCTCTCTTGTGGACTTGAATGCTTTGAAGGAGCGGATGAGCAAAGTAGAGCATGACCATGTATTGAAAGAGGAGAAATTTGACACTATGAGCCGGGATGTATGCGACATGAAAAATGTATGCACAAACAAGTCTTGGGATGATGTATGTGGTAGCAATGTGGTTTCTAATTCCTCACTCATGCAAGCTATGGTTCAAACAAAGAATGTTGAGAATGTGGATGTGGAGGAGTTGAAGGAACGGGAGCGACGTTCCAAGAACATTGTTATTCGTGGAATTCCCGAAGAGAAGTTAGAGACACCTCCTTCTCTTGCCATTGTTATTGAAGATTTCTTCAAAACCCAATTTGGCATGTCCGGAGTTATGGTCTATGGAGCACATAGAGTGAGGAAGCAAGGAGCTCCTCGCTCGGGAGAACGGCCAATTGTATGCACCATGCCGGATGAGACCAAGCGAAAGATTATCCTTGATAATAGTTGGATCTATTTGAGGGATACAAAATGTTTTGTATGTGAAGACCGCACTATTAAGCAACAAAATATGCGTCGCAAGGCATATGAGGAAAAGAATAATAAAAACAAGGAGATCTCTCATGAAGAAAATGTGCCCAAGGAGGAGGCAAGTCTCTCAAGCAAATAGGGATGCGTGACCTATGAGACCGAGTTACAATTGAAAATATGCTTTTGGAATTGTAATGGATACCCATGGAATGCGGGGGTTGGCATTGATGAACTAACAAGCAAAGCCGATGTTGTACTTCTTGTTGAAACTTGGGAGCATGATACACAAAGGATTAACGGCTTGGAGGATTACAATGTCCATTCATTGATGTGGTCAAAGAATCTCAAGCAACGAAGAGGACAAGGAGGGTTAGCATGTATGGTTAAGAAAGGATTGGAAGATTTTGTATCAATTGTGAAAGATGACAAGTACAAACGTTATGTATGGCTGAAAATTATGACACCAAAAAGAGCACCCATTTTTGTAGCCGGTTGCTACATTCCTCATCATGATTCTCCCTTTTATGCTTGCATGGATAGAGATCAACCATTTTTTGATTTGGAAGAGGACATTGCTTATTTCAAAGGTGAAGGTGATGTTATTGTATTTGGGGATATGAATGCTCACACAAAAACATTGCAACATGATACTCAACAATTTGATATGCCATACATTTCAAGGGAGTTGGAGGAAGTTCACTTGTATGATCGTACTTCAATGGATGAGAAAGAGCCGGATCACTATGGAAAGTTACTTTTACACATGTGTAATAGCACGGGTATGCTCATTGCCAATGGTGTATCTTTGTGGAGTGGAACCAATGGATTTACATGTAGGAGACATAATGGGGATAGTGTGATTGACTATATGCTACTCTCTGAAGACATCATGTATCACATAAAGAGTTTTATGTTTGGTCAATGGACCCCGGGATCCGACCATCGCACCTTATGTATTGACCTTTCATGTGGAGAAGCAACTAAGCATGATAATCTCAGCCAAAGGAAAGAGAAGTTATCACTATGTATGGATTTCAAACGGGCACCAATGTACATTGAAATGGTTGAGCAAAAATTATGGATGACAAAGCTTCAATGTGATGCACCATTGGAAACTAAATGGGAAGCTTTCAAGAAAGCTATTTGTTCTTGTGCGGAAGAATGCTTTGCCATAAAGCATCTCCATGGTATCAACAAAGATAGATCACGCAAAAGGTGGTTTGATAAAGAATGTCAAGATGCTCGAAAGTCCTTGATAAAGCTTGATGCAACTATGGACAAAGACAACTATCAAAGTCATTTGCATACATACAAGGCATTGATTCAAAAGAAGAGAAGAAGATGGGAAGTAAAGCAACAAGAATTTCAAGTCCAAGAAAAGGCACATGCATGTGGAAGATTTTGGAGAAACTTGAGAGGCAAGCGGGTTGAGAATTTTGGTAACTTGAGTCTAGTGGATATGTACACACATTGTAGGCAATTATATGAGCAAGCAAATACTGAAAAAATGCCATTTTATGGTTCACTCCCATGTATGCCGTCTTTTTTTACTATTGAGGATGTATGCGGTGGGCTTGAAAAGTTGGCCACTCGCAAAGCAGGAGATCTTCAAGGTATCAAGCCGGAGATGATCAAATGGACGGGAGATTTTACCCATGAGTGGATGTGTGATATGTTCAACCTTGCACTTCAACATGGTATGCCTTATGATTGGAGTACTAATTGGGTTAAGCCTTTGCATAAAGGAGGGGATGTAAAGAATGTAAGCAACTACCGGACTATAATGATTGGGTCTCTTATGGCAAAGTTGTTTGGGTGCATAATGGAGATGAAATTGAGTGATTGGGCTGAAGAGAATGACAAGCGTGCAAAGGGACAAGCGGGTTTTTGTCGATGCCATAGCACCATTGACCATCTTGTCACTCTTCGTGTTCTCATGGAGGAAAGTCGGTTGAAAGGCAAGCGATTGTATTGTTGTTTTGTGGACTTTAAGAAAGCCTTTGATATGATTCCACGTAACAATTTGTGGAGAAGGATGGAAGAACTCCAAGTGCCAAGTGAGTTTATGCTTGCGGTTTCTCGAATCTATGAGAAGGTGATTTGTCAATTGCGCATGGGAAGAGAAATTTCAGAAATTTTTGTAAGCACTATTGGGGTTAAACAAGGATGTCCATTGTCACCAACTCTCTTTGGTCTATGCATCGATCAATTGGAACAAATGGTACTTGACTTTATACAAGAAGAAGGCATTGAAGAGGTCACTATTTGCAATGCGGTAATCATGCTTTTGTTGTATGCGGATGATGTAGTGCTTCTAGCACACACTTTAGAAGATGCACAAAAGCTTATGGTTGTCCTTGAGAACTTTTGCTTGCATAGTAGGCTGATTGTAAATGAATCTAAAACAAAGGTTATGCTTGTGAAAACCAACCATAAGGAGAAGCCATGCATTGTGTACAACAATGAGACACTTGAAGTTGTTGAGAGCTTTAAGTACCTTGGCCTTGAGGTTCCATCCAATCACAAGTGGCATGAATGTGCTATGCGTCGTTTGGAAGCGAGAAAGAGAGCATATTATGCATTTGAGAACATGTGTAATGCGGGAAACATCAAGTGTTGGGTTCTCAAGAAGTATCTTTTTGATGCATTGGTGACACCGGTTCTTCTTTATGGATTTGAAGTGTGGGGCGGGAGCATCTCAAATTCTACTTGGAAAGAGTTTGAGAATGGCTAAAAGCGTTTTCTTCTTACAAACTTTCTCCAAGTTAAGACACAAACACCATATATGCTCCTACTTCTTGAGTCGGGATCTCTTCCAATTGAGGTTATGGGCATGGAAAGGGTTGTGGAGTACATGATAAAGATGCGTCAAAACCCCTCACATCGACTTCCTACAATTGCATGGGAAGCAAGCAAAAAAGTTCAAAAGACGCATAAAAGCAAAATCTTGAGCACGGGATGGATGCAAGACATAAAGAAGTGGTTTGGGAGATGGGATGCATTACACTTGCTACATGATGCTTCAATTGACTCTCAAGTGAATGAAGTTTTTCTACAAAGCCAATGTATTACGGCTTGGGAGAAATCCGGTGGGTCACGCTTCATACATTACACCACCTATATTGCCCCCAACTACAAAACCATGTTCTTCGCTGAGAGAGGAAACCGTACTCACACTTACATGCTTGAGCCTATTCCCTTGTCTGCGATACGCACTATAGTAGCAATTCGGCTTAGCTCCCCATTTCCTTCGATGCGAGATAGGGCGTTGGGGCAATGGAGAAGAGTCAAATCGATTGTGCACATTATGCTCACTGCAAGTTCGAGAGTCTGAGTACCACACACTACTAGAGTGCTCAGCTTTTGATCACATCCAAACTTGCTTCTCTCACATTTTCAGCCATAACTTAGACCTACACACTTTCCTCTCCCAGCCAAAGTGTGGGCTCTCCATTGCGACTCTCATCACTACAATTTTGGAGCATCGAGAGTCACTCATCAGCCATACACATACTACATCACATGTAACTTTGGTTCCATAGGTCATATTTGACCTCCGAGGATGATAATAAAATCTATCTATCTATCTATCTCTCTCTCTCTCTCTCTCTCAGAAAGATATTCTCTCTCTACTTGCTTATTATCTTCTCTCTCGTTTCATGGTGTACGTGCTCTCCGGAAGCTTTCATGGAGGATACCTCTATGTAGCTCTGATCACCGCTCTCTTGTGGCAAAGCAATAAGCCTTTCGATAGCCCCTAATTGATTCTAAAGCACCGTGAGCCATCATCTCTCTCTCTCTCTCTCTCTCTATGTCATTTTTCTAAGTAGTCACCTTCTCGGTGATTGTTTTTTCGCATACAAGTGCATGTATTGATCAACCAAGTACGTACAAAGTTGTCACGTGATTATTTCATCATGTTTAACACACTAATTTATGCACATGATGCATTTATGGTCATGTGCGTCCATAAAAAGCGCTTCTCGTTTCACGTCATAGAGGTGGTAGGAACATTTCTTTGGTCATAAATCACAAACCCCTATGAATAAGCCCGAACCCTTAATACCAGAGATAAAACACATAATTTAAAACATTTTCTCTCTTTTGTGTCATGTGAAATACACACACGAGCTAAGCGATATGCTCAAAAAACAGCTTGCTACCCATTGCACAACCAAAATTTTTGACAACAGGCTCCTTGGAGAACCACTATATAGATTCACCGGATGGGAAAACCCACCTAACCAATTGAAAATCTTGATGAAACTTGATGATAAATGAGTTTAAGTCTCCGTTATCAACTCAAGAATGCGAGTTATTAATCACTCTATAACCGGTTTTACCTACACGCGTAGGGGTGCTACCAAGGGGGGGTACCATATGACGTGGTGAGTTAACTGAGATGTTTTTATATGTTTTATGGTTTTTTTTTGGTGAGTTGATTTCAACTATTAGATGGCCATAAACTTATGTGAGAGTATATGGTTAAACATCCTAAACTGCATAGGCAGATATGATTAAAGTGGCTCTCTTTTGGGGTTATCGTTTGTTGTGTGAGTACCATATGGGTGAAGTGATGTGATAGAGTTATAGTATATATTATGAAACTGAGCTTGATGTATTGGTTTGAGGTCAAATACTTTCAATTGCATGTTTTGCATGCTCCTGAAAATGCCAAAAAGTTGTTTTTTGCATATGTGCGAAGTTATGGTTTATGGTTGACCTAACGGTCGGAGCTATGGTGATGGAATGTTATCATAGGATGTATGCGGACTCATGGATTTTTGTGGATGCCCCATATGCATGGTTGTGATTGCTTTCCACCTTCCTAGGTCAAAACTAGCTCTATGTGCTATGGCGGTGAAGTGCAGATGTGATGCATCAACTTTGCATGGTTGGATGTAGTCAAAATTGGATTTGCATCATTTTTATGGTGATGGAATGTTATCATAGGATGTATGCGGACTCATGGATTTTTGTGGATGCCCCATATGCATGGTTGTGATTGCTTTCCACCTTCCTAGGTCAAAACTAGCTCTATGTGCTATGGCGGTGAAGTGCAAATGTGATGCATCAACTTTGCGTGGTTGGATGTAGTCATAATTGGATTTTTATATCATGATCAGTTTTTGGCCGGACTCTTTTTATGCATGAAAGAACCACGTCTTAAGGGTCACATGTGTGTGGACTCCGATTGATTGTAGGGGATGTGTCAAACTCCAAGTGTGGGAGTTGGTTCAGTGTGATTATGATTCATGATTAAGGGCTAAGATTCCCTTATGGATTATGGTTGATATTCTATGGTGTAAGACGGTGTGGCTCATGGTTTTTTTTCTAGATATGGTTATGCTGCCGATATTTTTGTCGTACCTCACCCAAGTTGGGTGGAGAGCTCACCCGTGTGATATGATTGGATTATGGTTTATGGGTTAGGGATTGGATCATAAAGTGATTTGGATGGTTTATGGCAGACGTGTAAGGGTAGAGACCCTGTACAGTCTAATTGCTTGGAAAAGATTGTCTATGCATATGAAAAGTGCTATTATGATTGGAATCATGTGTTATGTTTCTCATGGTAGCGTCGCACAAGACTAGAATCACCTACATTGCTTAGCCTTAGACTAAAGAGTCGTTGACTTGGGGATTTGCTGGATCAGGGGTGTTGCCTAAGTATTCTTCTTTTGTTAGGCTTATCTACATATTTAGTGCATTAAGGATTGAATGAACTACATGGCTAACGCGTCAGGGATTTTGCCTTGGCTTTGCCTAAACACTCAGTGCTGGGCATTGAAGAGGCGTGGTGCCTAAATTGGTATGGTTGGTGTTGATACCCTACCACCTACTGATACTTCGGTCCTTTCAGAGCTCGGCTTATGTCTAGCTCAGGTAGGTTGGAGGTGTTCTGGCTCGCTCCCAGCGAAATAAAATTCTCTCTGTTCGTAGTAGAGAGGATTGGATGGGTGGATGGGTTGATCCCTACACACGGTCCAGTGCTCTGCTAGTTTTATTTTATCATAAACTCTTTTTTTTATGTTATGGTATACCAAGATTTTGTCATTGCATTAATACATGGTTGCCTGTTCCATATGGATGGGCATTCAAAGATTCTCCATTGTTATCTTCTCATGTCTTTGTGCACTCTATTTCACCCCCACTATATTCTTCTTTCTCTCTCTCTCTCTCTCTCTTCCCGCAACGCGATGTACACATATATTCACCCTCCATAATGTTATATTTTTCTTGAGTATGCTTTCATTCATATTACCCATTCAGGGGTAGCACTAGTCGCTAGGTAGCTCTGGATGTAGTCCAACTCATGGCTAAACTCCATGCTTGTTCGGGTGCTGAGAACTCCTCCCCTATGCAAATGCTTCCGCAACTCTGATGTATATTGAAAATTGTATAAAAGTGTAAATTGTATATTTTATGCATAGACCCTTGGGGAGGGGTATCTCTCACCTGGTATCAGAGCCAATGCTTAAGGTTATGGGGATAGCCTAAAGTATAATACTAGTTGGTTTAGGTATGCATTGTGCATGCATTCATGCACGTTGTTTGAGAAAATATTGTATTCATGATGCATCTATAAGTGACATTGGTTGGTGGTACTTGTTTGACTTGTCTTCTTAAGTGGGATTGTTTGGTTTGAGTTATGGTTGAAGTGTTGAAACAACGTCGTTGTAATTTCTTTGAATGTTTGTTTTGTAGTAACAAATGGCTCCCAGAGTGACGCCTGAATGCTTTAGCCAGGGGAATGATGTTTTGGCCATAGTGTCCAACAATATGGCGACATGGTTGTCCAGGGATGAATGAGAACTCTTTTACTTAGAAATCAGGACCAAAGTCTTTGGCATACCAGGAAGAACAACTTGTTGGAAGAGTGTTGATTGTAGTTACCTTACTCGTCACCAAGAACCCTTTTGTCAATTCTTCATCTATATTGACGATAGTTTGAGAGATTGGTTTGCCAATCTCAGCCTACTTCAACTCAGAATATGGCTAGGTCTAGAAGACATGTTCTACTACTTAGCGATGCGTTCTCAAATGTTAAGAATTACCAAAGTCACCAAGAAGTTTGAAGCTATTGCATCTATCATAGGAAAAGAAAAGTAGGAAGATAACTACAGACCACGTTGTTGCATAGGAGGTCTGAGAGAATATCCTGTTATGAGAGTTAAAAGAATATTTAGAGAATTAGCTCCAGACACCCACAATATTGCAACAAAGTCATAAAAATCAAATTTGATGAATAAAAGAAGCATAGACTCAGTTTTGGTTCACATGTGTACTAAGTTTTCTCCCTCTCTCATTGTCTTGTTTTAAATGGATCTTCTTAATTGTCTAGATGAACTCCTCTGACTTTGCAGCTCTTCTGTGGTTGGATCCTTCTCCTCATCCTCTCTGTCAAGACAAATTACACACCACACACACACACACACAATCACATGCATCTTTCATGCCAGTACCTGACCACTCCATGCTCCTGTGAGCCCTCCTATAGCATCTCATGTGCACTTGCCTACTTCTTACTGCCATAGTTGCTTCTACCACAATGTAGTCACTACTTCTCACATAGCTCCACCGTTAAGATCCCCCCCGTTTTTTATGAACAACTACCTACTCTCCTTGATGTAGCCTCTCACGCCTGTTCACCATGTGTGCATGCAAGACAACAAGAATGTGCCCCTAGAAGAGCGTCGCCAGATTCAAGATCTAGTGAGGCCCTCACCGCTCAAAGTAAAACTAAAGGTTTTTTAGATATGCAACAAGATTCGGGCAATGGAAATCTTGAGACAATAGTATCAACAAATAAACGAGGTATGCTTGCATGTATACTGCCAATAGATGTTGTTAATAAGAATGAATTTAGAGTATGAAAGACGAGCTCTTTTTTTAATGGTCTGTGGGCACATCCCCCCTTAGAAGTTCTTTGAACATGGTTTAGAGAACAATGGCTATCTCAAGGAATAGAAGTGCAACAAGTCAAAGTCCTTCCTAAACTTCCTAGATTATTTTTTTAAAGAATGAAATCATGGCAATACAAGCTCTAGGTGTAAGGCAATGGATGTTTAAAAATGCACCCTTATGTTTTTTTTTTCTAGGCATGCACTTTTTGTTTAGAGGATAGCGACCCTTCTCTCTACCCATTGTGGATTGAACTACCACACCTTCCTTACCAATAATACAAATTTCTTAGAGAGATAACTTCTTCAGTAGGGAAGGTGCTAAGTAGTCGCGATTTTAATAGGTTGTGGCATCCCCAAATTTTAGTTGAAATGGACCTAAGTACATCTCGGCCTAAGTATGTTACAATCAATCGAGATAACAATACCTATTTTCTTCAATCACTTGTGTTAAGCATCAACCTCATCCATGCTTTCATGATGGCCTTAAGTCCCACAAAATTAAGGATTGTCTAGCCTAAAAACTTAGAAACTTAACTCAACAAGTATCTCCAGTTCAAAAAAAAAAAAGACACTTCCCCCACCCCCTTTGTCGAAGCCTACCTCCATACAACAATCTCCCACCCCTAAAGATGGTGCCTCCTTCTCCTTACAGCCTCCCAAGGAGACGTAGAAGGAGAAGCAACCCCATAAACCGCATCGACAATGTAAATCCTCTATGCATTGGCTCAATTGAATGATGAAGAACATGTCATATCTAGTAGGAGAAATTTGTGCCACCATCTGATCCTCTTGTGTTAGCAGTGGCTAATACTTGCTAAACTGATTATGCACCATGTTGGGGATGTGCTGTTGATGTGCACAATGTTTTGTATTCACATTGTATAATCTTGGGCTCATTTAGGAGCTCGAAATTGTATAAGGTAGATGGCTCAACTTAATCCCATAGTAGAAATTCTTGGAGTCCATGCCTTTATAAGAAGCCCTTTCATGCAAGAGGATTAATTCTTGAGTAGTCATTCTTGAGAGTTCACTCTTGAGTGCTCACTCTATGGATGGGCTAGCCTTGAGCTTAATTCCCATGCTTAAGAGACTAGTGCTAATCCTTTTTAATTAGAGTAGATCTTCTTGATTAATTTAATCTCTATTTTTCTCATTGGTCTTGTTTTCTCTACATTTCATTAATTTCATA
>NW_028221436.1:877679-921670 GCF_014529385.1 Adiantum capillus-veneris
GTCGCTTTAAGTTGCCAAGTGATATCATTTACCGAGTTTCAAGAAACCCTCATAGATTAAACACGAAAAGGGTGTGGTCTAATCATTAAAATTTTGCAAATAACATATTTCAATAATACTCTCCTTGAATGCACGTGGTACATGTACTAGGTTTCCATATAATTTCCTCCCCGATTCTAAAGCGTGATGGCATGCTTGGGGTCTATAGATAAGGTACTAAGGGCTATTCTATCATCCGTGGCAATCTTCAACGTGCATTAAAAGCATCTTCAATTTCAATCGATTTCTCTCAACCCATTTAAAGAGAATTGAACACGTGAGGGACTTGCTAGCTAGTCTCTTATGGGACTTCAATCGCTTGACAAACATTCTATTCAAAAACCATATGAGCTTGGCCTTGTGCCTCTTTGTGTCCTCCTCGTTTTTTAGAAGAGGTCGAGGGAGCTGCTATTGAAGGGTTTTTTCTCTCTCTTATTTAGCTGAGAGATCCCTTGATTGAGCGAGCCGCTGTTTATTGAAGCTACTGCTGCTTCGACCCGCTAAGCATAGGGTGAAAAGGATCACTTTCACTAAGTGAATCCTCGTACCATACGTGAAATAGCGGCCAATATAGCCATCACAGCTAAGCAAGCATGGGAATCTTAGGGAAGACAAAGAAGTGGGCTATATTCCACTATTGACCAATGATGGGAGCCTGAGCCTTTTGCCAAATCGAGAACATAGATTTTATGAGATACGCCTATTAAGTCACCAACATAGAAGACTCAAGAACAATCCATCATTATGGTGATAGATAAACATGTTTAACCAAAATGGGTTGAGACGAAAGAAATATCAGATGAATGATGAGGTTCGACATTATTAATTTTTGAGCATGCTCTCACAAGATATGGACTACCGATTGAGATGATTAGTGACACGAAACCTGTTGATGAGTATATACGGGTAAGCCATAACATGGCTACCCCCTATCACACCACTCGACGAAATCAAGCTTCTATCTACCCATAAATCATTAAGTCCAAGACAATTTTATTTTTTGAAAATGCAAACCGCATGAAAGATAACTCATCCTTATTATACACTACTTTTGTTCAGTTTTTGGCTTGGATGCCATATTGTACTAGGAATTCCCTGGTACAAACTCTACAAGGTGATTTTGCGGTGGCTCTATTCCTCGGAATAACACATCCAAAGTTTAATAAGGAAGAAAAATTGCACCATATGCTAATCGACCACATCTCACCAAGAAGGCGATAGAATATCAAGCTAAAAAGATGTCATGACGAGTTTGATCAACGATTGTCAATTATGTGGATATCATTTTCCACCATAATATCTTTTGCCACTAGCCAAGAAATGCTTAGAGGACTCATGCAACAAAGAATAAAGAAGTCAGTAGACCCAAGAGGAAAGCGTGCATGCAACACGATATCCATTAGTAAGAGCTTGTACATGCATGGGGCTTCAAGAGCTTCAAAAACAAAAGTACCACCCTTGCTCTCTCCAATGTAGGCCCACACAACAACAAAGATATCTCCATTTTTGGGTACTCTTGTCTTAAAAAATTGAGCATGAAAGTTGTTCATCTCGCCATTTCTCAGGTGCCCATTTTTTCAAAAACATCTTATTTTGCAAGCTACTCACACCAGATCCTTCCTTTAGAGGAGGTTTTCTATTTTTAGAACTAGTCCGTTTACCATCTCTCTCTTGTGTGGGAGGCTCGTGTACCATATCCCTTACCTTCACATAACTTTAGGTTTGCATGTGTGGATAGCAACACCTTGGCTCCCATCCCCACCTTTAATTAGACATACTACCCAAGGTTGGATGCTTTTAAGACCCGTTTCAGAATCTTGTGGAACAATTTAAATGCTCATTCTGTCCCATAATAACATCTCAATTGAATCCTTATCGAATTCTATTGGCACTTACACCTTCTAGAGCTCTCAAGTCTTAGGATACATTTTACTACCCATCCAACATTATTGAGCCCTTTTTCTATTTTTTACTTTGTCTCACTAGAATGGCCAATTCTAAAGAGAGAAAATCCTTTTAGTAGACCAAAAATAAAATTTGGTGGCACTAGCTGGTCCCTAAAAGTCATTCTCAGTCATGCATATATACAATAGAGGCGTCCTTGGTCCATTGGCTTTTCATTTAGGATCCACTTTTAAACACGTTCATATCTTTCTAGAGAAGAGGATCGATGCACTTGGGAGATAATCTGCCACAAGGATGTCCGCCCATTTAGCACTAGCACATTTTCAAAGTAGTTTGCAAGTCTACTCGGAAGAAAGTCAGCATGCTGCAAGCATGCCACATTTGATATGCATACACGCAATGCATTCAAAGATCAAAGAAAAAGTGAGAGAATAGATTTCAAAGAAGGAGAATCGTGCTATTCTTTGGTACATTTTCCACGGAATATATCGATGTAAATACGTTAAGGCTCCACGTGAAATTCATTGCAGGTATCTTCAAGGGTCGTGTTATCCTTTAATTGTGGCTGATGCATCCATTTAACATCTTCAAAAGGATAATTTTTGAATTAACTAGATACTTACACAAAATTTTACCGTGATGTAGAGTTTTGTCTCTGTGGCGAAGGATGTGCGCGAGTTGCAATATCTCCTCGGCTCCTTCAACTTTAAGAGGATCTCTTGCTACCGACTCTTGTGGTGGATAACCCTTATATGTGCGTCTTTGACAAGACCACCGGCATGGAATGCATTATGGATAGGAAAATGAGAAGGAAGATTAAGTTGGCAAGCCATTTCATTGATTGCAATGCCTTTGAATTTGAAAACATCCATAGTACTTACATGTTAGTTTAGCATAGTGCTCTTGAGTTTCCTCGAGGATCTTTAGTATCCAAAAAATCACGTGTGGTTGCTAACCCATGTAGCTTCCTTTTTTTAGGAGATCGTGTCGAAGCTGTTAACAATAACCGGAGAAACTCTTTTCAAGTACCTCAGAGGATACGGCTCTAGTGTGGCTTGAGTTGTCTATGCTTTTTATCAGATGGAAACCTACTATCCTCCTCTAGAGCCTCAAGGAGCCTAGTCACCTATGGAATTCGTTACTATCTTGTGGGCTCAACAAAGCAGATCGTTAAAAAATTGTCACGCTTTAAGTTGCCAAGTGATATCATTTACGAGTTTCAAGAAACCCTCATAGATTAAACACGAAAAGGGTGTGGTCTAATCATTAAAATTTTGCAAATAACATATTTCAATAATACTCCTTGAATGCACGTGGTACATGTACTAGGTTTCCATATAATTTCCTCCCCGATTCTAAAGCGTGATTGCATGCTTGGGGTCTATAGATAAGGTACTAAGGGCTATTCTATCATCCGTGGCAATCTTCAACGCATTAAAAGCATCTTCAATTTCATCGATTTCTCTCAACCCATTTAAAGAGAATTGAACACGTGATGGACTTGCTAGCTAGTCTCTTATGGGACTTCAATCGCTTGACAAACATTCTATTCAAAACATATAGCTTGGCCTTGTGCCCTCTTTGTGTCCTCCTCGTTTTAGAAGAGGTCGAGGGAGCTGCTATTTGAAGGGGTTTTTCTCTCTCTTATTTAGCTGAGAGATCCCTTGATTGAGCGAGCCGCTGTTTATTGAAGCTACTGCTGCTTCGACCCGCTAAGCAGAGGGTGAAAGGATCACTTTCACTAAGTGAATCCTCGTACCATACGTGAAATAGCGGCCAATATAGCCATCACAGCTAAGCAAGCATGGGAATCTTAGGGAAGACAAAGAAGTGGCTATATTCCACTATTGACCAATGATGGGAGCCTGAGCCTTTTGCCAAATCGAGAACATAGATTTTATGAGATACGCCTATTAAGTCACCAACATAGAAGACTCAAGAACAATCCATCATTATGGTGATAGATAAACATGTTTAACCAAAATGGGTTGAGACGAAAGAAATACAGATGAATGATGAGGTACGACTTTATTAATTTTTGAGCATGCTCTCACAAGATATGGACTACCGATTGAGATGATTAGTGACACGAAACCTGTTGATGAGTATATACGGGGTAAGCCATAACATGGCTACCCCCTATCACCCACTCGAAATCAAGCTTCTATCTACCCATAAACATAAGTCCAAGACAATTTTATTTTTTGAAAATGCAACCGCATGAAAGATATCCATCCTTATTATACACTACTTTGTTCAGTTTTTGGCTTGGATGCCATATTGTACTAGGAATTCCTGGTACAAACTCTACAAGGTGATTTTGCGGTGGCTCTATTCCTCGGAATAACACATCCAAAAGTTTAATAAGGAAGAAAAATTGCACCATATGCTAATCGACCACATCTCACCAAGAAGGGCGATAGAATATCAAGCTAAAATGATGTCATGGCGAGTTTGATCAACGATTGTCAATTATGTGGATATCATTTTCCACCATAATATCTTTTGCCACTAGCCAATGAAATGCTTAGAGGACTCATGCAACAAAGAATAAAGAAGTCAGTAGACCCAAGAGGAAAGCGTGCATGCAACACGATATCCATTAGTAAGAGCTTGTACATGCATGGGGCTTCAAGAGCTTCAAAGACAAAAGTACCACCCTTGCTCTCTCCAATGTAGGCCCACACAACAACAAAGATATCTCCATTTTGTGGTACTCTTGTCTTAAAAAATTGAGCATGAAAGTTGTTCATCTCGCCATTTCTCAGGTGCCCATTTTTTCAAAAACATCTTATTTTGCAAGCTACTCACACCAGATCCTTCCTTTAGAGGAGGTTTTCTATTTTTAGAACTAGTCCGTTTACCATCTCTCTCTTGTGTGGGAGGCTCGTGTACCATATCCCTTACCTTCACATAACTTTAGGTTTGCATGTGTGGATAGCAACACCTTGGCTCCCATCCCCACCTTTAATTAGACATACTACCCAAGGTTGGATGCTTTTAAGACCCGTTTCAGAATCTTGTGGAACAATTTAAATGCTCATTCTGTCCCATAATAACATCTCAATTGAATCCTTATCGAATTCTATTGGCACTTACACCTTCTAGAGCTCTCAAGTCTTAGGATACATTTTACTACCCATCCAACATTATTGAGCCCTTTTTCTATTTTTTACTTTGTCTCACTAGAATGGCCAATTCTAAAGAGAGAAAATCCTTTTAGTAGACCAAAAATAAAATTTGGTGGCACTAGCTGGTCCCTAAAAGTCATTCTCAGTCATGCATATATACAATAGAGGCGTCCTTGGTCCATTGGCTTTTCATTTAGGATCCACTTTTAACACGTTCATATCTTTCTAGAGAAGAGGATCGATGCACTTGGGAGATAATCTGCCACAAGGATGTCCGCCCATTTAGCACTAGCACATTTTCAAAGTAGTTTGCAAGTCTACTCGGAAGAAAGTCAGCATGCTGCAAGCATGCCACATTTGATATGCATACACGCAATGCATTCAAAGATCAAAGAAAAAGTGAGAGAATAGATTTCAAAGAAGGAGAATCGTGCTATTCTTTGGTACATTTTCCACGGAATATATCGATGTAAATACGTTAAGGCTCCACGTGAAATTCATTGCAGGTATCTTCAAGGGTCGTGTTATCCTTTAATTGTGGCTGATGCATCCATTTAACATCTTCAAAAGGATAATTTTTGAATTAACTAGATACTTACACAAAATTTTACCGTGATGTAGAGTTTTGTCTCTGTGGCGAAGGATGTGCGCGAGTTGCAATATCTCCTCGGCTCCTTCAACTTTAAGAGGATCTCTTGCTACCGACTCTTGTGGTGGATAACCCTTATATGTGCGTCTTTGACAAGACCACCGGCATGGAATGCATTATGGATAGGAAAATGAGAAGGAAGATTAAGTTGGCAAGCCATTTCATTGATTGCAATGCCTTTGAATTTGAAAACATCCATAGTACTTACATGTTAGTTTAGCATAGTGCTCTTGAGTTTCCTCGAGGATCTTTAGTATCCAAAAAATCACGTGTGGTTGCTAACCCATGTAGCTTCCTTTTTTTAGGAGATCGTGTCGAAGCTGTTAACAATAACCGGAGAAACTCTTTTCAAGTACCTCAGAGGATACGGCTCTAGTGTGGCTTGAGTTGTCTATGCTTTTTATCAGATGGAAACCTACTATCCTCCTCTAGAGCCTCAAGGAGCCTAGTCACCTATGGAATTCGTTACTATCTTGTGGGCTCAACAAAGCAGATCGTTAAAAAATTGTCACGCTTTAAGTTGCCAAGTGATATCATTTACGAGTTTCAAGAAACCCTCATAGATTAAACACGAAAAGGGTGTGGTCTAATCATTAAAATTTTGCAAATAACATATTTCAATAATACTCCTTGAATGCACGTGGTACATGTACTAGGTTTCCATATAATTTCCTCCCCGATTCTAAAGCGTGATTGCATGCTTGGGGTCTATAGATAAGGTACTAAGGGCTATTCTATCATCCGTGGCAATCTTCAACGCATTAAAAGCATCTTCAATTTCATCGATTTCTCTCAACCCATTTAAAGAGAATTGAACACGTGATGGACTTGCTAGCTAGTCTCTTATGGGACTTCAATCGCTTGACAAACATTCTATTCAAAACATATGAGCTTGGCCTTGTGCCCTCTTTGTGTCCTCCTCGTTTTAGAAGAGGTCGAGGGAGCTGCTATTTGAAGGGGTTTTTCTCTCTCTTATTTAGCTGAGAGATCCCTTGATTGAGCGAGCCGCTGTTTATTGAAGCTACTGCTGCTTCGACCCGCTAAGCAGAGGGTGAAAGGATCACTTTCACTAAGTGAATCCTCGTACCATACGTGAAATAGCGGCCAATATAGCCATCACAGCTAAGCAAGCATGGGAATCTTAGGGAAGACAAAGAAGTGGCTATATTCCACTATTGACCAATGATGGGAGCCTGAGCCTTTTGCCAAATCGAGAACATAGATTTTATGAGATACGCCTATTAAGTCACCAACATAGAAGACTCAAGAACAATCCATCATTATGGTGATAGATAAACATGTTTAACCAAAATGGGTTGAGACGAAAGAAATACAGATGAATGATGAGGTACGACTTTATTAATTTTTGAGCATGCTCTCACAAGATATGGACTACCGATTGAGATGATTAGTGACACGAAACCTGTTGATGAGTATATACGGGGTAAGCCATAACATGGCTACCCCCTATCACCCACTCGAAATCAAGCTTCTATCTACCCATAAACATAAGTCCAAGACAATTTTATTTTTTGAAAATGCAACCGCATGAAAGATATCCATCCTTATTATACACTACTTTGTTCAGTTTTTGGCTTGGATGCCATATTGTACTAGGAATTCCTGGTACAAACTCTACAAGGTGATTTTGCGGTGGCTCTATTCCTCGGAATAACACATCCAAAAGTTTAATAAGGAAGAAAAATTGCACCATATGCTAATCGACCACATCTCACCAAGAAGGGCGATAGAATATCAAGCTAAAATGATGTCATGGCGAGTTTGATCAACGATTGTCAATTATGTGGATATCATTTTCCACCATAATATCTTTTGCCACTAGCCAATGAAATGCTTAGAGGACTCATGCAACAAAGAATAAAGAAGTCAGTAGACCCAAGAGGAAAGCGTGCATGCAACACGATATCCATTAGTAAGAGCTTGTACATGCATGGGGCTTCAAGAGCTTCAAAGACAAAAGTACCACCCTTGCTCTCTCCAATGTAGGCCCACACAACAACAAAGATATCTCCATTTTGTGGTACTCTTGTCTTAAAAAATTGAGCATGAAAGTTGTTCATCTCGCCATTTCTCAGGTGCCCATTTTTTCAAAAACATCTTATTTTGCAAGCTACTCACACCAGATCCTTCCTTTAGAGGAGGTTTTCTATTTTTAGAACTAGTCCGTTTACCATCTCTCTCTTGTGTGGGAGGCTCGTGTACCATATCCCTTACCTTCACATAACTTTAGGTTTGCATGTGTGGATAGCAACACCTTGGCTCCCATCCCCACCTTTAATTAGACATACTACCCAAGGTTGGATGCTTTTAAGACCCGTTTCAGAATCTTGTGGAACAATTTAAATGCTCATTCTGTCCCATAATAACATCTCAATTGAATCCTTATCGAATTCTATTGGCACTTACACCTTCTAGAGCTCTCAAGTCTTAGGATACATTTTACTACCCATCCAACATTATTGAGCCCTTTTTCTATTTTTTACTTTGTCTCACTAGAATGGCCAATTCTAAAGAGAGAAAATCCTTTTAGTAGACCAAAAATAAAATTTGGTGGCACTAGCTGGTCCCTAAAAGTCATTCTCAGTCATGCATATATACAATAGAGGCGTCCTTGGTCCATTGGCTTTTCATTTAGGATCCACTTTTAACACGTTCATATCTTTCTAGAGAAGAGGATCGATGCACTTGGGAGATAATCTGCCACAAGGATGTCCGCCCATTTAGCACTAGCACATTTTCAAAGTAGTTTGCAAGTCTACTCGGAAGAAAGTCAGCATGCTGCAAGCATGCCACATTTGATATGCATACACGCAATGCATTCAAAGATCAAAGAAAAAGTGAGAGAATAGATTTCAAAGAAGGAGAATCGTGCTATTCTTTGGTACATTTTCCACGGAATATATCGATGTAAATACGTTAAGGCTCCACGTGAAATTCATTGCAGGTATCTTCAAGGGTCGTGTTATCCTTTAATTGTGGCTGATGCATCCATTTAACATCTTCAAAAGGATAATTTTTGAATTAACTAGATACTTACACAAAATTTTACCGTGATGTAGAGTTTTGTCTCTGTGGCGAAGGATGTGCGCGAGTTGCAATATCTCCTCGGCTCCTTCAACTTTAAGAGGATCTCTTGCTACCGACTCTTGTGGTGGATAACCCTTATATGTGCGTCTTTGACAAGACCACCGGCATGGAATGCATTATGGATAGGAAAATGAGAAGGAAGATTAAGTTGGCAAGCCATTTCATTGATTGCAATGCCTTTGAATTTGAAAACATCCATAGTACTTACATGTTAGTTTAGCATAGTGCTCTTGAGTTTCCTCGAGGATCTTTAGTATCCAAAAAATCACGTGTGGTTGCTAACCCATGTAGCTTCCTTTTTTTAGGAGATCGTGTCGAAGCTGTTAACAATAACCGGAGAAACTCTTTTCAAGTACCTCAGAGGATACGGCTCTAGTGTGGCTTGAGTTGTCTATGCTTTTTATCAGATGGAAACCTACTATCCTCCTCTAGAGCCTCAAGGAGCCTAGTCACCTATGGAATTCGTTACTATCTTGTGGGCTCAACAAAGCAGATCGTTAAAAAATTGTCACGCTTTAAGTTGCCAAGTGATATCATTTACGAGTTTCAAGAAACCCTCATAGATTAAACACGAAAAGGGTGTGGTCTAATCATTAAAATTTTGCAAATAACATATTTCAATAATACTCCTTGAATGCACGTGGTACATGTACTAGGTTTCCATATAATTTCCTCCCCGATTCTAAAGCGTGATTGCATGCTTGGGGTCTATAGATAAGGTACTAAGGGCTATTCTATCATCCGTGGCAATCTTCAACGCATTAAAAGCATCTTCAATTTCATCGATTTCTCTCAACCCATTTAAAGAGAATTGAACACGTGATGGACTTGCTAGCTAGTCTCTTATGGGACTTCAATCGCTTGACAAACATTCTATTCAAAACATATGAGCTTGGCCTTGTGCCCTCTTTGTGTCCTCCTCGTTTTAGAAGAGGTCGAGGGAGCTGCTATTTGAAGGGGTTTTTCTCTCTCTTATTTAGCTGAGAGATCCCTTGATTGAGCGAGCCGCTGTTTATTGAAGCTACTGCTGCTTCGACCCGCTAAGCAGAGGGTGAAAGGATCACTTTCACTAAGTGAATCCTCGTACCATACGTGAAATAGCGGCCAATATAGCCATCACAGCTAAGCAAGCATGGGAATCTTAGGGAAGACAAAGAAGTGGCTATATTCCACTATTGACCAATGATGGGAGCCTGAGCCTTTTGCCAAATCGAGAACATAGATTTTATGAGATACGCCTATTAAGTCACCAACATAGAAGACTCAAGAACAATCCATCATTATGGTGATAGATAAACATGTTTAACCAAAATGGGTTGAGACGAAAGAAATACAGATGAATGATGAGGTTCGACTTTATTAATTTTTGAGCATGCTCTCACAAGATATGGACTACCGATTGAGATGATTAGTGACACGAAACCTGTTGATGAGTATATACGGGGTAAGCCATAACATGGCTACCCCCTATCACCCACTCGAAATCAAGCTTCTATCTACCCATAAACATAAGTCCAAGACAATTTTATTTTTTGAAAATGCAACCGCATGAAAGATATCCATCCTTATTATACACTACTTTGTTCAGTTTTTGGCTTGGATGCCATATTGTACTAGGAATTCCTGGTACAAACTCTACAAGGTGATTTTGCGGTGGCTCTATTCCTCGGAATAACACATCCAAAAGTTTAATAAGGAAGAAAAATTGCACCATATGCTAATCGACCACATCTCACCAAGAAGGGCGATAGAATATCAAGCTAAAATGATGTCATGGCGAGTTTGATCAACGATTGTCAATTATGTGGATATCATTTTCCACCATAATATCTTTTGCCACTAGCCAATGAAATGCTTAGAGGACTCATGCAACAAAGAATAAAGAAGTCAGTAGACCCAAGAGGAAAGCGTGCATGCAACACGATATCCATTAGTAAGAGCTTGTACATGCATGGGGCTTCAAGAGCTTCAAAGACAAAAGTACCACCCTTGCTCTCTCCAATGTAGGCCCACACAACAACAAAGATATCTCCATTTTGTGGTACTCTTGTCTTAAAAAATTGAGCATGAAAGTTGTTCATCTCGCCATTTCTCAGGTGCCCATTTTTTCAAAAACATCTTATTTTGCAAGCTACTCACACCAGATCCTTCCTTTAGAGGAGGTTTTCTATTTTTAGAACTAGTCCGTTTACCATCTCTCTCTTGTGTGGGAGGCTCGTGTACCATATCCCTTACCTTCACATAACTTTAGGTTTGCATGTGTGGATAGCAACACCTTGGCTCCCATCCCCACCTTTAATTAGACATACTACCCAAGGTTGGATGCTTTTAAGACCCGTTTCAGAATCTTGTGGAACAATTTAAATGCTCATTCTGTCCCATAATAACATCTCAATTGAATCCTTATCGAATTCTATTGGCACTTACACCTTCTAGAGCTCTCAAGTCTTAGGATACATTTTACTACCCATCCAACATTATTGAGCCCTTTTTCTATTTTTTACTTTGTCTCACTAGAATGGCCAATTCTAAAGAGAGAAAATCCTTTTAGTAGACCAAAAATAAAATTTGGTGGCACTAGCTGGTCCCTAAAAGTCATTCTCAGTCATGCATATATACAATAGAGGCGTCCTTGGTCCATTGGCTTTTCATTTAGGATCCACTTTTAACACGTTCATATCTTTCTAGAGAAGAGGATCGATGCACTTGGGAGATAATCTGCCACAAGGATGTCCGCCCATTTAGCACTAGCACATTTTCAAAGTAGTTTGCAAGTCTACTCGGAAGAAAGTCAGCATGCTGCAAGCATGCCACATTTGATATGCATACACGCAATGCATTCAAAGATCAAAGAAAAAGTGAGAGAATAGATTTCAAAGAAGGAGAATCGTGCTATTCTTTGGTACATTTTCCACGGAATATATCGATGTAAATACGTTAAGGCTCCACGTGAAATTCATTGCAGGTATCTTCAAGGGTCGTGTTATCCTTTAATTGTGGCTGATGCATCCATTTAACATCTTCAAAAGGATAATTTTTGAATTAACTAGATACTTACACAAAATTTTACCGTGATGTAGAGTTTTGTCTCTGTGGCGAAGGATGTGCGCGAGTTGCAATATCTCCTCGGCTCCTTCAACTTTAAGAGGATCTCTTGCTACCGACTCTTGTGGTGGATAACCCTTATATGTGCGTCTTTGACAAGACCACCGGCATGGAATGCATTATGGATAGGAAAATGAGAAGGAAGATTAAGTTGGCAAGCCATTTCATTGATTGCAATGCCTTTGAATTTGAAAACATCCATAGTACTTACATGTTAGTTTAGCATAGTGCTCTTGAGTTTCCTCGAGGATCTTTAGTATCCAAAAAATCACGTGTGGTTGCTAACCCATGTAGCTTCCTTTTTTTAGGAGATCGTGTCGAAGCTGTTAACAATAACCGGAGAAACTCTTTTCAAGTACCTCAGAGGATACGGCTCTAGTGTGGCTTGAGTTGTCTATGCTTTTTATCAGATGGAAACCTACTATCCTCCTCTAGAGCCTCAAGGAGCCTAGTCACCTATGGAATTCGTTACTATCTTGTGGGCTCAACAAAGCAGATCGTTAAAAAATTGTCACGCTTTAAGTTGCCAAGTGATATCATTTACGAGTTTCAAGAAACCCTCATAGATTAAACACGAAAAGGGTGTGGTCTAATCATTAAAATTTTGCAAATAACATATTTCAATAATACTCCTTGAATGCACGTGGTACATGTACTAGGTTTCCATATAATTTCCTCCCCGATTCTAAAGCGTGATTGCATGCTTGGGGTCTATAGATAAGGTACTAAGGGCTATTCTATCATCCGTGGCAATCTTCAACGCATTAAAAGCATCTTCAATTTCATCGATTTCTCTCAACCCATTTAAAGAGAATTGAACACGTGATGGACTTGCTAGCTAGTCTCTTATGGGACTTCAATCGCTTGACAAACATTCTATTCAAAACATATGAGCTTGGCCTTGTGCCCTCTTTGTGTCCTCCTCGTTTTAGAAGAGGTCGAGGGAGCTGCTATTTGAAGGGGTTTTTCTCTCTCTTATTTAGCTGAGAGATCCCTTGATTGAGCGAGCCGCTGTTTATTGAAGCTACTGCTGCTTCGACCCGCTAAGCAGAGGGTGAAAGGATCACTTTCACTAAGTGAATCCTCGTACCATACGTGAAATAGCGGCCAATATAGCCATCACAGCTAAGCAAGCATGGGAATCTTAGGGAAGACAAAGAAGTGGCTATATTCCACTATTGACCAATGATGGGAGCCTGAGCCTTTTGCCAAATCGAGAACATAGATTTTATGAGATACGCCTATTAAGTCACCAACATAGAAGACTCAAGAACAATCCATCATTATGGTGATAGATAAACATGTTTAACCAAAATGGGTTGAGACGAAAGAAATACAGATGAATGATGAGGTTCGACTTTATTAATTTTTGAGCATGCTCTCACAAGATATGGACTACCGATTGAGATGATTAGTGACACGAAACCTGTTGATGAGTATATACGGGGTAAGCCATAACATGGCTACCCCCTATCACCCACTCGAAATCAAGCTTCTATCTACCCATAAACATAAGTCCAAGACAATTTTATTTTTTGAAAATGCAACCGCATGAAAGATATCCATCCTTATTATACACTACTTTGTTCAGTTTTTGGCTTGGATGCCATATTGTACTAGGAATTCCTGGTACAAACTCTACAAGGTGATTTTGCGGTGGCTCTATTCCTCGGAATAACACATCCAAAAGTTTAATAAGGAAGAAAAATTGCACCATATGCTAATCGACCACATCTCACCAAGAAGGGCGATAGAATATCAAGCTAAAATGATGTCATGGCGAGTTTGATCAACGATTGTCAATTATGTGGATATCATTTTCCACCATAATATCTTTTGCCACTAGCCAATGAAATGCTTAGAGGACTCATGCAACAAAGAATAAAGAAGTCAGTAGACCCAAGAGGAAAGCGTGCATGCAACACGATATCCATTAGTAAGAGCTTGTACATGCATGGGGCTTCAAGAGCTTCAAAGACAAAAGTACCACCCTTGCTCTCTCCAATGTAGGCCCACACAACAACAAAGATATCTCCATTTTGTGGTACTCTTGTCTTAAAAAATTGAGCATGAAAGTTGTTCATCTCGCCATTTCTCAGGTGCCCATTTTTTCAAAAACATCTTATTTTGCAAGCTACTCACACCAGATCCTTCCTTTAGAGGAGGTTTTCTATTTTTAGAACTAGTCCGTTTACCATCTCTCTCTTGTGTGGGAGGCTCGTGTACCATATCCCTTACCTTCACATAACTTTAGGTTTGCATGTGTGGATAGCAACACCTTGGCTCCCATCCCCACCTTTAATTAGACATACTACCCAAGGTTGGATGCTTTTAAGACCCGTTTCAGAATCTTGTGGAACAATTTAAATGCTCATTCTGTCCCATAATAACATCTCAATTGAATCCTTATCGAATTCTATTGGCACTTACACCTTCTAGAGCTCTCAAGTCTTAGGATACATTTTACTACCCATCCAACATTATTGAGCCCTTTTTCTATTTTTTACTTTGTCTCACTAGAATGGCCAATTCTAAAGAGAGAAAATCCTTTTAGTAGACCAAAAATAAAATTTGGTGGCACTAGCTGGTCCCTAAAAGTCATTCTCAGTCATGCATATATACAATAGAGGCGTCCTTGGTCCATTGGCTTTTCATTTAGGATCCACTTTTAACACGTTCATATCTTTCTAGAGAAGAGGATCGATGCACTTGGGAGATAATCTGCCACAAGGATGTCCGCCCATTTAGCACTAGCACATTTTCAAAGTAGTTTGCAAGTCTACTCGGAAGAAAGTCAGCATGCTGCAAGCATGCCACATTTGATATGCATACACGCAATGCATTCAAAGATCAAAGAAAAAGTGAGAGAATAGATTTCAAAGAAGGAGAATCGTGCTATTCTTTGGTACATTTTCCACGGAATATATCGATGTAAATACGTTAAGGCTCCACGTGAAATTCATTGCAGGTATCTTCAAGGGTCGTGTTATCCTTTAATTGTGGCTGATGCATCCATTTAACATCTTCAAAAGGATAATTTTTGAATTAACTAGATACTTACACAAAATTTTACCGTGATGTAGAGTTTTGTCTCTGTGGCGAAGGATGTGCGCGAGTTGCAATATCTCCTCGGCTCCTTCAACTTTAAGAGGATCTCTTGCTACCGACTCTTGTGGTGGATAACCCTTATATGTGCGTCTTTGACAAGACCACCGGCATGGAATGCATTATGGATAGGAAAATGAGAAGGAAGATTAAGTTGGCAAGCCATTTCATTGATTGCAATGCCTTTGAATTTGAAAACATCCATAGTACTTACATGTTAGTTTAGCATAGTGCTCTTGAGTTTCCTCGAGGATCTTTAGTATCCAAAAAATCACGTGTGGTTGCTAACCCATGTAGCTTCCTTTTTTTAGGAGATCGTGTCGAAGCTGTTAACAATAACCGGAGAAACTCTTTTCAAGTACCTCAGAGGATACGGCTCTAGTGTGGCTTGAGTTGTCTATGCTTTTTATCAGATGGAAACCTACTATCCTCCTCTAGAGCCTCAAGGAGCCTAGTCACCTATGGAATTCGTTACTATCTTGTGGGCTCAACAAAGCAGATCGTTAAAAAATTGTCACGCTTTAAGTTGCCAAGTGATATCATTTACGAGTTTCAAGAAACCCTCATAGATTAAACACGAAAAGGGTGTGGTCTAATCATTAAAATTTTGCAAATAACATATTTCAATAATACTCCTTGAATGCACGTGGTACATGTACTAGGTTTCCATATAATTTCCTCCCCGATTCTAAAGCGTGATTGCATGCTTGGGGTCTATAGATAAGGTACTAAGGGCTATTCTATCATCCGTGGCAATCTTCAACGCATTAAAAGCATCTTCAATTTCATCGATTTCTCTCAACCCATTTAAAGAGAATTGAACACGTGATGGACTTGCTAGCTAGTCTCTTATGGGACTTCAATCGCTTGACAAACATTCTATTCAAAACATATGAGCTTGGCCTTGTGCCCTCTTTGTGTCCTCCTCGTTTTAGAAGAGGTCGAGGGAGCTGCTATTTGAAGGGGTTTTTCTCTCTCTTATTTAGCTGAGAGATCCCTTGATTGAGCGAGCCGCTGTTTATTGAAGCTACTGCTGCTTCGACCCGCTAAGCAGAGGGTGAAAGGATCACTTTCACTAAGTGAATCCTCGTACCATACGTGAAATAGCGGCCAATATAGCCATCACAGCTAAGCAAGCATGGGAATCTTAGGGAAGACAAAGAAGTGGCTATATTCCACTATTGACCAATGATGGGAGCCTGAGCCTTTTGCCAAATCGAGAACATAGATTTTATGAGATACGCCTATTAAGTCACCAACATAGAAGACTCAAGAACAATCCATCATTATGGTGATAGATAAACATGTTTAACCAAAATGGGTTGAGACGAAAGAAATACAGATGAATGATGAGGTTCGACTTTATTAATTTTTGAGCATGCTCTCACAAGATATGGACTACCGATTGAGATGATTAGTGACACGAAACCTGTTGATGAGTATATACGGGGTAAGCCATAACATGGCTACCCCCTATCACCCACTCGAAATCAAGCTTCTATCTACCCATAAACATAAGTCCAAGACAATTTTATTTTTTGAAAATGCAACCGCATGAAAGATATCCATCCTTATTATACACTACTTTGTTCAGTTTTTGGCTTGGATGCCATATTGTACTAGGAATTCCTGGTACAAACTCTACAAGGTGATTTTGCGGTGGCTCTATTCCTCGGAATAACACATCCAAAAGTTTAATAAGGAAGAAAAATTGCACCATATGCTAATCGACCACATCTCACCAAGAAGGGCGATAGAATATCAAGCTAAAATGATGTCATGGCGAGTTTGATCAACGATTGTCAATTATGTGGATATCATTTTCCACCATAATATCTTTTGCCACTAGCCAATGAAATGCTTAGAGGACTCATGCAACAAAGAATAAAGAAGTCAGTAGACCCAAGAGGAAAGCGTGCATGCAACACGATATCCATTAGTAAGAGCTTGTACATGCATGGGGCTTCAAGAGCTTCAAAGACAAAAGTACCACCCTTGCTCTCTCCAATGTAGGCCCACACAACAACAAAGATATCTCCATTTTGTGGTACTCTTGTCTTAAAAAATTGAGCATGAAAGTTGTTCATCTCGCCATTTCTCAGGTGCCCATTTTTTCAAAAACATCTTATTTTGCAAGCTACTCACACCAGATCCTTCCTTTAGAGGAGGTTTTCTATTTTTAGAACTAGTCCGTTTACCATCTCTCTCTTGTGTGGGAGGCTCGTGTACCATATCCCTTACCTTCACATAACTTTAGGTTTGCATGTGTGGATAGCAACACCTTGGCTCCCATCCCCACCTTTAATTAGACATACTACCCAAGGTTGGATGCTTTTAAGACCCGTTTCAGAATCTTGTGGAACAATTTAAATGCTCATTCTGTCCCATAATAACATCTCAATTGAATCCTTATCGAATTCTATTGGCACTTACACCTTCTAGAGCTCTCAAGTCTTAGGATACATTTTACTACCCATCCAACATTATTGAGCCCTTTTTCTATTTTTTACTTTGTCTCACTAGAATGGCCAATTCTAAAGAGAGAAAATCCTTTTAGTAGACCAAAAATAAAATTTGGTGGCACTAGCTGGTCCCTAAAAGTCATTCTCAGTCATGCATATATACAATAGAGGCGTCCTTGGTCCATTGGCTTTTCATTTAGGATCCACTTTTAACACGTTCATATCTTTCTAGAGAAGAGGATCGATGCACTTGGGAGATAATCTGCCACAAGGATGTCCGCCCATTTAGCACTAGCACATTTTCAAAGTAGTTTGCAAGTCTACTCGGAAGAAAGTCAGCATGCTGCAAGCATGCCACATTTGATATGCATACACGCAATGCATTCAAAGATCAAAGAAAAAGTGAGAGAATAGATTTCAAAGAAGGAGAATCGTGCTATTCTTTGGTACATTTTCCACGGAATATATCGATGTAAATACGTTAAGGCTCCACGTGAAATTCATTGCAGGTATCTTCAAGGGTCGTGTTATCCTTTAATTGTGGCTGATGCATCCATTTAACATCTTCAAAAGGATAATTTTTGAATTAACTAGATACTTACACAAAATTTTACCGTGATGTAGAGTTTTGTCTCTGTGGCGAAGGATGTGCGCGAGTTGCAATATCTCCTCGGCTCCTTCAACTTTAAGAGGATCTCTTGCTACCGACTCTTGTGGTGGATAACCCTTATATGTGCGTCTTTGACAAGACCACCGGCATGGAATGCATTATGGATAGGAAAATGAGAAGGAAGATTAAGTTGGCAAGCCATTTCATTGATTGCAATGCCTTTGAATTTGAAAACATCCATAGTACTTACATGTTAGTTTAGCATAGTGCTCTTGAGTTTCCTCGAGGATCTTTAGTATCCAAAAAATCACGTGTGGTTGCTAACCCATGTAGCTTCCTTTTTTTAGGAGATCGTGTCGAAGCTGTTAACAATAACCGGAGAAACTCTTTTCAAGTACCTCAGAGGATACGGCTCTAGTGTGGCTTGAGTTGTCTATGCTTTTTATCAGATGGAAACCTACTATCCTCCTCTAGAGCCTCAAGGAGCCTAGTCACCTATGGAATTCGTTACTATCTTGTGGGCTCAACAAAGCAGATCGTTAAAAAATTGTCACGCTTTAAGTTGCCAAGTGATATCATTTACGAGTTTCAAGAAACCCTCATAGATTAAACACGAAAAGGGTGTGGTCTAATCATTAAAATTTTGCAAATAACATATTTCAATAATACTCCTTGAATGCACGTGGTACATGTACTAGGTTTCCATATAATTTCCTCCCCGATTCTAAAGCGTGATTGCATGCTTGGGGTCTATAGATAAGGTACTAAGGGCTATTCTATCATCCGTGGCAATCTTCAACGCATTAAAAGCATCTTCAATTTCATCGATTTCTCTCAACCCATTTAAAGAGAATTGAACACGTGATGGACTTGCTAGCTAGTCTCTTATGGGACTTCAATCGCTTGACAAACATTCTATTCAAAACATATGAGCTTGGCCTTGTGCCCTCTTTGTGTCCTCCTCGTTTTAGAAGAGGTCGAGGGAGCTGCTATTTGAAGGGGTTTTTCTCTCTCTTATTTAGCTGAGAGATCCCTTGATTGAGCGAGCCGCTGTTTATTGAAGCTACTGCTGCTTCGACCCGCTAAGCAGAGGGTGAAAGGATCACTTTCACTAAGTGAATCCTCGTACCATACGTGAAATAGCGGCCAATATAGCCATCACAGCTAAGCAAGCATGGGAATCTTAGGGAAGACAAAGAAGTGGCTATATTCCACTATTGACCAATGATGGGAGCCTGAGCCTTTTGCCAAATCGAGAACATAGATTTTATGAGATACGCCTATTAAGTCACCAACATAGAAGACTCAAGAACAATCCATCATTATGGTGATAGATAAACATGTTTAACCAAAATGGGTTGAGACGAAAGAAATACAGATGAATGATGAGGTACGACTTTATTAATTTTTGAGCATGCTCTCACAAGATATGGACTACCGATTGAGATGATTAGTGACACGAAACCTGTTGATGAGTATATACGGGGTAAGCCATAACATGGCTACCCCCTATCACCCACTCGAAATCAAGCTTCTATCTACCCATAAACATAAGTCCAAGACAATTTTATTTTTTGAAAATGCAACCGCATGAAAGATATCCATCCTTATTATACACTACTTTGTTCAGTTTTTGGCTTGGATGCCATATTGTACTAGGAATTCCTGGTACAAACTCTACAAGGTGATTTTGCGGTGGCTCTATTCCTCGGAATAACACATCCAAAAGTTTAATAAGGAAGAAAAATTGCACCATATGCTAATCGACCACATCTCACCAAGAAGGGCGATAGAATATCAAGCTAAAATGATGTCATGGCGAGTTTGATCAACGATTGTCAATTATGTGGATATCATTTTCCACCATAATATCTTTTGCCACTAGCCAATGAAATGCTTAGAGGACTCATGCAACAAAGAATAAAGAAGTCAGTAGACCCAAGAGGAAAGCGTGCATGCAACACGATATCCATTAGTAAGAGCTTGTACATGCATGGGGCTTCAAGAGCTTCAAAGACAAAAGTACCACCCTTGCTCTCTCCAATGTAGGCCCACACAACAACAAAGATATCTCCATTTTGTGGTACTCTTGTCTTAAAAAATTGAGCATGAAAGTTGTTCATCTCGCCATTTCTCAGGTGCCCATTTTTTCAAAAACATCTTATTTTGCAAGCTACTCACACCAGATCCTTCCTTTAGAGGAGGTTTTCTATTTTTAGAACTAGTCCGTTTACCATCTCTCTCTTGTGTGGGAGGCTCGTGTACCATATCCCTTACCTTCACATAACTTTAGGTTTGCATGTGTGGATAGCAACACCTTGGCTCCCATCCCCACCTTTAATTAGACATACTACCCAAGGTTGGATGCTTTTAAGACCCGTTTCAGAATCTTGTGGAACAATTTAAATGCTCATTCTGTCCCATAATAACATCTCAATTGAATCCTTATCGAATTCTATTGGCACTTACACCTTCTAGAGCTCTCAAGTCTTAGGATACATTTTACTACCCATCCAACATTATTGAGCCCTTTTTCTATTTTTTACTTTGTCTCACTAGAATGGCCAATTCTAAAGAGAGAAAATCCTTTTAGTAGACCAAAAATAAAATTTGGTGGCACTAGCTGGTCCCTAAAAGTCATTCTCAGTCATGCATATATACAATAGAGGCGTCCTTGGTCCATTGGCTTTTCATTTAGGATCCACTTTTAACACGTTCATATCTTTCTAGAGAAGAGGATCGATGCACTTGGGAGATAATCTGCCACAAGGATGTCCGCCCATTTAGCACTAGCACATTTTCAAAGTAGTTTGCAAGTCTACTCGGAAGAAAGTCAGCATGCTGCAAGCATGCCACATTTGATATGCATACACGCAATGCATTCAAAGATCAAAGAAAAAGTGAGAGAATAGATTTCAAAGAAGGAGAATCGTGCTATTCTTTGGTACATTTTCCACGGAATATATCGATGTAAATACGTTAAGGCTCCACGTGAAATTCATTGCAGGTATCTTCAAGGGTCGTGTTATCCTTTAATTGTGGCTGATGCATCCATTTAACATCTTCAAAAGGATAATTTTTGAATTAACTAGATACTTACACAAAATTTTACCGTGATGTAGAGTTTTGTCTCTGTGGCGAAGGATGTGCGCGAGTTGCAATATCTCCTCGGCTCCTTCAACTTTAAGAGGATCTCTTGCTACCGACTCTTGTGGTGGATAACCCTTATATGTGCGTCTTTGACAAGACCACCGGCATGGAATGCATTATGGATAGGAAAATGAGAAGGAAGATTAAGTTGGCAAGCCATTTCATTGATTGCAATGCCTTTGAATTTGAAAACATCCATAGTACTTACATGTTAGTTTAGCATAGTGCTCTTGAGTTTCCTCGAGGATCTTTAGTATCCAAAAAATCACGTGTGGTTGCTAACCCATGTAGCTTCCTTTTTTTAGGAGATCGTGTCGAAGCTGTTAACAATAACCGGAGAAACTCTTTTCAAGTACCTCAGAGGATACGGCTCTAGTGTGGCTTGAGTTGTCTATGCTTTTTATCAGATGGAAACCTACTATCCTCCTCTAGAGCCTCAAGGAGCCTAGTCACCTATGGAATTCGTTACTATCTTGTGGGCTCAACAAAGCAGATCGTTAAAAAATTGTCACGCTTTAAGTTGCCAAGTGATATCATTTACGAGTTTCAAGAAACCCTCATAGATTAAACACGAAAAGGGTGTGGTCTAATCATTAAAATTTTGCAAATAACATATTTCAATAATACTCCTTGAATGCACGTGGTACATGTACTAGGTTTCCATATAATTTCCTCCCCGATTCTAAAGCGTGATTGCATGCTTGGGGTCTATAGATAAGGTACTAAGGGCTATTCTATCATCCGTGGCAATCTTCAACGCATTAAAAGCATCTTCAATTTCATCGATTTCTCTCAACCCATTTAAAGAGAATTGAACACGTGATGGACTTGCTAGCTAGTCTCTTATGGGACTTCAATCGCTTGACAAACATTCTATTCAAAACATATGAGCTTGGCCTTGTGCCCTCTTTGTGTCCTCCTCGTTTTAGAAGAGGTCGAGGGAGCTGCTATTTGAAGGGGTTTTTCTCTCTCTTATTTAGCTGAGAGATCCCTTGATTGAGCGAGCCGCTGTTTATTGAAGCTACTGCTGCTTCGACCCGCTAAGCAGAGGGTGAAAGGATCACTTTCACTAAGTGAATCCTCGTACCATACGTGAAATAGCGGCCAATATAGCCATCACAGCTAAGCAAGCATGGGAATCTTAGGGAAGACAAAGAAGTGGCTATATTCCACTATTGACCAATGATGGGAGCCTGAGCCTTTTGCCAAATCGAGAACATAGATTTTATGAGATACGCCTATTAAGTCACCAACATAGAAGACTCAAGAACAATCCATCATTATGGTGATAGATAAACATGTTTAACCAAAATGGGTTGAGACGAAAGAAATACAGATGAATGATGAGGTTCGACTTTATTAATTTTTGAGCATGCTCTCACAAGATATGGACTACCGATTGAGATGATTAGTGACACGAAACCTGTTGATGAGTATATACGGGGTAAGCCATAACATGGCTACCCCCTATCACCCACTCGAAATCAAGCTTCTATCTACCCATAAACATAAGTCCAAGACAATTTTATTTTTTGAAAATGCAACCGCATGAAAGATATCCATCCTTATTATACACTACTTTGTTCAGTTTTTGGCTTGGATGCCATATTGTACTAGGAATTCCTGGTACAAACTCTACAAGGTGATTTTGCGGTGGCTCTATTCCTCGGAATAACACATCCAAAAGTTTAATAAGGAAGAAAAATTGCACCATATGCTAATCGACCACATCTCACCAAGAAGGGCGATAGAATATCAAGCTAAAATGATGTCATGGCGAGTTTGATCAACGATTGTCAATTATGTGGATATCATTTTCCACCATAATATCTTTTGCCACTAGCCAATGAAATGCTTAGAGGACTCATGCAACAAAGAATAAAGAAGTCAGTAGACCCAAGAGGAAAGCGTGCATGCAACACGATATCCATTAGTAAGAGCTTGTACATGCATGGGGCTTCAAGAGCTTCAAAGACAAAAGTACCACCCTTGCTCTCTCCAATGTAGGCCCACACAACAACAAAGATATCTCCATTTTGTGGTACTCTTGTCTTAAAAAATTGAGCATGAAAGTTGTTCATCTCGCCATTTCTCAGGTGCCCATTTTTTCAAAAACATCTTATTTTGCAAGCTACTCACACCAGATCCTTCCTTTAGAGGAGGTTTTCTATTTTTAGAACTAGTCCGTTTACCATCTCTCTCTTGTGTGGGAGGCTCGTGTACCATATCCCTTACCTTCACATAACTTTAGGTTTGCATGTGTGGATAGCAACACCTTGGCTCCCATCCCCACCTTTAATTAGACATACTACCCAAGGTTGGATGCTTTTAAGACCCGTTTCAGAATCTTGTGGAACAATTTAAATGCTCATTCTGTCCCATAATAACATCTCAATTGAATCCTTATCGAATTCTATTGGCACTTACACCTTCTAGAGCTCTCAAGTCTTAGGATACATTTTACTACCCATCCAACATTATTGAGCCCTTTTTCTATTTTTTACTTTGTCTCACTAGAATGGCCAATTCTAAAGAGAGAAAATCCTTTTAGTAGACCAAAAATAAAATTTGGTGGCACTAGCTGGTCCCTAAAAGTCATTCTCAGTCATGCATATATACAATAGAGGCGTCCTTGGTCCATTGGCTTTTCATTTAGGATCCACTTTTAACACGTTCATATCTTTCTAGAGAAGAGGATCGATGCACTTGGGAGATAATCTGCCACAAGGATGTCCGCCCATTTAGCACTAGCACATTTTCAAAGTAGTTTGCAAGTCTACTCGGAAGAAAGTCAGCATGCTGCAAGCATGCCACATTTGATATGCATACACGCAATGCATTCAAAGATCAAAGAAAAAGTGAGAGAATAGATTTCAAAGAAGGAGAATCGTGCTATTCTTTGGTACATTTTCCACGGAATATATCGATGTAAATACGTTAAGGCTCCACGTGAAATTCATTGCAGGTATCTTCAAGGGTCGTGTTATCCTTTAATTGTGGCTGATGCATCCATTTAACATCTTCAAAAGGATAATTTTTGAATTAACTAGATACTTACACAAAATTTTACCGTGATGTAGAGTTTTGTCTCTGTGGCGAAGGATGTGCGCGAGTTGCAATATCTCCTCGGCTCCTTCAACTTTAAGAGGATCTCTTGCTACCGACTCTTGTGGTGGATAACCCTTATATGTGCGTCTTTGACAAGACCACCGGCATGGAATGCATTATGGATAGGAAAATGAGAAGGAAGATTAAGTTGGCAAGCCATTTCATTGATTGCAATGCCTTTGAATTTGAAAACATCCATAGTACTTACATGTTAGTTTAGCATAGTGCTCTTGAGTTTCCTCGAGGATCTTTAGTATCCAAAAAATCACGTGTGGTTGCTAACCCATGTAGCTTCCTTTTTTTAGGAGATCGTGTCGAAGCTGTTAACAATAACCGGAGAAACTCTTTTCAAGTACCTCAGAGGATACGGCTCTAGTGTGGCTTGAGTTGTCTATGCTTTTTATCAGATGGAAACCTACTATCCTCCTCTAGAGCCTCAAGGAGCCTAGTCACCTATGGAATTCGTTACTATCTTGTGGGCTCAACAAAGCAGATCGTTAAAAAATTGTCACGCTTTAAGTTGCCAAGTGATATCATTTACGAGTTTCAAGAAACCCTCATAGATTAAACACGAAAAGGGTGTGGTCTAATCATTAAAATTTTGCAAATAACATATTTCAATAATACTCCTTGAATGCACGTGGTACATGTACTAGGTTTCCATATAATTTCCTCCCCGATTCTAAAGCGTGATTGCATGCTTGGGGTCTATAGATAAGGTACTAAGGGCTATTCTATCATCCGTGGCAATCTTCAACGCATTAAAAGCATCTTCAATTTCATCGATTTCTCTCAACCCATTTAAAGAGAATTGAACACGTGATGGACTTGCTAGCTAGTCTCTTATGGGACTTCAATCGCTTGACAAACATTCTATTCAAAACATATGAGCTTGGCCTTGTGCCCTCTTTGTGTCCTCCTCGTTTTAGAAGAGGTCGAGGGAGCTGCTATTTGAAGGGGTTTTTCTCTCTCTTATTTAGCTGAGAGATCCCTTGATTGAGCGAGCCGCTGTTTATTGAAGCTACTGCTGCTTCGACCCGCTAAGCAGAGGGTGAAAGGATCACTTTCACTAAGTGAATCCTCGTACCATACGTGAAATAGCGGCCAATATAGCCATCACAGCTAAGCAAGCATGGGAATCTTAGGGAAGACAAAGAAGTGGCTATATTCCACTATTGACCAATGATGGGAGCCTGAGCCTTTTGCCAAATCGAGAACATAGATTTTATGAGATACGCCTATTAAGTCACCAACATAGAAGACTCAAGAACAATCCATCATTATGGTGATAGATAAACATGTTTAACCAAAATGGGTTGAGACGAAAGAAATACAGATGAATGATGAGGTTCGACTTTATTAATTTTTGAGCATGCTCTCACAAGATATGGACTACCGATTGAGATGATTAGTGACACGAAACCTGTTGATGAGTATATACGGGGTAAGCCATAACATGGCTACCCCCTATCACCCACTCGAAATCAAGCTTCTATCTACCCATAAACATAAGTCCAAGACAATTTTATTTTTTGAAAATGCAACCGCATGAAAGATATCCATCCTTATTATACACTACTTTGTTCAGTTTTTGGCTTGGATGCCATATTGTACTAGGAATTCCTGGTACAAACTCTACAAGGTGATTTTGCGGTGGCTCTATTCCTCGGAATAACACATCCAAAAGTTTAATAAGGAAGAAAAATTGCACCATATGCTAATCGACCACATCTCACCAAGAAGGGCGATAGAATATCAAGCTAAAATGATGTCATGGCGAGTTTGATCAACGATTGTCAATTATGTGGATATCATTTTCCACCATAATATCTTTTGCCACTAGCCAATGAAATGCTTAGAGGACTCATGCAACAAAGAATAAAGAAGTCAGTAGACCCAAGAGGAAAGCGTGCATGCAACACGATATCCATTAGTAAGAGCTTGTACATGCATGGGGCTTCAAGAGCTTCAAAGACAAAAGTACCACCCTTGCTCTCTCCAATGTAGGCCCACACAACAACAAAGATATCTCCATTTTGTGGTACTCTTGTCTTAAAAAATTGAGCATGAAAGTTGTTCATCTCGCCATTTCTCAGGTGCCCATTTTTTCAAAAACATCTTATTTTGCAAGCTACTCACACCAGATCCTTCCTTTAGAGGAGGTTTTCTATTTTTAGAACTAGTCCGTTTACCATCTCTCTCTTGTGTGGGAGGCTCGTGTACCATATCCCTTACCTTCACATAACTTTAGGTTTGCATGTGTGGATAGCAACACCTTGGCTCCCATCCCCACCTTTAATTAGACATACTACCCAAGGTTGGATGCTTTTAAGACCCGTTTCAGAATCTTGTGGAACAATTTAAATGCTCATTCTGTCCCATAATAACATCTCAATTGAATCCTTATCGAATTCTATTGGCACTTACACCTTCTAGAGCTCTCAAGTCTTAGGATACATTTTACTACCCATCCAACATTATTGAGCCCTTTTTCTATTTTTTACTTTGTCTCACTAGAATGGCCAATTCTAAAGAGAGAAAATCCTTTTAGTAGACCAAAAATAAAATTTGGTGGCACTAGCTGGTCCCTAAAAGTCATTCTCAGTCATGCATATATACAATAGAGGCGTCCTTGGTCCATTGGCTTTTCATTTAGGATCCACTTTTAACACGTTCATATCTTTCTAGAGAAGAGGATCGATGCACTTGGGAGATAATCTGCCACAAGGATGTCCGCCCATTTAGCACTAGCACATTTTCAAAGTAGTTTGCAAGTCTACTCGGAAGAAAGTCAGCATGCTGCAAGCATGCCACATTTGATATGCATACACGCAATGCATTCAAAGATCAAAGAAAAAGTGAGAGAATAGATTTCAAAGAAGGAGAATCGTGCTATTCTTTGGTACATTTTCCACGGAATATATCGATGTAAATACGTTAAGGCTCCACGTGAAATTCATTGCAGGTATCTTCAAGGGTCGTGTTATCCTTTAATTGTGGCTGATGCATCCATTTAACATCTTCAAAAGGATAATTTTTGAATTAACTAGATACTTACACAAAATTTTACCGTGATGTAGAGTTTTGTCTCTGTGGCGAAGGATGTGCGCGAGTTGCAATATCTCCTCGGCTCCTTCAACTTTAAGAGGATCTCTTGCTACCGACTCTTGTGGTGGATAACCCTTATATGTGCGTCTTTGACAAGACCACCGGCATGGAATGCATTATGGATAGGAAAATGAGAAGGAAGATTAAGTTGGCAAGCCATTTCATTGATTGCAATGCCTTTGAATTTGAAAACATCCATAGTACTTACATGTTAGTTTAGCATAGTGCTCTTGAGTTTCCTCGAGGATCTTTAGTATCCAAAAAATCACGTGTGGTTGCTAACCCATGTAGCTTCCTTTTTTTAGGAGATCGTGTCGAAGCTGTTAACAATAACCGGAGAAACTCTTTTCAAGTACCTCAGAGGATACGGCTCTAGTGTGGCTTGAGTTGTCTATGCTTTTTATCAGATGGAAACCTACTATCCTCCTCTAGAGCCTCAAGGAGCCTAGTCACCTATGGAATTCGTTACTATCTTGTGGGCTCAACAAAGCAGATCGTTAAAAAATTGTCACGCTTTAAGTTGCCAAGTGATATCATTTACGAGTTTCAAGAAACCCTCATAGATTAAACACGAAAAGGGTGTGGTCTAATCATTAAAATTTTGCAAATAACATATTTCAATAATACTCCTTGAATGCACGTGGTACATGTACTAGGTTTCCATATAATTTCCTCCCCGATTCTAAAGCGTGATTGCATGCTTGGGGTCTATAGATAAGGTACTAAGGGCTATTCTATCATCCGTGGCAATCTTCAACGCATTAAAAGCATCTTCAATTTCATCGATTTCTCTCAACCCATTTAAAGAGAATTGAACACGTGATGGACTTGCTAGCTAGTCTCTTATGGGACTTCAATCGCTTGACAAACATTCTATTCAAAACATATGAGCTTGGCCTTGTGCCCTCTTTGTGTCCTCCTCGTTTTAGAAGAGGTCGAGGGAGCTGCTATTTGAAGGGGTTTTTCTCTCTCTTATTTAGCTGAGAGATCCCTTGATTGAGCGAGCCGCTGTTTATTGAAGCTACTGCTGCTTCGACCCGCTAAGCAGAGGGTGAAAGGATCACTTTCACTAAGTGAATCCTCGTACCATACGTGAAATAGCGGCCAATATAGCCATCACAGCTAAGCAAGCATGGGAATCTTAGGGAAGACAAAGAAGTGGCTATATTCCACTATTGACCAATGATGGGAGCCTGAGCCTTTTGCCAAATCGAGAACATAGATTTTATGAGATACGCCTATTAAGTCACCAACATAGAAGACTCAAGAACAATCCATCATTATGGTGATAGATAAACATGTTTAACCAAAATGGGTTGAGACGAAAGAAATACAGATGAATGATGAGGTACGACTTTATTAATTTTTGAGCATGCTCTCACAAGATATGGACTACCGATTGAGATGATTAGTGACACGAAACCTGTTGATGAGTATATACGGGGTAAGCCATAACATGGCTACCCCCTATCACCCACTCGAAATCAAGCTTCTATCTACCCATAAACATAAGTCCAAGACAATTTTATTTTTTGAAAATGCAACCGCATGAAAGATATCCATCCTTATTATACACTACTTTGTTCAGTTTTTGGCTTGGATGCCATATTGTACTAGGAATTCCTGGTACAAACTCTACAAGGTGATTTTGCGGTGGCTCTATTCCTCGGAATAACACATCCAAAAGTTTAATAAGGAAGAAAAATTGCACCATATGCTAATCGACCACATCTCACCAAGAAGGGCGATAGAATATCAAGCTAAAATGATGTCATGGCGAGTTTGATCAACGATTGTCAATTATGTGGATATCATTTTCCACCATAATATCTTTTGCCACTAGCCAATGAAATGCTTAGAGGACTCATGCAACAAAGAATAAAGAAGTCAGTAGACCCAAGAGGAAAGCGTGCATGCAACACGATATCCATTAGTAAGAGCTTGTACATGCATGGGGCTTCAAGAGCTTCAAAGACAAAAGTACCACCCTTGCTCTCTCCAATGTAGGCCCACACAACAACAAAGATATCTCCATTTTGTGGTACTCTTGTCTTAAAAAATTGAGCATGAAAGTTGTTCATCTCGCCATTTCTCAGGTGCCCATTTTTTCAAAAACATCTTATTTTGCAAGCTACTCACACCAGATCCTTCCTTTAGAGGAGGTTTTCTATTTTTAGAACTAGTCCGTTTACCATCTCTCTCTTGTGTGGGAGGCTCGTGTACCATATCCCTTACCTTCACATAACTTTAGGTTTGCATGTGTGGATAGCAACACCTTGGCTCCCATCCCCACCTTTAATTAGACATACTACCCAAGGTTGGATGCTTTTAAGACCCGTTTCAGAATCTTGTGGAACAATTTAAATGCTCATTCTGTCCCATAATAACATCTCAATTGAATCCTTATCGAATTCTATTGGCACTTACACCTTCTAGAGCTCTCAAGTCTTAGGATACATTTTACTACCCATCCAACATTATTGAGCCCTTTTTCTATTTTTTACTTTGTCTCACTAGAATGGCCAATTCTAAAGAGAGAAAATCCTTTTAGTAGACCAAAAATAAAATTTGGTGGCACTAGCTGGTCCCTAAAAGTCATTCTCAGTCATGCATATATACAATAGAGGCGTCCTTGGTCCATTGGCTTTTCATTTAGGATCCACTTTTAACACGTTCATATCTTTCTAGAGAAGAGGATCGATGCACTTGGGAGATAATCTGCCACAAGGATGTCCGCCCATTTAGCACTAGCACATTTTCAAAGTAGTTTGCAAGTCTACTCGGAAGAAAGTCAGCATGCTGCAAGCATGCCACATTTGATATGCATACACGCAATGCATTCAAAGATCAAAGAAAAAGTGAGAGAATAGATTTCAAAGAAGGAGAATCGTGCTATTCTTTGGTACATTTTCCACGGAATATATCGATGTAAATACGTTAAGGCTCCACGTGAAATTCATTGCAGGTATCTTCAAGGGTCGTGTTATCCTTTAATTGTGGCTGATGCATCCATTTAACATCTTCAAAAGGATAATTTTTGAATTAACTAGATACTTACACAAAATTTTACCGTGATGTAGAGTTTTGTCTCTGTGGCGAAGGATGTGCGCGAGTTGCAATATCTCCTCGGCTCCTTCAACTTTAAGAGGATCTCTTGCTACCGACTCTTGTGGTGGATAACCCTTATATGTGCGTCTTTGACAAGACCACCGGCATGGAATGCATTATGGATAGGAAAATGAGAAGGAAGATTAAGTTGGCAAGCCATTTCATTGATTGCAATGCCTTTGAATTTGAAAACATCCATAGTACTTACATGTTAGTTTAGCATAGTGCTCTTGAGTTTCCTCGAGGATCTTTAGTATCCAAAAAATCACGTGTGGTTGCTAACCCATGTAGCTTCCTTTTTTTAGGAGATCGTGTCGAAGCTGTTAACAATAACCGGAGAAACTCTTTTCAAGTACCTCAGAGGATACGGCTCTAGTGTGGCTTGAGTTGTCTATGCTTTTTATCAGATGGAAACCTACTATCCTCCTCTAGAGCCTCAAGGAGCCTAGTCACCTATGGAATTCGTTACTATCTTGTGGGCTCAACAAAGCAGATCGTTAAAAAATTGTCACGCTTTAAGTTGCCAAGTGATATCATTTACGAGTTTCAAGAAACCCTCATAGATTAAACACGAAAAGGGTGTGGTCTAATCATTAAAATTTTGCAAATAACATATTTCAATAATACTCCTTGAATGCACGTGGTACATGTACTAGGTTTCCATATAATTTCCTCCCCGATTCTAAAGCGTGATTGCATGCTTGGGGTCTATAGATAAGGTACTAAGGGCTATTCTATCATCCGTGGCAATCTTCAACGCATTAAAAGCATCTTCAATTTCATCGATTTCTCTCAACCCATTTAAAGAGAATTGAACACGTGATGGACTTGCTAGCTAGTCTCTTATGGGACTTCAATCGCTTGACAAACATTCTATTCAAAACATATGAGCTTGGCCTTGTGCCCTCTTTGTGTCCTCCTCGTTTTAGAAGAGGTCGAGGGAGCTGCTATTTGAAGGGGTTTTTCTCTCTCTTATTTAGCTGAGAGATCCCTTGATTGAGCGAGCCGCTGTTTATTGAAGCTACTGCTGCTTCGACCCGCTAAGCAGAGGGTGAAAGGATCACTTTCACTAAGTGAATCCTCGTACCATACGTGAAATAGCGGCCAATATAGCCATCACAGCTAAGCAAGCATGGGAATCTTAGGGAAGACAAAGAAGTGGCTATATTCCACTATTGACCAATGATGGGAGCCTGAGCCTTTTGCCAAATCGAGAACATAGATTTTATGAGATACGCCTATTAAGTCACCAACATAGAAGACTCAAGAACAATCCATCATTATGGTGATAGATAAACATGTTTAACCAAAATGGGTTGAGACGAAAGAAATACAGATGAATGATGAGGTTCGACTTTATTAATTTTTGAGCATGCTCTCACAAGATATGGACTACCGATTGAGATGATTAGTGACACGAAACCTGTTGATGAGTATATACGGGGTAAGCCATAACATGGCTACCCCCTATCACCCACTCGAAATCAAGCTTCTATCTACCCATAAACATAAGTCCAAGACAATTTTATTTTTTGAAAATGCAACCGCATGAAAGATATCCATCCTTATTATACACTACTTTGTTCAGTTTTTGGCTTGGATGCCATATTGTACTAGGAATTCCTGGTACAAACTCTACAAGGTGATTTTGCGGTGGCTCTATTCCTCGGAATAACACATCCAAAAGTTTAATAAGGAAGAAAAATTGCACCATATGCTAATCGACCACATCTCACCAAGAAGGGCGATAGAATATCAAGCTAAAATGATGTCATGGCGAGTTTGATCAACGATTGTCAATTATGTGGATATCATTTTCCACCATAATATCTTTTGCCACTAGCCAATGAAATGCTTAGAGGACTCATGCAACAAAGAATAAAGAAGTCAGTAGACCCAAGAGGAAAGCGTGCATGCAACACGATATCCATTAGTAAGAGCTTGTACATGCATGGGGCTTCAAGAGCTTCAAAGACAAAAGTACCACCCTTGCTCTCTCCAATGTAGGCCCACACAACAACAAAGATATCTCCATTTTGTGGTACTCTTGTCTTAAAAAATTGAGCATGAAAGTTGTTCATCTCGCCATTTCTCAGGTGCCCATTTTTTCAAAAACATCTTATTTTGCAAGCTACTCACACCAGATCCTTCCTTTAGAGGAGGTTTTCTATTTTTAGAACTAGTCCGTTTACCATCTCTCTCTTGTGTGGGAGGCTCGTGTACCATATCCCTTACCTTCACATAACTTTAGGTTTGCATGTGTGGATAGCAACACCTTGGCTCCCATCCCCACCTTTAATTAGACATACTACCCAAGGTTGGATGCTTTTAAGACCCGTTTCAGAATCTTGTGGAACAATTTAAATGCTCATTCTGTCCCATAATAACATCTCAATTGAATCCTTATCGAATTCTATTGGCACTTACACCTTCTAGAGCTCTCAAGTCTTAGGATACATTTTACTACCCATCCAACATTATTGAGCCCTTTTTCTATTTTTTACTTTGTCTCACTAGAATGGCCAATTCTAAAGAGAGAAAATCCTTTTAGTAGACCAAAAATAAAATTTGGTGGCACTAGCTGGTCCCTAAAAGTCATTCTCAGTCATGCATATATACAATAGAGGCGTCCTTGGTCCATTGGCTTTTCATTTAGGATCCACTTTTAACACGTTCATATCTTTCTAGAGAAGAGGATCGATGCACTTGGGAGATAATCTGCCACAAGGATGTCCGCCCATTTAGCACTAGCACATTTTCAAAGTAGTTTGCAAGTCTACTCGGAAGAAAGTCAGCATGCTGCAAGCATGCCACATTTGATATGCATACACGCAATGCATTCAAAGATCAAAGAAAAAGTGAGAGAATAGATTTCAAAGAAGGAGAATCGTGCTATTCTTTGGTACATTTTCCACGGAATATATCGATGTAAATACGTTAAGGCTCCACGTGAAATTCATTGCAGGTATCTTCAAGGGTCGTGTTATCCTTTAATTGTGGCTGATGCATCCATTTAACATCTTCAAAAGGATAATTTTTGAATTAACTAGATACTTACACAAAATTTTACCGTGATGTAGAGTTTTGTCTCTGTGGCGAAGGATGTGCGCGAGTTGCAATATCTCCTCGGCTCCTTCAACTTTAAGAGGATCTCTTGCTACCGACTCTTGTGGTGGATAACCCTTATATGTGCGTCTTTGACAAGACCACCGGCATGGAATGCATTATGGATAGGAAAATGAGAAGGAAGATTAAGTTGGCAAGCCATTTCATTGATTGCAATGCCTTTGAATTTGAAAACATCCATAGTACTTACATGTTAGTTTAGCATAGTGCTCTTGAGTTTCCTCGAGGATCTTTAGTATCCAAAAAATCACGTGTGGTTGCTAACCCATGTAGCTTCCTTTTTTTAGGAGATCGTGTCGAAGCTGTTAACAATAACCGGAGAAACTCTTTTCAAGTACCTCAGAGGATACGGCTCTAGTGTGGCTTGAGTTGTCTATGCTTTTTATCAGATGGAAACCTACTATCCTCCTCTAGAGCCTCAAGGAGCCTAGTCACCTATGGAATTCGTTACTATCTTGTGGGCTCAACAAAGCAGATCGTTAAAAAATTGTCACGCTTTAAGTTGCCAAGTGATATCATTTACGAGTTTCAAGAAACCCTCATAGATTAAACACGAAAAGGGTGTGGTCTAATCATTAAAATTTTGCAAATAACATATTTCAATAATACTCCTTGAATGCACGTGGTACATGTACTAGGTTTCCATATAATTTCCTCCCCGATTCTAAAGCGTGATTGCATGCTTGGGGTCTATAGATAAGGTACTAAGGGCTATTCTATCATCCGTGGCAATCTTCAACGCATTAAAAGCATCTTCAATTTCATCGATTTCTCTCAACCCATTTAAAGAGAATTGAACACGTGATGGACTTGCTAGCTAGTCTCTTATGGGACTTCAATCGCTTGACAAACATTCTATTCAAAACATATGAGCTTGGCCTTGTGCCCTCTTTGTGTCCTCCTCGTTTTAGAAGAGGTCGAGGGAGCTGCTATTTGAAGGGGTTTTTCTCTCTCTTATTTAGCTGAGAGATCCCTTGATTGAGCGAGCCGCTGTTTATTGAAGCTACTGCTGCTTCGACCCGCTAAGCAGAGGGTGAAAGGATCACTTTCACTAAGTGAATCCTCGTACCATACGTGAAATAGCGGCCAATATAGCCATCACAGCTAAGCAAGCATGGGAATCTTAGGGAAGACAAAGAAGTGGCTATATTCCACTATTGACCAATGATGGGAGCCTGAGCCTTTTGCCAAATCGAGAACATAGATTTTATGAGATACGCCTATTAAGTCACCAACATAGAAGACTCAAGAACAATCCATCATTATGGTGATAGATAAACATGTTTAACCAAAATGGGTTGAGACGAAAGAAATACAGATGAATGATGAGGTTCGACTTTATTAATTTTTGAGCATGCTCTCACAAGATATGGACTACCGATTGAGATGATTAGTGACACGAAACCTGTTGATGAGTATATACGGGGTAAGCCATAACATGGCTACCCCCTATCACCCACTCGAAATCAAGCTTCTATCTACCCATAAACATAAGTCCAAGACAATTTTATTTTTTGAAAATGCAACCGCATGAAAGATATCCATCCTTATTATACACTACTTTGTTCAGTTTTTGGCTTGGATGCCATATTGTACTAGGAATTCCTGGTACAAACTCTACAAGGTGATTTTGCGGTGGCTCTATTCCTCGGAATAACACATCCAAAAGTTTAATAAGGAAGAAAAATTGCACCATATGCTAATCGACCACATCTCACCAAGAAGGGCGATAGAATATCAAGCTAAAATGATGTCATGGCGAGTTTGATCAACGATTGTCAATTATGTGGATATCATTTTCCACCATAATATCTTTTGCCACTAGCCAATGAAATGCTTAGAGGACTCATGCAACAAAGAATAAAGAAGTCAGTAGACCCAAGAGGAAAGCGTGCATGCAACACGATATCCATTAGTAAGAGCTTGTACATGCATGGGGCTTCAAGAGCTTCAAAGACAAAAGTACCACCCTTGCTCTCTCCAATGTAGGCCCACACAACAACAAAGATATCTCCATTTTGTGGTACTCTTGTCTTAAAAAATTGAGCATGAAAGTTGTTCATCTCGCCATTTCTCAGGTGCCCATTTTTTCAAAAACATCTTATTTTGCAAGCTACTCACACCAGATCCTTCCTTTAGAGGAGGTTTTCTATTTTTAGAACTAGTCCGTTTACCATCTCTCTCTTGTGTGGGAGGCTCGTGTACCATATCCCTTACCTTCACATAACTTTAGGTTTGCATGTGTGGATAGCAACACCTTGGCTCCCATCCCCACCTTTAATTAGACATACTACCCAAGGTTGGATGCTTTTAAGACCCGTTTCAGAATCTTGTGGAACAATTTAAATGCTCATTCTGTCCCATAATAACATCTCAATTGAATCCTTATCGAATTCTATTGGCACTTACACCTTCTAGAGCTCTCAAGTCTTAGGATACATTTTACTACCCATCCAACATTATTGAGCCCTTTTTCTATTTTTTACTTTGTCTCACTAGAATGGCCAATTCTAAAGAGAGAAAATCCTTTTAGTAGACCAAAAATAAAATTTGGTGGCACTAGCTGGTCCCTAAAAGTCATTCTCAGTCATGCATATATACAATAGAGGCGTCCTTGGTCCATTGGCTTTTCATTTAGGATCCACTTTTAACACGTTCATATCTTTCTAGAGAAGAGGATCGATGCACTTGGGAGATAATCTGCCACAAGGATGTCCGCCCATTTAGCACTAGCACATTTTCAAAGTAGTTTGCAAGTCTACTCGGAAGAAAGTCAGCATGCTGCAAGCATGCCACATTTGATATGCATACACGCAATGCATTCAAAGATCAAAGAAAAAGTGAGAGAATAGATTTCAAAGAAGGAGAATCGTGCTATTCTTTGGTACATTTTCCACGGAATATATCGATGTAAATACGTTAAGGCTCCACGTGAAATTCATTGCAGGTATCTTCAAGGGTCGTGTTATCCTTTAATTGTGGCTGATGCATCCATTTAACATCTTCAAAAGGATAATTTTTGAATTAACTAGATACTTACACAAAATTTTACCGTGATGTAGAGTTTTGTCTCTGTGGCGAAGGATGTGCGCGAGTTGCAATATCTCCTCGGCTCCTTCAACTTTAAGAGGATCTCTTGCTACCGACTCTTGTGGTGGATAACCCTTATATGTGCGTCTTTGACAAGACCACCGGCATGGAATGCATTATGGATAGGAAAATGAGAAGGAAGATTAAGTTGGCAAGCCATTTCATTGATTGCAATGCCTTTGAATTTGAAAACATCCATAGTACTTACATGTTAGTTTAGCATAGTGCTCTTGAGTTTCCTCGAGGATCTTTAGTATCCAAAAAATCACGTGTGGTTGCTAACCCATGTAGCTTCCTTTTTTTAGGAGATCGTGTCGAAGCTGTTAACAATAACCGGAGAAACTCTTTTCAAGTACCTCAGAGGATACGGCTCTAGTGTGGCTTGAGTTGTCTATGCTTTTTATCAGATGGAAACCTACTATCCTCCTCTAGAGCCTCAAGGAGCCTAGTCACCTATGGAATTCGTTACTATCTTGTGGGCTCAACAAAGCAGATCGTTAAAAAATTGTCACGCTTTAAGTTGCCAAGTGATATCATTTACGAGTTTCAAGAAACCCTCATAGATTAAACACGAAAAGGGTGTGGTCTAATCATTAAAATTTTGCAAATAACATATTTCAATAATACTCCTTGAATGCACGTGGTACATGTACTAGGTTTCCATATAATTTCCTCCCCGATTCTAAAGCGTGATTGCATGCTTGGGGTCTATAGATAAGGTACTAAGGGCTATTCTATCATCCGTGGCAATCTTCAACGCATTAAAAGCATCTTCAATTTCATCGATTTCTCTCAACCCATTTAAAGAGAATTGAACACGTGATGGACTTGCTAGCTAGTCTCTTATGGGACTTCAATCGCTTGACAAACATTCTATTCAAAACATATGAGCTTGGCCTTGTGCCCTCTTTGTGTCCTCCTCGTTTTAGAAGAGGTCGAGGGAGCTGCTATTTGAAGGGGTTTTTCTCTCTCTTATTTAGCTGAGAGATCCCTTGATTGAGCGAGCCGCTGTTTATTGAAGCTACTGCTGCTTCGACCCGCTAAGCAGAGGGTGAAAGGATCACTTTCACTAAGTGAATCCTCGTACCATACGTGAAATAGCGGCCAATATAGCCATCACAGCTAAGCAAGCATGGGAATCTTAGGGAAGACAAAGAAGTGGCTATATTCCACTATTGACCAATGATGGGAGCCTGAGCCTTTTGCCAAATCGAGAACATAGATTTTATGAGATACGCCTATTAAGTCACCAACATAGAAGACTCAAGAACAATCCATCATTATGGTGATAGATAAACATGTTTAACCAAAATGGGTTGAGACGAAAGAAATACAGATGAATGATGAGGTACGACTTTATTAATTTTTGAGCATGCTCTCACAAGATATGGACTACCGATTGAGATGATTAGTGACACGAAACCTGTTGATGAGTATATACGGGGTAAGCCATAACATGGCTACCCCCTATCACCCACTCGAAATCAAGCTTCTATCTACCCATAAACATAAGTCCAAGACAATTTTATTTTTTGAAAATGCAACCGCATGAAAGATATCCATCCTTATTATACACTACTTTGTTCAGTTTTTGGCTTGGATGCCATATTGTACTAGGAATTCCTGGTACAAACTCTACAAGGTGATTTTGCGGTGGCTCTATTCCTCGGAATAACACATCCAAAAGTTTAATAAGGAAGAAAAATTGCACCATATGCTAATCGACCACATCTCACCAAGAAGGGCGATAGAATATCAAGCTAAAATGATGTCATGGCGAGTTTGATCAACGATTGTCAATTATGTGGATATCATTTTCCACCATAATATCTTTTGCCACTAGCCAATGAAATGCTTAGAGGACTCATGCAACAAAGAATAAAGAAGTCAGTAGACCCAAGAGGAAAGCGTGCATGCAACACGATATCCATTAGTAAGAGCTTGTACATGCATGGGGCTTCAAGAGCTTCAAAGACAAAAGTACCACCCTTGCTCTCTCCAATGTAGGCCCACACAACAACAAAGATATCTCCATTTTGTGGTACTCTTGTCTTAAAAAATTGAGCATGAAAGTTGTTCATCTCGCCATTTCTCAGGTGCCCATTTTTTCAAAAACATCTTATTTTGCAAGCTACTCACACCAGATCCTTCCTTTAGAGGAGGTTTTCTATTTTTAGAACTAGTCCGTTTACCATCTCTCTCTTGTGTGGGAGGCTCGTGTACCATATCCCTTACCTTCACATAACTTTAGGTTTGCATGTGTGGATAGCAACACCTTGGCTCCCATCCCCACCTTTAATTAGACATACTACCCAAGGTTGGATGCTTTTAAGACCCGTTTCAGAATCTTGTGGAACAATTTAAATGCTCATTCTGTCCCATAATAACATCTCAATTGAATCCTTATCGAATTCTATTGGCACTTACACCTTCTAGAGCTCTCAAGTCTTAGGATACATTTTACTACCCATCCAACATTATTGAGCCCTTTTTCTATTTTTTACTTTGTCTCACTAGAATGGCCAATTCTAAAGAGAGAAAATCCTTTTAGTAGACCAAAAATAAAATTTGGTGGCACTAGCTGGTCCCTAAAAGTCATTCTCAGTCATGCATATATACAATAGAGGCGTCCTTGGTCCATTGGCTTTTCATTTAGGATCCACTTTTAACACGTTCATATCTTTCTAGAGAAGAGGATCGATGCACTTGGGAGATAATCTGCCACAAGGATGTCCGCCCATTTAGCACTAGCACATTTTCAAAGTAGTTTGCAAGTCTACTCGGAAGAAAGTCAGCATGCTGCAAGCATGCCACATTTGATATGCATACACGCAATGCATTCAAAGATCAAAGAAAAAGTGAGAGAATAGATTTCAAAGAAGGAGAATCGTGCTATTCTTTGGTACATTTTCCACGGAATATATCGATGTAAATACGTTAAGGCTCCACGTGAAATTCATTGCAGGTATCTTCAAGGGTCGTGTTATCCTTTAATTGTGGCTGATGCATCCATTTAACATCTTCAAAAGGATAATTTTTGAATTAACTAGATACTTACACAAAATTTTACCGTGATGTAGAGTTTTGTCTCTGTGGCGAAGGATGTGCGCGAGTTGCAATATCTCCTCGGCTCCTTCAACTTTAAGAGGATCTCTTGCTACCGACTCTTGTGGTGGATAACCCTTATATGTGCGTCTTTGACAAGACCACCGGCATGGAATGCATTATGGATAGGAAAATGAGAAGGAAGATTAAGTTGGCAAGCCATTTCATTGATTGCAATGCCTTTGAATTTGAAAACATCCATAGTACTTACATGTTAGTTTAGCATAGTGCTCTTGAGTTTCCTCGAGGATCTTTAGTATCCAAAAAATCACGTGTGGTTGCTAACCCATGTAGCTTCCTTTTTTTAGGAGATCGTGTCGAAGCTGTTAACAATAACCGGAGAAACTCTTTTCAAGTACCTCAGAGGATACGGCTCTAGTGTGGCTTGAGTTGTCTATGCTTTTTATCAGATGGAAACCTACTATCCTCCTCTAGAGCCTCAAGGAGCCTAGTCACCTATGGAATTCGTTACTATCTTGTGGGCTCAACAAAGCAGATCGTTAAAAAATTGTCACGCTTTAAGTTGCCAAGTGATATCATTTACGAGTTTCAAGAAACCCTCATAGATTAAACACGAAAAGGGTGTGGTCTAATCATTAAAATTTTGCAAATAACATATTTCAATAATACTCCTTGAATGCACGTGGTACATGTACTAGGTTTCCATATAATTTCCTCCCCGATTCTAAAGCGTGATTGCATGCTTGGGGTCTATAGATAAGGTACTAAGGGCTATTCTATCATCCGTGGCAATCTTCAACGCATTAAAAGCATCTTCAATTTCATCGATTTCTCTCAACCCATTTAAAGAGAATTGAACACGTGATGGACTTGCTAGCTAGTCTCTTATGGGACTTCAATCGCTTGACAAACATTCTATTCAAAACATATGAGCTTGGCCTTGTGCCCTCTTTGTGTCCTCCTCGTTTTAGAAGAGGTCGAGGGAGCTGCTATTTGAAGGGGTTTTTCTCTCTCTTATTTAGCTGAGAGATCCCTTGATTGAGCGAGCCGCTGTTTATTGAAGCTACTGCTGCTTCGACCCGCTAAGCAGAGGGTGAAAGGATCACTTTCACTAAGTGAATCCTCGTACCATACGTGAAATAGCGGCCAATATAGCCATCACAGCTAAGCAAGCATGGGAATCTTAGGGAAGACAAAGAAGTGGCTATATTCCACTATTGACCAATGATGGGAGCCTGAGCCTTTTGCCAAATCGAGAACATAGATTTTATGAGATACGCCTATTAAGTCACCAACATAGAAGACTCAAGAACAATCCATCATTATGGTGATAGATAAACATGTTTAACCAAAATGGGTTGAGACGAAAGAAATACAGATGAATGATGAGGTTCGACTTTATTAATTTTTGAGCATGCTCTCACAAGATATGGACTACCGATTGAGATGATTAGTGACACGAAACCTGTTGATGAGTATATACGGGGTAAGCCATAACATGGCTACCCCCTATCACCCACTCGAAATCAAGCTTCTATCTACCCATAAACATAAGTCCAAGACAATTTTATTTTTTGAAAATGCAACCGCATGAAAGATATCCATCCTTATTATACACTACTTTGTTCAGTTTTTGGCTTGGATGCCATATTGTACTAGGAATTCCTGGTACAAACTCTACAAGGTGATTTTGCGGTGGCTCTATTCCTCGGAATAACACATCCAAAAGTTTAATAAGGAAGAAAAATTGCACCATATGCTAATCGACCACATCTCACCAAGAAGGGCGATAGAATATCAAGCTAAAATGATGTCATGGCGAGTTTGATCAACGATTGTCAATTATGTGGATATCATTTTCCACCATAATATCTTTTGCCACTAGCCAATGAAATGCTTAGAGGACTCATGCAACAAAGAATAAAGAAGTCAGTAGACCCAAGAGGAAAGCGTGCATGCAACACGATATCCATTAGTAAGAGCTTGTACATGCATGGGGCTTCAAGAGCTTCAAAGACAAAAGTACCACCCTTGCTCTCTCCAATGTAGGCCCACACAACAACAAAGATATCTCCATTTTGTGGTACTCTTGTCTTAAAAAATTGAGCATGAAAGTTGTTCATCTCGCCATTTCTCAGGTGCCCATTTTTTCAAAAACATCTTATTTTGCAAGCTACTCACACCAGATCCTTCCTTTAGAGGAGGTTTTCTATTTTTAGAACTAGTCCGTTTACCATCTCTCTCTTGTGTGGGAGGCTCGTGTACCATATCCCTTACCTTCACATAACTTTAGGTTTGCATGTGTGGATAGCAACACCTTGGCTCCCATCCCCACCTTTAATTAGACATACTACCCAAGGTTGGATGCTTTTAAGACCCGTTTCAGAATCTTGTGGAACAATTTAAATGCTCATTCTGTCCCATAATAACATCTCAATTGAATCCTTATCGAATTCTATTGGCACTTACACCTTCTAGAGCTCTCAAGTCTTAGGATACATTTTACTACCCATCCAACATTATTGAGCCCTTTTTCTATTTTTTACTTTGTCTCACTAGAATGGCCAATTCTAAAGAGAGAAAATCCTTTTAGTAGACCAAAAATAAAATTTGGTGGCACTAGCTGGTCCCTAAAAGTCATTCTCAGTCATGCATATATACAATAGAGGCGTCCTTGGTCCATTGGCTTTTCATTTAGGATCCACTTTTAACACGTTCATATCTTTCTAGAGAAGAGGATCGATGCACTTGGGAGATAATCTGCCACAAGGATGTCCGCCCATTTAGCACTAGCACATTTTCAAAGTAGTTTGCAAGTCTACTCGGAAGAAAGTCAGCATGCTGCAAGCATGCCACATTTGATATGCATACACGCAATGCATTCAAAGATCAAAGAAAAAGTGAGAGAATAGATTTCAAAGAGGAGAATCGTGCTATTCTTTGGTACATTTTCCACGGAATATATCGATGTAAATACGTTAAGGCTCCACGTGAAATTCATTGCAGGTATCTTCAAGGGTCGTGTTATCCTTTAATTGTGGCTGATGCATCCATTTAACATCTTCAAAAGGATAATTTTTGAATTAACTAGATACTTACACAAAATTTTACCGTGATGTAGAGTTTTGTCTCTGTGGCGAAGGATGTGCGCGAGTTGCAATATCTCCTCGGCTCCTTCAACTTTAAGAGGATCTCTTGCTACCGACTCTTGTGGTGGATAACCCTTATATGTGCGTCTTTGACAAGACCACCGGCATGGAATGCATTATGGATAGGAAAATGAGAAGGAAGATTAAGTTGGCAAGCCATTTCATTGATTGCAATGCCTTTGAATTTGAAAACATCCATAGTACTTACATGTTAGTTTAGCATAGTGCTCTTGAGTTTCCTCGAGGATCTTTAGTATCCAAAAAATCACGTGTGGTTGCTAACCCATGTAGCTTCCTTTTTTAGGAGATCGTGTCGAAGCTGTTAACAATAACCGGAGAAACTCTTTTCAAGTACCTCAGAGGATACGGCTCTAGTGTGGCTTGAGTTGTCTATGCTTTTTATCAGATGGAAACCTACTATCCTCCTCTAGAGCCTCAAGGAGCCTAGTCACCTATGGAATTCGTTACTATCTTGTGGGCTCAACAAAGCAGATCGTTAAAAAATTGTCACGCTTTAAGTTGCCAAGTGATATCATTTACGAGTTTCAAGAAACCCTCATAGATTAAACACGAAAAGGGTGTGGTCTAATCATTAAAATTTTGCAAATAACATATTTCAATAATACTCCTTGAATGCACGTGGTACATGTACTAGGTTTCCATATAATTTCCTCCCCGATTCTAAAGCGTGATTGCATGCTTGGGTCTATAGATAAGGTACTAAGGCTATTCTATCATCCGTGGCAATCTTCAACGCATTAAAAGCATCTTCAATTTCATCGATTTCTCTCAACCCATTTAAAGAGAATTGAACACGTGATGGACTTGCTAGCTAGTCTCTTATGGGACTTCAATCGCTTGACAAACATTCTATTCAAAACAAATGAGCTTGGCCTTGTGCCCTCTTTGTGTCCTCCTCGTTTTAGAAGAGGTCGAGGAGCTGCTATTTGAAGGGGTTTTCTCTCTCTTATT